>NW_026018715.1:5132415-5150505 GCF_020466585.1 Dendroctonus ponderosae
TTTGAAGCTCCTCTTCATAACATAGCATTGTTCGCTTCCAACTGGGAGTCTAAGGTTTTTCCTTATAAGAAAAATGTAGTCCGTTTTTTATTTTCAAATGACTCCAACTTTAATAATATATTATGAATTCATTATATTTGAGACGTAAACAGTAACGGCAACCTCGCATTCAGCTCTAAGATAAAGGTTATTTTGGAAAGAAAAGCCGGGAGCAAAAGACAATTTGTCACTTTTAGCAATGTTGCCAGGTAAAACTTTATCTTAGCTAAGTATCACTTAATTGACAGCCGTGCAAAGCTGTCTGTAGTTAGGGTTAACCTTAATCCAAAGTTATCCCTAGCTAAGAATAAGTTTTAAGGAAGACCGGTGCAAATGGCCGTATATGCATTAGGGATGACACGAAATACTTGTCACAGGTATTTTGGAACAGTATCGATATGGAACAGTCGGTACCTGTGACCGATATTTAAAATAACATGTGATTTGAAATAACAGGGCTCGCCTACGATGCTGGTCAGTACCAGTACAACCACAGTTGCCAGGTCCGAAAATCGAGTTTCGGTAGATAAGCTCGACATTTTTCTGTAGAAAATCGGTAGACTCATTTTTCTTTCATTATTAAGGGTTCCATCTGGTGAGGTTTTGGAAATGCTCTGTTACGCACACCTAGAGCTGGTTGGGTGGTCCAAAACCTCACCAAAAAAAAGGATCCATAAACTCGCGCGTTTTTCAAAACTTGAATTTTTAAACTTACAGGAATACTAAAATGAACATGAGTAAGTAAAGAAGTAAAAAAGTAAGTAAGTAAAAACTCTTCAATATTTCCAGAAATTTTTTAAATTTCTTCAACATTTTGCAACATGCGTCATTCTGTGTCCAAACCTTGTAATTCACTATCATTTATTAAATTTGGAAATATCAATGCACCATCAGAAATAGATTGTATGTAGGGAACCTGATTTCACTACTGCAGGATCCATAAAACATAATTTTATCATATTTATGATCTATATGGCGGGCTTGATTCATTTCATGTTTGAAAAAGAACTCTAAAATACGAGGTGTGCTAAAATAAAATGTCTGCTATTACCAACGTACTTTGATCATGAATGGAAATATGTTATATTATTTTAAGTAAAATAGCAATATTCAATGAACAGAAAATATCGGGAACAGCAGTAACAGCCGTCTCCGATATTTTCTTTAATGTGACCAGGCCTGTGAGTCACAGGTTGTGACTGCCTGCCTGTTTTTTCGGAATTCTGAGTTGTTCCTTGTCCTTGAAACTTGATCTTTTTCGACCAATAGCAGTGCTTCTGAAATAAGTGCCCAGTGGAGCAGTGGACGAACTACATTTAAATTTGTATAGGCGTTATTTACCTAGTCTGGACATGGTTCAATATTTGTTTATATCAAACATAGCTGAAGTATATTAAATGGCCAATTTTCGATTAAGCGATAAGATGAATTGTAATCAGTGATTGGCATGAAAATAGAATAGTTTTCTCATTTGACTGCCCTTAAGTGGGAAAGATAAAAAATGTGGTCACTTTTTTTTGTGTTCAAATAAAGTTTCGATAAAATGGTAAAACGTTACTCATAAAAAATGTTATGACTTTTTTTGAACATCAGCCCTTGCATACATAAAGGAACAAAAGGCATTCGGTCATAATTTATTGCTGACCCAGCAGATTCAGATTGCACCCAAATTACTAGGAAGTGGCGTGGATACCCTTCAATGGAACAATTAGTGCAGTCGGATTAGATTAGATTTTTTCGGGGCACTAAATAGATAAAAGTAAAATTTTTTATAATTAAATTTGGTTTTGGCACTATAACTTTTTTTGAAGGTGTCTGGATACTTTATAAGTGGTATAAATTTTAGTTCCAAATATTCATAACTTTCTGTTCATTCCTATTTGTTATGTAAAAAGGACTCTTGCCAGATTCTAAATACATTTTTCTTGAGACGTCGGAAAGACTTCTCTGATGCTGTATTTTACTGGTAAAGAGTTATACTACAACGTACAGTAAATGAAAATTTCATTATTGACTGACCAAAAAAAGTTATGGTACCATTTTCTTGAAACGAAAGTAAATTAATTATTGAAACTTAACAAAACGCTGAAATCGACGGCTTTTTTTTTGAGTAAACGAATGAACGGATTTTAATGGATAGTAGTTTATCTGATATCACAGGTATTTTTAATACTTGAAAAAAGGGATAAAACTTTTTTTCAATAGCATCAACGGTTCAACAATTGTGCGCAAAAAAACGGACTTTCGCACTTTCTTTAATTATTTATAAAGAATTGTTTATAAACAATGTTCCACAGCCGGAAATCGAGCACAAACTATAGTCTCAATATTCTGACATCCTTTCGAACAACTTCCAATAATCTTTTACCATCATATTTTCAGTGCCCGAAACAGGCTTTTTAAAGTCTAATCCGACTGGACTCAAAATACGCTTCAGCCCGGTTTCAGGTACAAACCAATATTTATCGTGGTCCAAAATAACATCACAGATACTTGGAACTGGTACGAGCTTGGAACAGTCACCCATGGAACCTGTGACTGAAAAATACTGGTTTGTGTCATCCCTAATATGCATCTTTCGGGAATTCAATCCAATGCGGTATCGCCACGTGTTTTTGCGTTGCTTTCGTTTCGGTTCGAGTTCGTTTGTTTGTGTTTGCATGGTTTAGGCCCGTTTGCACCGTTGAAAATAAGCTTGGCTTTGCCATTAAGCTCAGCTTTAAAATTAAATTGGTTTGCACCACATTATAAACCAGGCTTACAGCATTCAAAGCTCAGCTTAAATTAAGCCGTCAACTTTGGTGGCTTATGGTGTTAAGCCGTAAATTCTAACCTCCGGTTTCCTTCCTCATACATGTGGCAATAGTCAACAAAATTGAAAATGACGATAACAAACAAAAAACAAAAACAATGGATATCGAAACTTGTTTTGAGATATTTCACGACGATCTAGATATCTTTGAGATAATCAAATTTGGATTTCCAAAGACGATATATAACAGAAATAATCCATTGGAGGACTTGGAGGAAATACTAACTTAAAAAAAAAATATTTGGGATCTACAAAACCACCACAAATATAAATGAATTGGATTATTTAATTGATATTATTATTTTTTTAAATTTAGATATAATCATATTTTTGATTAATAATATTGAAAATTTGATTTTTAAATATAGAAATTTTCATTTTATTTAAATTAAACATTAATTATTAATTTAATTATTGTTTCGTGGATATATTTTCCTTTTCTGTTGTTATTTATTAATATTTACTTTATCTCAATTATAGCATTTATTACTTTCCTGAAATACAATAATAATAACTCGGCAAATCAGTCGTATTTAATATTACATGTTGCTTAAAAAGTGGAAAATCCATTTAATTAAAATTTAAATTCGTTAATTGCAATCGAATTATACATAATATGATAGCTATCGGATTATCCGATGATTAGAAAACAACTGTATAAAACACTGCTATCGAATAATTAAATCGAATTATATTTGAAATTACAACTATCGAATAATTCGATAGTTCCCATCACTGAATGAAATCTAGGAATCGAGTTCGCGAGATTAACTACTGATGGTGGCGCTGCAAAACGTCAAATTACGCGTTGTTGAGTGTCAGTTGAGACTGGTTGAAACTTGTCAGACTTGTTTATTTATTGTAGTCGATGACATTTATATCATAAAACAATACTTACACACTTGTCGGTCTGTTTGTATTTCTTTAAAATCTTGCGAAAGTTGATTACAACAAAACAAATCAAAATCAGATGCAAACACCAATATGACACCAATGTCAACAAAACAAGTGTCACATTACTACTTAACTTGTGGTTATAATTTTAGTCACCAGGGGGCGTCTGGACGTTTGAAGTCGCGAATAATTCGAATAAATTATAATTATCGAATAATTTGATAGTTCCCATGATTACTATGTTTTAGCGTTTCGGTAATTTCCAAGTGAATAAGTGGAAGTTCTGTTTAAAATTGCTAAAATTTTCCTGCTCATTGAATTGGTAGAAGAGGAGAATTGAATGGCCTGAATGCTCTGAAATTTTTACACCATTCAATTTTTTCTCTAGTCTCTAGCCAACTAGTCTTCTGAGAATATTTGGTTTAGGTATTTTTGTGCATTATGCAATTTTAGTGTTGGTAAAGAAAACATCGAATTACCCATCAGTGGATGCTTCAAAGTGGCCAATTTTTGTATCATCGTATCGACCTTTAAAAAAACCTTTAAATGTGTGTATAACTCGATCCTTCTTCCCATTTAGAATTAGGGGTATTTGATCCCTTGTCCAGGGGGTGGAAGAAAGGTTTGAGGCAAACTCAATATCTCTCTCGCCAAGTATCTAATAGAAAACATTAAGTTAACGTGTCCGAGCATAACTTTTGTATCAAAGTATCAACCCAGAAAACAGCTCAGTATCGTTTTAGTTGGTGCACCTTGTCCACTCTTTACCGTTAACCGTAATTAGGAAAAACACAACAAACTGCAGTGTTACTCTTGAAAGATCCCTTGTCAGTGCATTTCCTAAACACTAGATTACGGCTGAAAGCCAAATTCTTAAAGATTTGTTTTTAAACAGCTTTTGCAATTTTCAAGATATTTATCCTTTATCGTCCCCTCAAATTTTTCGCTAGCACCGCTGAGTATTTTATAAGTAAGAAGTCTGTTAGCATCCTGTGTTTTGTCGTCTACGCGACTGTTTTTCAGTAAAAAAATATTTAAAAATATCCCATGCGCTGGATCAGTCAGGTGGATTTGACCTAGTAATTTGAAATCGACTTTAGTTCGATTGCAAATGATTTAATACTAAATTGTTGTCTTCAGTATCTACAGCCATCGGATGATTTTCTGTTACAAATTATTATACTAAGTTTTGGGAAAAGCATAATTTGAATTCAAATCAAGAGTATATAATAAAATGAAACAATAACGATCTATTACAAGAATTCAGTTCAACTCACTTCTGTCATATTTTTGCACATCAACAAAAATGTAATCAATTTGCCATAAAAATGCAAGAAATCAAACACATAGTTGATGTTCTAATACGATGTGATTTTTAAATCAAATTGCTTCGCGAAAATGTTAGAGAGCTCATTCGATTCATGTTCTCTGACGTAAGTCCTTTAACTCACGGTTTTTCAACAATTCAAGCAAAATAAAAAAATTGGTGATGATTACTAATGTGTTCACATGGTCGCACTCTGTTTAATTGCTTATATTTATAACACGCAAGGCGACAGTGGTTTCAAGAGCAAAACAATATTCCAGACACTAAATGAAAAGAAAAGTTTGTAATTAATCAACAAGAGCCACAGGTTTACGACCTTATTTTCATTATTTTTATCAGTTTTAAAATAACGCCAAGCTCGCTAAAACAAGGTTTTGCTAAGCGTCAAGCAATTCGTCCGTTTAAGTATTCCCCAATAAAAATATTTAAAATTGGAAAAAGTAAGCCCGAAATTAGTTTCTGATTAATCTCCATGAGAGCAAGAGAAAAATTGAGCTACAACACTCGACAATGCGACGCGTCGCCATCGATCCATGAACCGGCTGGAAATTTCCGAAAATATCTGTTATTAAAAACTCTACCATATGAAGTGAAAATGATGTAATCAGAACGTATGTTTAGAATGTAGGTAGGCCCCATGAAAGGCCAGTGGGATGCTAAATTCGGCTGGACCTCCTATTTCTGTATCGGTGGCATCGGGCCAAACCATATGTTTTTTCTACTAGGAAACGTTACTTGTTCCCGATACTTAGCGAGATTCATGCATAATTATCAAGGACTATTCGGTATTTAGGGGTATTTATAAAGCGCCTATAATAAATAATGCTTATAGTACAGACCTGCTTTTTGGCGGGAGTAAAATAGTGAAGCTTTCAGGCGTTTCTGGTTTTTAAAAAAAATTAAAATTTTTTAATGCATCCATCGGTAATATTTTGCCTTTGTGTCTATTTGAATAGTGCCTGCGTTTTAAAATCAGAGTGCAAGGTTAGTAAATACCAACATCAAAAATTAGTAAAAATGTTTTCATTTGAAAAGGGCTATAATTGAAAAAAAGTTGTCTAGAAGCGATCTTGATTGGTTAGCGTCAGAATACATACTAAACTAGAATTGTCATACTTCTCTAGTTCTGCAAAGAATTCCTAAACTTTAACTCACAGGACGCTGTTACACTTCTTTCAATAATAATTAAATATCAACACCATCTTGTGAGTTAAGATTTAGGAATACTTTGATTCTAAACATATACATTCTAGACATATAGAACTTGTATCGTATCCAGAGTTTTTAACAAAAAAAACTAGAACTTAAAAAAAGACGTATAAAGAAAAAGTACACATATATTTATCTAAACGTTTTTTGAGCATACTCGTCAGTAACACTCGTTTAATTTAGTAAATTTTTGTTTCTTAAATATTAGGCAGACAAACTGGCTGGTGATTACTGTTCCGTGTTTTTTTCAAATTTCTTCAAGTCACGAAATGTAAAAACCTAAAAATTAGTTGGGTATCAAGGCTCAGAGAGGACCTTAGAAATCAAGTAAAAAAATAAATAAAAAGTAACGTGCAACTTGCCCATGATAATAAAATAAATATAAATGGGTAGATGAATACCTAAGATTACGTGAGAAAATCACGTCAAAATTTAAAAAAATCAAGGCTACCGAGTATCAACCAAAAAATCGTTAAACTTGATCTGCACCTAGACAAATAATTTGGAATAAAATTTTAGAATATTTAGAAAAATCATATCATTAAATTGTGCAAACGGAACGTAGTAGGTGACGCTTAGGTGCGCCTTAACATTTGTCAATTTTTCGACAAACTATCACTAAATCGATTGTATATGTATTTCATTACTATTTATTGAAAAGGGAAAAAAGCAACAAGGCACATCTAATGACTTAATAAAATAGGCTGCAAGTTGTGAGCAATGTTCGTAGTGATTCTAGTGGGATTTGACCTTTTTGGACTTATTTCCGAGTTTTCTACAATTCTACAACTACTGAAAACTTCCCTATTGAGTTTTTGTTTAGTTTGCAAAATCTTTATGTTATATTTTTATATTTGGTTTCTTGCCTTTCGTTTAAATATTTTGCTCTTAATTTCTTAAACATTTAGTTTTGCTTCGTTAGTAAAATCTTTCAAATTACGTTGAATTAAGACGACAAAAATTTGCGACACACATTCCGAGTGTATGTTATGTGAACACGCGCGAGTATGCTGTATGAACGCGCCTTTAGATTCCTTACAATTCTCGACGGACACGTCATTGTCATGAATCAGCTGGACATTGTAAATATTTACAACTATTTAATTGTTCCCTGGTAAATGGTAAATCACTCTATTGAATTCTCCTCTATTTGAAGGATATTTGATAAAAAATTAAGGGCTTGCATTTTTCAAGATTCTGCATTTGCGGAATGAATTGGGGCTGCAAGATTTCATACACTAGATCCATTGTTAGATGGTATTCCTCTATGAGAAAGCAAATAGATTTAACATGTTTCCCTACACTAGATGAATGCGATTTGGAGGAACAACATATTAGGGGTTCGGGACCGGGAGGTTCGAAAATAAGCACCACTTGTAGTTGCGTGCTTCTCAAGCATATTCCTACTGGTAAAAGGCAATCAGATATGTGAGACTATACCAGCAAGGCAAAATGATCTTTCTAGGGTTAGTCGTAAAGTGTCAAGAGACTAGATTTCTAGAGCAAAATCGGAAGCGAGCCAGATTGAATTTGCTCACCAAACTAGATATACATTTAAATGGCGAGAACAGTGTACAATCTCAAACGGCAAGGCTTCAGGCAAACAGGAAAGCTAGCATGGATCAGAAGAAAGAAAAAAATTAGAGAACTTAAAAGGATGTGGAAAGAAAGGGAAAATATTGACTAATATTCGTTCGGGTAGGCAAATAGAAAATCTTTAGAATTTACAAATGCTTCGTAAAAGATAACCGATTTTTTGGGTGTCAACAGCATACAGCTGAATTTTTCTTTTGTATTTTTCGATCACGAAATATCCCAGTGTATTGCACTGATGTATGATAGGAATAAAGTGTATATGTGTAAATAGTTTCATGAATGTAAATGACAATAATAAACAGTTTATAATGGATGATCGCCTGTGTTCAATATGCATTCTGCGCGCAGAGTTCCATTGCAGAATAGCTTCTAAGGGGCAGCGAGCGTGATAAGAAAACTCGATATTTGCCTAGTTTATGCCCCAATAGCGTATGATGTTAAAACTAAACTTACTATGCGGATAATCCTTTTACTACCGACTTTTCTTAGTAGTATTTCTCGTTGAAAGGCGGTTTTCGACCACTTTTCGCTGAATGAAGTTTGCAATTTTCTCATAAGAAAACAGGCCACGCTTCGATCTTCGTTCACTTGTAAACACCGCTCAACACGCCGAAGCTGCACGAGCAAAAATCAATAGTTTATAATATTCCTAAAGAAGTTGCGAAACTTGGATAGAAGTTTATAATTGAAATTATTAGTTGTCATTCGAAACTACCGCTTACATCACTAACGGACAACTTAATTTAAAGGTTATAAATTTACAAAATCGTCTTAATACCGGTGATCTTTCAAAAGAACCATTGGGTCTGCAAGTTTAAAATTTATTATACGATTTTTTCGTGAGAGATGTTATATATGCAAGAATAGATATCATTCGTTATTTAAACTATTGGAGTCAGTTACCCAAATGCGTACTAAATTACCTAATATCTGTATAAATTAATGTCTTTGGTTAGAGCTCATAGTGAAATTGAAGCTATAACTGAATATTTATAAACTACCTTCACTTAATATTTCTCCTAAATTTAACCCGATAACCCCTTCAGCTAAATGGCGTAAATTCTAATGACCCTGTATATATAACTATAGAATGGTGGATGCAACACACATGTGTATGGTCTCACCGCATGCGTGTGTAAATCCGTACGTATTATGCATTGTTTACGTAAGACGTAACCTTACTTTCGATTTATGTTACTTTTCCAATCTGTTAATTGTTTTTGCTTAATTAATATAATAACTCCCTTAAAAAGTGAACATGATCAGAAATATTTTAAGTTTAAATAAAGAAATTAGTTTAAAATTCGTGAAAAACGTTAGTCGACGAAATGTAAAAAGTTTTTCCTCACAAAAGCTGCAACCTGTGAAACTAGCTTTTACTATTTATGAAAACTACACAAGTAAAGCAGCCCCATTTGTGATAATCCATGGGCTGTTTGGCTCGAAACAGAACTGGACTAGTCTATGTAAAGCTTACAGTCAAAAGATTGAACCACCTAGAAAAATTTTTGGTAAGACTATTATTACTGGTTCATTCACATAGACAATGATATTAAGGCTTCTCAACCATTGCAATTGCTTCCGCACGTTTCATTCATTTCTTTGGTAAACATTATGGAAAGGCGATTAGGTAACAGTCACTCATATTCGATGACTTCAACTGGTGCTGTCACTGTATTTATACTATCCTGCGCACGTGGAACGGTAGTGGGAGTAGAGTGGGCGGTTTAAGCGTCAGCATGGAGAGCCACAATGCCTAAAGTCTGGTTATTTTTCTAGTTCTCGTACAATAAGAACATTCTAGCTTCTTATTTTCTTTTTTTACAAACTTCTTTTTGGGTATTTCGCCTCAAAAATTTTTGTCTTTAAAAAAGACAGAATTTCCTCACGTCTTTTATTACAGATTGATAAATAGTGCTCCTATTTCGCAATAAGAACGAATTATTTATCAAAAAGTAATCAAGAACTATCACCTATTGATTATTATTATTATCCATCTTGATTACTTTTTGATAAATAATTTGTTCTTATTGCGAAATAGGAACACTATTTATCAATCTGTAATAAAAGACGTGAGGAAATTCTGTCTTTTTTAAACACAAAAATTTTTGAGGCGAAATACCCAAAAAGAAGTTTGTAAAAAATAAATCCGCCTCAACAACTATAGAACTTATCTACTTCTTATTTTCTGTTAAATTTGTTTGAAAATATCAATGTATTCCTCATAGCTCTTGGAAAAAAAGATTCAAAAGTCCAAAACATCTGCTTCTTTAAGATAATTTGAATCAGATTGGAGCAGATGGATAAATATTTTGTAGCCGAACAGGCATTTATAAAAGGCCAACAAATTCTTAGATTCTCGTCATCCTCGCATATAAATCTTAGTCGACTATAGTGATGAGTGATGATACTCTTGGTCTTGAAAAAGACCAAGAATTTCTTTCGGTTTGCAAGACCGAGAACAAAACCAAGACCATGTTCTTCAAGACCACGACTTTTACAAGTCTTGCGAGTCTCGCAAGACGCTTGCAAAAAGTAATTCGATATGGAACCGCATTAAATCATAAACCCCTTAGGCCGGTAGTCCTTCGGGTGCTTTCTGGTCCGAACTGCGTCCGACCAAGTCAGAATCGCCACCGAAATCTGTGATTCTATCAATTTCAACTAAAGTTAAGTTAATTTCAAAATATTTCGTTCATTCTTGCAAACCTGCATATTTTATTTATTATCATGCCTACTGCAAACCTTTAGCTTCAACAGGAGCTTATGTTATGCTAGTTAGTTCAAAACAAAAAAAATATCACTGCAAGACGATAAAGGTACGAAAAGGGGTGATTATTTTTAGACCACTCTGTAAATAAACGAGAAGGGCGAAAAATTCACAAACTTTTTTTGAGATATTAATTTATGTGTCGTTAAAACGGAAACAAACTTTTTTGTCCAACTAAAGACATGTAGAACTTTCACCAATTCTGCATTGTTTTAGTTGCTACCCTGTAGACACTTTATCTCAAGCATATTTTTTTTTGCAAAAAACAAGCACTAGCAAAAAGGATTGGGGAATAAATAACGCGTCAAGCAGAAGCTAATTCGCGTGTAGCAATAAGAAATTATTCCAGTTTCAAAATTAGTCTAAATTTTTTAGTGGAACGTTTATTTTGTTGAGCAGTTTAGTTGAGTACCGTTTCTTCTTGTGTCCGGTAGATTCCTTTTAATCAGGTCTGAAACAAGGGCGGACCCAGGGGGGGGGGTCATGACCCTTGTGCTGGGTTTATAACGACTAACAATAATTTTTCTAATTTTCTACTACTTGACCCCCCCTGACTCGAAAGCTGGATCCGCCCCTGGTCTGAAAGCGGTATCAATACTGCGCGATTTTTCAGTATTTTTTAAAAATAAAACATTGCCGCAGAAAAGGCTATTAAAAAAGTCCCAATTAAAATAAAATTATACACAATATTAAAATATATGCAGTTTATGAGGAAACACCTTGTATATATTTTTAAACATCTTGCTATATTATACGTTAATATAGGAATTTGGGGTTGATCAAAAGGATGTTCTTAGGTTCGTTATTGTTTGATAATGATGATAACCTTCAATCCAAATTTGCCACAATAAACTAATGCGAAATAAAATAACTCACTTTTTATCAACCACCATTTATTTTATTAACTTGATATTTTAATAACCACGGTCTAGTAATGTTATTATTTTTGTCCAATGAAGTGCTGGGTCTTGCTTATTTAATTCTTTTACATATTATACTTTAATACAATTACATAGAAATTTCCAATGGCTAAACACCTCGTTACATATGCAGAAAACACCAAATTATGATGGAAAAACTTTAAATTTTCGTTCGACATTTTTTTAAAATGCTCATGTATATGAAAACCCCAATAATGTTGATATTTTCCAAAATTCCAGCTGTAGATCTGAGAAATCATGGTGATAGTCCCCATTCAGAAAATCATACTTATGCTCATTTGGCCGAAGATCTTCGCCTTTTTTTAGAAGACAATGGCCTAGAGAAAATCTTCCTTATGGGACATTCAATGGGGGGTAGATGTGCTATGTTATTTGCCTTAACTTATGTGAGTAAAATGGCAAATCTCTATCTATCTATATAAGTTGCACATTTAACTGATACAATCTAATCTGTTTGTGTAAGGAAATTATTTTATGTAGAATTATATTTTTTCATTGATTACTATTTATTTTCTTTTAGCCAAAACTGTTAGAAAAATTAATTGTGGTGGATATTTCGCCCATTAATGTAAGTCCCAATTTCAGTGAAATGTCGAAAATAATAGATGTTATGAACAGGTAAGACTATGTAAGTAATAGTGGTGTTTTAATAGTTCAATAACATTGAATACATTTCGTTTTATACATTAGGGTTTAAACGGGACATTTTCGATCGTAAAGAGCACTGAGACGTTTTGTTTGCTTTCGCGACAGCCATTTTCAGTACATTTTTATTATCCAACGAGTTATGGAAGTTAATTCCTTCGTTCAACTATTCCCTAATTTTCTTACAAAAATGGACAAATAGTATACATACAAGGTTAAAAGACTTAAGCTTTCGCAATTATTGTGGGAAACTGGTTAGTTTTTTGCTAGGGCTTTTAAGACGAAAAACTCGTCAGTTTTAGCATACAGGGTATTCGCCAATATTATGTACCAAATGTGACAATTTCTTTAGGGCCCATACGTTCTTAAGACTCTCTCTCGAGCGTATGTAATTAAAAAAATTAAATTTTACTAATGAAATATACGCTTGCAGAACTGAAATGCCAAAGAATGTAGTACTTAGCCAGGCCCGAAGCATTGTTGAGCAACAACTAGCTGAAGTTATACCCGATAAAGGCGTTAGAGCCTTCATTTTGACTAACTTGATGGCTACTGAGGACAAAAGGTGGCAATCTCTTTTGATTTAGATAAACATATTTTTATAACATCTAAAATTGCAGCTATAAGTGGAGGGCTAACGTTCCAACACTTCTTAAAGCATTCCAAGAAGTAGGCAGGTTCGATGTGGAAAATACTGCACAATATACCGGAGAAACGTTGTTTATAGGAGGCGAAAAATCAGACTACCTGCCGTAAGTATTTTGTCCGACTCAGACCTATTTTTACCTGTAATTTATATTCACATTAAACTATCAGATGTGATTTTAATGTTGTCAATATGACTTTGCACAAAATTTTCAGTAAATGTGGACTAAACTTTCTCATAGTAAAATGCATTCCCATCAATGTTCGGTTCAAAACAGATCTGGCCCAGACAGAAAACTATAAACATATTGTGGATTTAGCATATGCTTCATATCAGAGTACTGATACGATTTTCGGAAAAGTGAAACTCCGAGACGTTCCCTCGCCCTTACTTATATTACATGGATTTCTAGGATCGAAATCAAATTTTAATACTTTATGCAAAAGGTAGCTAGTTCCGCTCAATGCTTAGAATATTTCTAACTTGTAAAAACCCAAGGTATCACGACAGGGTAAAACCAAAAAGATTAGTCTATGCAGTCGATCTTAGAAATCATGGCGATTCCGCTCATTCTAAAGATAACTCTTACGATGATTTGGTTATGGACATTTTGAAATTCCTCAAAACAGTTGGGCTGGAAAAAACCTGCGTTTTAGGTCATGATATAGGTGGTCGCATTGGAATGTTATTAGCACTGAAAAATGTAAGCTTTTTTGTTAAAGTAACTTAACTATAAGGCCGTTAACGCATTATTTCTAGCCTGAATTAGTTGAGAAGCTAATCATTTCAGAAACATCGCCAATAACGACCAGTCGCAGTTTCAAAATATTCCCGGACGTTTTGCGGATCTTGAACAACTTAGTATTCCCACCGAACTTGCCTTTGCCTCAAGCTAGAGCTCACGTTGTAAATTGCCTGTCTCGAATAGTGAAAAGCAAAGAACTTATGTCGCTGGTTTTAATGAATTTGATTCAAAAATCAGACGGAGGGTATTTCCGTTTATAATTGTCTAGAATTTCGCAAAATAATACTACTGCTTTCAGCTATTCATGGCGATTTAACAATAAAGCGCTGCTTGATTTCTTTGATGAATTGTCCTCATTCCCTGAAATTCACAATTTAGAGTATAAAGGCCCCGTCCTATTTCTTGGAGGTGGAAAATCGGATTATATTCAGTAAGAATTGAACGTTTAATTATTTACTCCTTAGCGTCCACAGGAAGAGTGATTAATTGTCGCAACATTTACACGCTTAGCAGGGTATCTCTCATTTCAACATTCATTGATTAGGGCTTCAGTTCTCATTCGATTATTATTTTTTAGATTCTTTTGGAAGCATTTCATGATAAGCTTTTCATACATTTGCGTTTCTGCTCAAAATTATTAAGTTTTATTTTTTGCAACTCTTGATCATCATAAAGCACGCAGCAAACTTTTTTCAATATTAACCATACCATAATGTTTACATTTACCAACAAAATCGAAAACCGACAGTTTGTTGAATGCGCTTATGTAAACTCTTTAAAACATCTACTTTTCATATATATTTCTTAGTACCTGTCTTGTGTTCAAAACTGTTTCGATTCTACTGAAATGTTTGCTTAGTGGTATGAGTAAACCGGTTATTTACCGCACTAATTTTAGTACAGAAGACATGAATTTCCCACATAGTGTGCAGTTAATTGGACTTCAGTACGTATAATTGAGGGGTTTTCCTTAAAAACAGCCCTCGTGTCAGAATTTGTTTGCACACAACTTATTAAATTTTGTTTTTATCAAGCTTTCCGATGATGATTATTTGGAGATACTTTTTAAATTCTATATTGTCTTGATTTGGCTTTGAAAGATGGAACTGGGTACAAAATTTTGCATTCTGTAAATTTTGAGTTAATCTCCAACAATTTCGATTAAAATTGAATATCTTTCTTCAAGAATAGAATTTAAAAAAAATTTAAACCTTAAAATGAGTTGGCAAAGGCGCTATCATTTGAAGTACGAGCTATATGACCGATTCCTTAGTTTACCAAAAGAACCTCACATGTTCGAACATAAGAGTTTTAAATTCAGGTGTTTACGTAAAAATGCACAAATCAATTTCGAATTACTGTAAAAACTACACTGATTTTTTCCCTTTTATGTAATTTTTATGTTATGTACACGTTCTAGTATCTAAATTAGGTCTGAAGTAATTGCGTTTTATTTTCCGTTTTCAGAAAAACCGATTTCCCCAAAATACTGAAGTTCTTTCCAAACGCTCAACTGAAATACATTGAAGGAGCAGGACATTGGTTGCATGCAGAGAAACCAAATGAATTTCTGAAAATCACCATAGATTTCCTGAATAGACCCTCTGCAGGCTAAATTTATTGTTGATAATAATAATAAAATAAAATAATTTGCTATACTAAAAAGGGGTTTTAGTGTCCGATTTGTCCAATCTAATAAAACAAACACTTTAAATAAAAATATTTGTATTTCAACATATAATCAACCTTCAGTATTGAAATACGTGACTTTAGAACTACTGTAGATACTCAAATATATACAAAAAAATAGTTAATAACTTACTTGGAGTGAATAATTCTACCTTAGTTAACCACTAAATATTTACAAATATGTACCTGCTATATAGTACAAAATTACAAGTCCCGCAAAATGATAAAAAGCATTTTCGGTTCCAATCTCAATTGGTGCCCGTGGGCACACAGAGTGATGTATACCAGGATGGGAACCCCTGTGTAAACTATTACTGCAATTTACTATTGCTGATATATTTTTGTACGTAACAGAAACATTTAACATCAAAACGTCAATTGGTATTATATGTTTATCATTTATTTATTCTATATGCAAGTCCAGTATATGTCTTGATAACGATTGAAATCATAATTATACAATGCACGAAATCCGACGAATTTTATTAACATTATGTTTCTACACCCAGGTGTGTTTATAACAAAATAAAATTATAAACAGCCGACAACGTGAATTTAAATAAGTTAGTCATCGCATGGTTTGTGTGAAGAAAAGTACATATTGTCGAATGAAAACCAGGCAAAGTATTACCGGCTTAGAGAGATGTCCACAAAATCGCATAAAATAATCTTTAGTACGTTATGAATTCGTTATAGCCTAGATATATTGGAGTCGTAGCTGTGTCTAAGAAATCTCCACATACACGTTTTTCTTAAACAAAATTGTATATCGTAGGTACATTTTACAGGTGTTCCCATCTTAACCGATCCACTCTGCATACGCTAATCTACTTACGCTAATTTTCAACATGAAATAATTGTGTCGCATTTGTGAATACTTTCCCAAACGTCGTATTAATTAGCCTTTACTCGAAATTATATAAACATTTCAGTATTACATGAAAATTCATTGAATTAATGAACACTTTTTTTCATATTATACTTGAAAAATTCACATAAACAGGAATATTACTAAAATACTTTTGCATAACCCAGTTTCAGTTAAATCGAAATTGCTTAACAATTACTTTGTAGTTTATTTTGAAAAAAAAAAACTGTTATTTTCAACACTTGAATAAATCTTACAACCTTAACTAACCTTATGAATCCATTTCTTTATGTGTTACATTGAACTTTCTACAATAGAAAAAACGAAGCTGATACAGCCGAATTTCAAAAGGGAGCCGTGATTCAAGATAGCTGAACCTTCCCAGCCCCTCTTTAAATCCTCATAATTCATTGAGCAGCAACATTCAGCCCTAATCGATCAAAATATTATATTAGCCTACTTTATACAATGTGTTTAGGAATTGGTTTGGACTGGATATACTGGATTATCGAACCAAAGATTGTTTTTCCCATGCACCCATTTGCAAATGCTTAATTATCGATATACAGGATTTTCGTGTCTTTATTGAAAACTCGATAAATAAGTGAAAACATGACAATAAATTAGCCTGTAACGACCATGATGATTCAATAGTGTTTTAAATTATATATTTTTTTCATCTGTTTTGAACTACTGAATCTAGTGGTGCGTTAAAAAAAAGTTATAATAAAAAACTTGCAAAAATGACTCAAAAACAAATAATTTTCTTGCAACCTTGAAAATCAATAACAAAAATTGGCAATTGTTTCCATTTACATATGCGTTTATGTATTTTGAACTGCTGAATCGAATGTCATCAGTTTTTATATAGGTATCTGCACAAAACAGCTTTGCAAAAGAAGCAAAAGCACCTCATTGTATCAGCCTTGCCCACACATGCGGGGCTCTGTGTGGGGGGCCTTTCTTTCCCTAGCTGCTCGTGGGAATGATATGGAGACCAATATTATAACACCACAAAATACCGGCGGGACTTCCTCAGAAGACCCGTCGGGCTCCGCAGCTGGCAAACGACCGAGAGGCAAAAAACTCTCGGGAGCCGCCAGACGGAAGAAAAAAATGGTTAGGGACAAAGAAAAGTTTGAACCAACTAAAACTGTGCCAGATACACCCTCGGGGGAATCAGCACATACCAAGCAAAATGCCACGACTGGGACGCAAAAGCGACACCGGTTGGATGGCAGCAACCCGATAAACCGCAACCTAAGCGGCCGTGTGTGGGAACTTCCACAAGGAAAGGAACCGCACACAAATCGTACAGGGACGCGATTTCCGGGATTAAGATGGCCATAGCGGCGGTCGGACATCCCGAGAAAAAATTTTCTCCTGAGCAGGGGGAACTCATAGAGGCACCTGCTTGAGAGAATCGATCAACTGCAACCAGGGACGACGAATCCTAAGTTTGCAGAATGCCGCTACCAGGGGGGCGCCCTTCTGATCACCTGCTCTGACTAGGCCACTGTGGACTGGATCGGCGCGATGGTGGGAGAGGCGAAACCCTGGACTGGTGCTTGTGGAAGCAAACAGGCGTCCCAAGCCAAAGAGGGCAATAGTGTTCATCCCCAAAATTACTCCTCCGGAGAGGACACTACACAGGATCGGTGTCCAGAATAATCTGAACACCAGTACCTGGAAGGTTGTGAGGTTGGGGAACGAGCAAGCCAGCGGTAGGCTGCTAACGATCCTCATTGACCAGAACTGGTGAGATCCCATACAGACCCCACTACAACTTCTCGAGGGTTACGTTCAGGGCCCTCTCCTCTGGCAAGGAACCTGAACAAGCCCAAGAGGCCACAAAACAGGGGGCAACAAAGCCCTCAAAAACGGAGGGGAGGAAGGTACCCGCCAGTAC
>NW_026018715.1:5151504-5152508 GCF_020466585.1 Dendroctonus ponderosae
GATGGCCTAATGCCAGTTCTGCTACAACAGGGAACCGATTTACTGGTGCCCCTCTTGTGCAAGATGCTCCGGGCCAGCTTGGCCCTGGCATATATGCCAATGGAATGGAGAATGGCGAAAGTAGTATTCATTCCAAAACCAGGGCGGGCGACGTATGCTCAGGCCAAATCCTTTCGCCCGATCAGCCTAACATCGTTCTTACTCAAAACACTAGAAAAGCTGATCGACAGACACATCAGGAAAGATGTTCTAACTAGAAGTCCTCTACACCACAACCAATATGCCTACCAAATGGGAAAATCCTGAGAATCTGCTATTCACGAGTTGGTGCAGAGGGCACAAACCTCATTAGAGCGTAAAGAAATTGCTCTGGTGGCTTTTCTGGACATAGAGGGAGCCTTTGACAAAACCTCTATTCAGTCAATCGTCAGAGCTGTGAAAAATCGTGGAGTGGAGCCTATAATATGTAAACCAAAACATGCTGAGTTGCAGAACGGTTACTGTCGCACTCAATGAAGTCAGCATGGAAGCTGTTGGAGAGTTGTAAAGTTTGGAGACACTGTATTATCATTGATGCAGCAGGCGCTAAACATCACACACACACACACACACACACACACACACACAATGGTGTAACACGGAAGGGCTGAAAATTAGCCCATCCAAGACATCTATAATCGCTTTCACAAGGAAGAGAGATCTTAGAGCCCTACGACAAATGTCTATATATGGGAACAATATACACATGTCTAACACTGTCAAATATCTTGGGGTAACCCTGGATAAGAAGCTGTTGTTTAAAGAACATGTGGAACAGAAAACAAACAAGGTGATCAGGGCTTTACGGACCTGCAAACGCACTTTTGGAAAAACATGGGGAATTTCACCGAAGATGGTGTACGTCACCACTGTGAAACCCATAATCACATATTCCGCCGTCATATGGTGGCATAGAACCAAAATCAGCACATATCGACAGTCCCTGAACAAAGTTCAGAGGCTGG
>NW_026018715.1:5153507-5191261 GCF_020466585.1 Dendroctonus ponderosae
GGATAATGAGGGAGTAAAATTACGAGGGCACAATAGGACAGAAATGACCGCGGTGCAAGGCCAAACACCACCTCGGCGGTGAGGAAAGGGTTTTATTGGGTAAACAGCTTAGCTGGAGTCTCACACAACCCAGAGCGACAGACCACCAGCTCTGGGAGTGCATAAAAGAGCATTTCCCAAACCTCACCGGAAACAAAAAAACAAAAAAAATGAAAAGCGATCGGAGCTAAATGTTGATTTCCTTTGAGAAAAAATCTTCCTGAAAATCGACGTTTGAAAAGAACAGAAGAGAAGACAGCAAGAACTGTTAAGATACCAAAGAAATGACAAAGGTGGACAATTCAAAAATGATTAATTAAAATCTGTAGTGATTTTGAGCAAGAAATGTCCTCTAAATGGGAAAAAATACAATGGAATTTGAAAGAAACAAAGCCTTAATAATGCCTTTTTGCAATATAAAAAACGTCAATTTGCTTGTTTTCAATTTCAAAACGTTCGTAAAAAAACAAACAACAAATTTAATAGATTAAAAAAAAATAGAACAAAAGAAAAATCGAATGAGGAAGAAACCTATCCAGATTGTAGCAAATCAGTTGTGATTTTGGGGAAGCCCTGTACGTAGCAAGACATATCTTCTAATTAGGGAAAATACTGTTGAATATGAAACAACAATGAAAAATACAATAAAAAACTCAAAACCCAGAAAAAAATATAATTGAAACCAAAATTGAATGAGTATGGTCGTTACATGCCAATTTAATGACTTTCTGTTTCGAGTTCTTCGAGGATCTTAGTTTATAACAATTTTTTTGGCGATATTTCATTCTTCATTATATACATTCGTCTCAGCAGCTTCGTTAGACGTGAGAAATCAATTTTAAAAATAAAATTCCTTTCAGGGCAGAGTTTTTACAGCATATAGAAGATATTTCCACCTGGGGAAACGCCTCCAAAAAAAAAATAAGGTCCGACCTAATGGTTATGCATAAATCTACTACGAATAAAACAAAGAATCTTTGAAATTTCCAAGCTCAAGATATCTGATAGTGGTAATAAAGTGCGAATCTTTACCAAGTTCACGAAAGTAAACATCGGTAACCAACGTAATAAAATAAATTGGCGAAAATTACAACATTTAACCAGAAAATAAAATCTAAACTACTCGATGGTAAAGATTAGCTTACCTTTCTGTCCAATCTGCAGCCATTTTAGCATCTCGTTTCCCTAGACTTCCACTACTTCCCACACTGTCAGGTCTACACAGCTTTCGTTTGCGGTAGATAACTTCTCTCACTTGATACTCTACGCTGGCAGCCTTTCCAAAAAATGTAAACTTCTCAAATGTTATGAATCGCAAAAATATCGTACCTTTTCTTCTGGAGTCATATTATTATTCTGACCACGGTCAGAGCCCTCAGTGGTATTAACAGCAGATACTATTTCCGCGTTGCGTTTGATGCACACGTTGTTCGAATAGAGCACATTATTGACATAAGTTCCACAAGACGCATAATTGATCAGCTCGTAGCTATTTGTGTACTGCAATCGTAAGACATCAAGCCATTTTTTTCTCTAGTAACAGTTGGATTGCAACTTACATCATCGAAAAATATAGTGGCGTGCTTAGAAGAGATGAAGTTACAATATCCGAACTTGTCCAAGTCGACATCATTAGATGATCCCTTTCCTACGTTTAATACTCGATATCGCATTGCCACGGCTTCTGGAAACCTTGTAGATACCGTGGGCCTAAACCCCAAAAAACTGGAAAAGCATTTTTCAAATATATTTTTCCTGTAGTCGTTTTCAAAGCAAAACCCACCTTGCATCATGTCGCACGTCTGTAGGGTCAACTTCACGGGTTCTAACATTATAAAAATGCTTGGATACGATGGGACAGAGCATAGCTCTGGCCCTTAAAATGGGCTTTGATCGCTGTCTCTTCTTGGGACTCGCAAATACCCTATAAAGTATATCAAACGGATTCAGCTGCTTAAATTCCTAATTGCCCTAAACGGATTTCTACTGCAGGTTTGTTTTCAAACAAAAATCGCTTTATCACAATAAGGTTTTTTGTATCTTTACCTTGAAATCCTATCGATATCAGCAGGAGTCAGTAATTCGCTAGGTAATGGCATTTTGGCGTTAGTACTGCTGCTATGCGAGTTATTCAAAGTCCCTAGAAGCTGCTGCAACCGTTGATATGCAAGGATCTTTATCAAACGCTCATCAAGCTGTTTCAGTTCTAATTCAGCTGAAAACAAAAACAGTAAAGTGTATAAAACCGCTACTGCATGATCCAAAACATTCAAAAGCAAACTTATTAATTGAAGAAAAAATAATGCTACAAAAAAATTCAATTACATCAATTAGTAATTATCGGTCTAAACTTTAATCACATAACTAACACGCATATTGTTATTGGCACATTTTGCTCACCAGATAATAGAACTTAGCAAGAACACAACAAATGCGATTTTATAGTAGTTTTCAAATATATGTATTACTTAACTTCTTTTGTTAAGTTGTGACCCTATTTTGTTGAAAAAAATTAAAAAAACAGCAAATAATATTATTTAATGCAGTGTTTTCAAATATTTTTTTATAGATAATTCGCGTAAATAATTATACGACTATAACACAACAATAAAGAATGTAGTTCCGCAAAAACGATTGTAAAGTAAAATTATTTAACCTCCAACAGCTAAACCGACAAAGTTTAAAGAAATTAGCTTTTTTAATAATAGCCGAAGCAAAAGTTAAAAAAAAACTAAGCATCTAATAAAAAAACGGTGCATAGTATATACGTATTTTTTGAATCAATCCGTAGATGAGAGCGTATCTATTTAAATAGATCACGACGAAAAATCATTAACTAAGTAGAGATTTAAAACAAACAAAAAGAGCAATTTAAATTATAAATGTTGCAAGAATATTAAAAATAGCATTGAATAATTAACAAACTTTAAATACTAGTAGTGGCAAAACAAACTTTTTTAGAGTAACAACTCATAAAACCACCAATATTACATTAAATAAATTATGCACAAATACAACTAAGGAAAATGACAGCTGGGAAAGAACCAGTTAATAAAAGAAATACGCAATTTCCATTCACAATGTGGCTGGTTAAAAATGCTACACTTCGTACCGTTTACGGAAAATATGTTTGTAAAAAACAACAATTTTTTCAATTAGTGGTTTTCTCTCTTAACTCAACTCAACTTCTTCAAACTCGTCAACTCTCTTCAAAACTGCCTTTCAAGGATAATATACACATCATGATTAATTATGTAATTTTTACTGCAGTTGATAATTCATTATTTTTGCGATTTTAGCACTTTGAATGTCGTAATTCTGAATATTCAAACTCTATTTGATCTAGTGGCATTTGGTTTTCAATGTATGTATATGGATTTACTATTTTATGTATTATTTTGCTTCAAATATATTAAACTTAAATAATTAATAAATAATTTCCAGTGTTTCAAGTTTATGTATTTTCTAAAACACAAATTTCCTTGGATATATAGCGTGTCCTATTAGCATAAGACATATTAGTACGTATAAAGGTATAGTTTTTCGCAAAAAAATATTAAATTGTACATCAACGATATGAGCAAAGGGTCGACTATTTAATATCAAATTATTGCAAATTTAATTAAAAAACCCAAGTTGGTGACGGTAGTGCGTTTATTATACTGAATATGCAATGGTTTTTGCATATTGCTTACATCTAACAGTTAAGACGATCAAATTATTTTATAATAATAAGACAATGTATTAAACAAATATTTTCTTGATTATTTGCTATTTATTTGTCATAAAGATGTACTTAAATAAATATAAAACCTCCAGATTGGGCCTGTATGTTCCATATTTGTGTTACAGTTTTTTTATATCTAAAAACATTGCTGTTTAATACAGTGAAACGTTGAGTATATTTCAAAACATATTTTATAAGAATATTTTTATATACCTATTTCGATTTAATGTAATTTTTACGATACTTGTAATATAATTCACTTATGTGAATTATCTAGTATTCTTTTAAATGTAACCGCGACCTAAAAGAACGAAAACAATAGAACATTTATACTAAATCTGCCCAAATAATTTTAAGTAACAAAATATATATTTTTTTAAAGTATCTGTAAAACTTATAAATGTAAAAAAGTATTTTACACTTGAGTCAAATATATTTTTATGAGAAACCTCGTATACAACAGGAATAACTTTATATTTATATCTGATGAACATTTGAGGTTTTAGACTATGCAGAACCAAACGTATAGTTTCGTTTTAGTACCAAACGAATATTTGAGCTCATTATTTGGATGTTTTTTATATTTTCAAAGACCCCGTTTGATAGATATATTTACTTACAATTCAATTGCTTTACTTCTAAATACAGTTTAAAATTACATTAAATTAGAATTACAAATAAATTAGATATAACAGTTGAGTCATTTAGCTTTATGAAATACGCGTAACAAATGTTTTGTGTTCTTTTCACAAATAAGCAGATTTCGACATTTTTGAAAATAGTTTTGTATATTCAGAGATTTATGTCATATCAGTCATTTTTGATTTATTAATGTGTCTTAGAATCGACTTTCAATTTCTAAATCGCTGCTCAAACTTTTTTAACTCTTTAACCTAATAAATTTTGGTGTCCGGATTTAAAACATACAAAGAACTAACTGTTTAAAGCACCAATTAAACCGTCGTTTTATTGCCCATAACGCAATACTCAAAACATTCTAAATTCCCTCAATGAGTAACTGCTCACTTTTTCCCAATTTTTGTGCGCACAATCCGCCCCATGTCATTTTGACTGTTTATACAGGGAAAAGCGATAAACTACCACATACAACAGCTCGCTTAATAATTCACGAAATAATTAAATTCTGCTAAATCAAGTTATTATTAACTCTTTTTTATATTTACCTGCGACAAATACTGCTACATCAATATTAGGTTAGGAACCTTTGACAAAAATGTCACAATGTGACATCGTTTATTCGATTTTTTAAATAACTTACATGGCCCTTTACGATTTCAGCGATTGAAAAATAACGACAATGTAGATTTCTGTAACTCTCCAAATGAGGTGGTCTTCGGACGTGTACTATTAGAGAGTACAATTATTGAGAACTAATAAATCAATTAACCTTTTAACCATCGATCTAAACCAGGGGATCTCCAAACTTTTTAGCCTAAGGACCAGATTGATTGGTCCAGCTAGTGTATCAAACTAACATACCAAATAAGTTTCGAAAATTAAAGCAGATATACAGGGTGTCTCATCGGGAACCGCTTCAAACGATAAATGGCAAACTACAATTACGAAAACATTGAAAATTGGCCGGCTTAGCAAAATAATTGTGGGCAAGCGATCTATAACAATTAGACCGCACTCTATAAATACCGGAAGTAGGCAAAGTAAGCAAGTAGAGAATTTTAGGTGGAACACCCTGTATAGTATTAGAAAACATTTCAAGTATTATTTCCTATACCCAAGACTAACCGTTTTTGAGATATTTTAAGTTTAAAATTTAATTTGCAGGCACTAAAATAATTAATAACATTTCAGTTAGTATTTATTTGAGGCCGAGTACTTGTTGACAATTACTTACTTTATTATACTGTCTATAACAGTTTGATTTCTATTAATACAGAGTGTTAAAAATAAGTTTAGGATTTAAGTTAAGTAAAAACCTCCAAATGTAAAGTTGCCTATACCAAAAACGTTGATTCTGCGAGATATTGTCTGTCAATTAAACTTTTCTGTATGGCAATTTTGATGCGGATTTTCAGTGCAAAGCAAAGGAAATAATTCACGAAGCATTGCATTGCTTGAATGTGAATCTGCAATTTAGGCAGCATTTGAGTTCAAAATTGTATAAAAAAAGATATTCATAGATGAGCGCCTGCCAAAAAAGCAATCACATTGCACGACACGGCGTTGTAATGGTTTTTTTTTAGTTGAGCGGATTTTACTCTGCATATCCAGCATCAAAAGTAAAAATTTTCATGGAAATCTAGTGAAAAACCAATCGACCAACTGTTGCCAAAATCAAGTCCGCATTCCATCGCTCTTCATGATGCGATATCAATGTTTCAAGCATGGACAAATAATGACACGTCACGGGGAACATGAGTACCATTTAGCCAAATCTTTGACAAAATATCGAGCCGAAAAGGCTCAGAGTTTCATAAAAATTCAAAAAAGTCCCTCCGAGAGCGCATATCATAATCAAGTTTAATAATCGGTTAATGGTGCGAGCAAACTGAAACATTCACAAATCATGAACATGATTAAATGCGCTTTAGACAGTCTTTCACTAACATATGGAGCTATAAAATACCAACGTTGTATACAAATCTACCAAGAGAATCAGAGGTGAGCGTGTGACAAAATCAATATATGTACCTTCGCTCTTGATGATGCGAGCAAAGAAGCATCGATAAATAGTAGCATGACTTGAATATAGGTCTCCAATTTATCCAGCCTTTACACAAAATATACAGCTGTAATGAATGAAAGTTTTGTAAAAATCCAGCAAAATAGTGATTTGTGAGCTCATGTCAAGATCAAGTTAAATATTCCGGCATTGCTATTGGTGCGAACAATGAGATACATTGATAAATGACGACCTGGACGGAAGATTGATCTGCAATTGAGGCATTATTTTAACTGCATATAAAGCTATAAAAGTCCTATGTTGTCTAAAAATGTAGCAAAAGAGTTAGGTGAGCACGTGTCAAAATCACGTTGAGTATTTCCTCGCTTTAATGCTGCGGTCACAATTCTTGACACGGCTTGGATCTGGATTAAGCGAATTTTACCGAACAAATCCCGAAAATGTTCATGAAAATTGAGCGAACGACTATTAAATAAAATCAGGTCAAAATCAAGTCGCGCATTCTATCGTTCTTGATGCGACCAAAGAAGCTTTGTTAAAAAATATCAAGCCCAAATGCCTTAAAATTTTACAAAAATCAAATAAAACAACTGATTCGATCGCTAGCATTTAATTTAATATAAAAAATTCTAATGCGCCCCCGCATGGGATTTGTTTACGGCGAGCAACCAAACGAGTCGGAACGTGAATCTCGTTTTCATATGGCCGTATCAACTGTAAAAGTCAAGTAATTCTCATCCAAAGGGCGACCAAGCAAATGATTATATAAGCATCTGTAGTTCGGTGCCTTCGGTATTCGCCAAAAATGTCGATATCGCATGGTTTTTTTTTTGAAAAGCTGTCCGAATAGTTAGTTTCTCACCGACAGTGGACGGTATAGTTCGCAAGTCCTTTGTGTCGTGCGTATCGCGTTCTTAGATGGAAAACATGGAATCATATTGACCCCCTACTGCGGTAGTTTATTCTTCAAACTTAAAAACAGCAGGATTAGAGGCTTCAATTCAGAATCCATTTTCAGTGCGTGACCAAGTATAGTGTGTGAACTTTTTGACGATTAATGGATATAAAATGCAGAAAGCTGGTAAGAATGATTTCTAATCTATACAACTCTTGGTTTGAACAGATTTCAGTTTTTCGAAAAGCAACTGAAGTTCTATACATTTCTGTGCTGTCTGTTTTTCAATAACATGGCTTTAGACATATTTCCTCCTGTACTAAACACAATTTCTTCTTTCTTTCCAGGAGGCACTATGCAGCTGTAGGTAAGTTTGGCATTACTTTGCCCCCGGTTACCACGTAGATGTAAAGCTTTTAGTCCCATATTATTGACTTGCCTTTTATGAAATTGTTGCATATCATATTTATTCGACGAAAAACGACAACGGAGTTTTCGGATTCTCTATTGGGTTTTACAAATTATTTTTTTATTTTATTAAAACTAATTTAAAAGCAGATTTTATACATTAATTGGAAGTTTTCCATGGTGGACTATTTTTCTATGATATTTCACAATCTAAATGTAAAATAAATTTGATTGTGAATGTAATATTGTATATCAATTACACTCTAAACTAAACGGTTCTTGTATTCTTGTAAAATAGGCGTGTTTTGTTGCAAACACACCTTAAAATATCTTAATTATTACTGTTTGTGTTTTTTGCTCTAAAAGTCAATTTTTGCTGCTTTGAAAGTTAATAATACACTAAAATTCAGACTAAAGTGCCTAAGGGCATGTGATGTGTGTCTGCTGGATAGCGCCTTAAGAGGATGCGGATGCAAGTTTTGCGGGCCTACTAATTTTCGTTTCAGATTGTCCCAGCTTCTTTTCTTTTTGAAAACAGTAGTAATTTTTTTCAACTGGAAACCTTAGTACTATCTTATCCAATTTTTTTGCCTCAAAAAATCTCAAGAATATGTAAAAGGTTTGCCATGTGATATCTGCAAAAATATATTGGTCGTCTTCCCAATTTCATGTTTAAATTGAGTTTCTTTACGCGCTGTATTAATTTTTACTAGCCGAGTATTTTTAATAGTATTTATTTTGAAAGTTCAAGTTCTATTGCTATAAAGGATGTCAAACTAGATAGAACGTTTACCTTTTAAAAAATTCGTACATTAAAGCGGATTAATGGCAACAAATCAGCATGAGCCAGAGACAATATCAGGACCGAATGCGAACAGTTAGCCCGCCCCATCCGTTGAGTTATCAACTTTCTAAATAACACAAGCTACCAGGATTCTTTCCGCAAAGTGCAATATAATGAAATGTCTCCCATAAAATATATTTCAGGCAAAAATTTATGTTTTCAAAGCACAAAGCTCAAATTTACTTTTACATTTTTTCGTTTATAAAATAATACTATTTCAAATAACCGCATGAAACAATAATTAAATTTGCAGATGTAGAGCGGATATCACTTGCAATTTCATTGTATTCTACTGCTTCTAACCACTGTCTCATTCTGGATGCTATTTAAACAGTTTCGAGGAGACTTATGTCGGCGTAAATCACTTGGTGATTCCTATTACAATAAGAAACAAATACGTTATTTCCAAAGTTATTCTCGCATTTACCAATTTATCGTCTTATTCTTCATACTAAATGAATCAATTTGTTTTATTTTCCTTGTTATTGTATTTTTTCTTTCTTCGGTTTCAGTCAAAATGTGAAATAAAAATGTTCATATCGTTTATTTCATATTTACGCTTCGGCGACACAACAGCGCCATCATCAGATTTAAAATTCAAAACAAACCCATAGTTGGGAAACATTAGATTCTTTTTAGGCTTGGCTGTCTTCAAAACCTCACATTTGTTTGAATTCTTGTCTACATTTAGAAAATGTTACATTTTCTAAATCTTATGTTTCCTAATTATGGGTTTGTTTTGAATTTGTCGGTTTGTCACTGTTGTCTCGCCGAAACGTAAAAATATGAAATAATCGATATGAACATTTTTATTTCACATTTTGGCTAAAACCCAGGAAAGAAAAAATATAATAATTCATGAAACAAGGTTTTGTAATTAGATAGATTGTTGCTTATTTCCTACAAACGCCAAGCGTATCCAAATCGTAACCCTATATGTTAGCAAAAATATCTAAAAGTTGATAAAAATTTGAAAAAAGCCTTGCATCTAAGATTAGACAAAGAAATACTGATTAATGTTTCTAATGTGTCGTTAATGGTTGTAAATAATTCAGGGTTTAAATAAGGTTTTATTGTAATTTAGATCATGCGGTAGGATTTGGTATTGTGTTCTTCTTGACTTGTATTATCCTTTGGAGAAAATTCTTAAATTCTATATTTTCTTGATTTGACCCTGAAAAACTTTACTGGGTAGAAAATTTTACAAATCTTTGTAAATTCCTATAATCATGGATTTTTTAAGAAATTGTAGCATGTTCAGTAAACTGTAGAGTACTGAAAAACAATACGATTTTATTTTATGAGGCATATTCGAAAAATACTTTGTTGTGGAAATACAGGAAGCTTAAGTTTGACTAAAAAAATTAAATTTATAAATCGTTGCCAAACGGCTGTGGATATTTACGTGAAATTATGCAGGCAAGAACTGCTAACGAGGGAGCACATTTTTCAATAAAAGCTAATTTTTTTTGTTTTGTCAGTGGCATCCGTAGTAACACGTTGTTTTCAAAGAAGTTTTTTAAGATATAAAAAAAATCTATTGTTTTTCATAAAATAAAAATCACATTTGGATTCTTTATTCAGTTTAAAAACATGTTTTTCGAGCAATTTCTATAAGTTCCGTTGATGAGGAACTTATATTGTAATAAATGATTATCAATTATTTTTTGACTTGAAAATGCTCACTTGTACAGATAAATTGAAAACTGAAACTGAATGAAGAATCCAGAAGTGATTTTATTTTTGAGGAAACGAAGGGCAAAATATTTTTTTCTTCAAAAACATCCATTAGCGTGTTAGTACGGATGCCACTGACGAAACAAAAAAACCGTTTTTATTGCAAAATGTACTCCTTCATTAGCAGTTATCACCGGCACAATTTCGATTAAATAGGCCGTTTGGCAACAGTAAAGAAATTATATTTCTTTAAGACAAACTTACACATCCGGTATATCCTTAATATATCCAATATTAAGAATCCAAATCCGGTTTATCCAATATAGTTTACAATTGAAACTAATATTGTTTTTCGATTCTCTATCGTCCCTAAAGTTTCCGCACTGGAACATGGACCACCCTGCATACGATAGAAATTATATCCATCTTTTCAAAAAAACTTTTTTTTATTACTTCAAAAAAATATAATTGCTAACTACTGACCTCCATGAGTAAAGCATCCATCCATAATATCTTTGATAATATTTTCTTCTTTTTTTAGTAGTTCCTTTTCGTAATAGCCGTTAGTCAATTCCACTTGGCCGTTTTCCTTCAAAGCGCCATTACTATTCGTGTTATTTGCTCCATACATGCCACAGTTTAAATGCAGGTTCAGCACATTGTTCATGTAATAAGTATTATTTGTGATATGAACATTACTGTCTCCTACTGAAGAAGCTGGGTTCTCTACTTTCACTGACGAAGGTGCACTGTTATTTGGAGTCGAAACTAAATCCGTTGGTGAGGACGAAAGCACTTCACCACAACTGGAAAACAAAAATAAACTTGAAACTACTGAAAGAAGTTAATACTTTTTAAAAGAGATGTGAATGAAAATACCAACTTTAAATCACTAATATCACAAGGTTTAACGTCTTCTGTTTTAGCTTGACTTTCCAGTTGCCCTTCCGATTCCTCAGCTTCCTGCTTATTTTCCATTGGCGCGTCCAAAATCTCTTCACTTTGAATGTCATTTGCGGCTACAGACTAAAAAACAATTTTAATTTCTAATTCGAGAAGTTCTCTTTAACTTACCTCTTTTAACCTCCTTTTTCGGTAAGCGGTCTCTATCCTTAAAACGTCTTTTAAACTAGGAAGTAATTGTACTGGTTTCTTATAGTGATATTTTACCATATCTGGCACCTGAATCTAAACATCGGAAAATAAATTAGAAACACGTTGCATTTTTAACTAATTTTCTGCTACCTTTGGAATTTCAGGTATTTTTCTTTTAACTCTAAACGGTGGGTTTTTTCTCTGTATTTTTCTGAAAAACTCTAGCTTTATCGTGTTCTGATCTACAGGAGCAGCATATTTGTCCCAAAGTTGAACACGCTCACACAGTGATACTGAAGTCAATATATTTGAATCCTAGGAATTTTATTGGTCAAAATTAGCTTAAATTTTTAGACAAAAATGAAAATAGCTTGAGCCCTACCAATGTGTGTTCGACGTGTTGTGGACACATCCAAATTCCATTAGGTGGTGCAGTAAGAGGAGGGTCTAAGCAGTCCAAGTGATAATAGGATGGACAAAAATCGCACTCCAATAAAGGGGCTATTCTGCACGACTTGTGACATTCTGAACACTTTCTAGCTGGCAAAGGAACCAATCCGTTGGGCAATTTTTGATAATCGCGATGTTTCGGTTTTCTCGGTAATTTACTGTTTTCAACTGAAATTACAAATTATTTTTCAAACTGGAAATGGAGGCGTTCATATTAATAAAATAAATTCCTCTAAGAATAATAAGAAATGGCAAATTAGAAAAAATATATGTATTAGACAAATATAATTTTTTAATATCATAATAATTTGCTATTAATATTCTGCCTTACTTTTATCAGCTCCTGGAAAAAATGAGTTTGGCAAACTCATTTCTCTTGGCAGTTCAAACTGCTTAGGATTCATTGCACTAGCAGCTTCAATTAGATAATCCATTGGGCTGGATTTGAACTTTTTCCCCGTTTTTGACCCTTTAATTCAACAAAAAATGTACGTTCAAACGAAAATGATACGCAAATGTTTTCCTTACCACTGGAGCCATTTGAAGACGTACTATCAGATCTTTTCCTTATGCTGGTCGGCTGGGTTTGCTTCTTTTGACACTTGCAACTATGGCATAACCATTCGCCTTGAGGAATCTCCTCGAAGTTTAAAGGAGGATCGCTAAAATGAATTGCAAGGTCTAGGAATTACGTTGGCTTAAATTTTGAAATTACTGACTGGCAACCCAAGTGGAAGCTGCTGGGACATTTGTCGCAGCAAATTAAGTCTCCACCTTCAGTGCAAGCATCGCAAAAGTCATGATTGTGTCCTTTTCCCGGCCTTTTGAAGTAGGGGTGCTCGGGTTTCTTTCCTTTATCTTTCTTTTCGCTTCCTGGAGGTGCAATGAGGGCCTGGATCTCCTATAAGATAATGTGAATCAACATTCCATTTTGATTTTCTAATCATCTACAATTAGGTACTCCGTTTTTTACTGCTGTTCTAAAGTAATTAATTTACAATTTAATTATTAATAATGAACATCTTTTATTATATACATTTGTGATATTTATAACAACAAAAACACTTGTGATATTTATAACAACAATGAATTTACTAAACTAAGGAGGACCTGCCTTGGTCAATTTTAATTTATGGAAATTGTCGCACAGACAAAATAATGATTAATTTCAAAAGTAATAAAAAGTAAAGTAAAACTCAAAGGCCATATAAATCATGCAATTTGAAATTCCATCGAATCTGTAAATGTAGATATCTAAAAGGTGCAAAAGGAGCAATAAAGTTTTTCTGATTCAAATGAAAAAAAAACACTGTCAAATCAGAGGAAGACAATTTTTTTATATCGAACGGTCGTAAACTGAAAAAAAAAAACCAAAAATACTATATTCTTACCAGCCATACCAAAGAAATATTCTTCGGACAAGATAAACATGTGTATGTCACACATAATCATGATATCGAGACGGAAAATAATCCATAAAATAATAACCTAACCGGAAATCTAGAAAGATTATATAACAAACGAATAACAAATCAATTGAAAACGTTTTCAAAACTCAATCTAAAGAGACATTTTATAGACACTCCCAAAATGAGGATACAATATATTTAATTATTTGAGAAAAAACAGGAAAATTTAGTAATCTAAGGTGGATGAAAATGTTATAAGTGACCAAATAAAACAATACGGTGGAAAACATACTGAGTGTGATGCAGGTTCACAGTTAGCGTAAATTATGCCAACAAAGAGCAGATAGGTATATAAAGCAGTTATCAGGACCAAATAGTTGATTTTTTACATGCATCGACTAACACTAAGTAATCGACTTTTAATGAAGATTTAATTACAGCTTAAAACGTTTTAACCGATATATACAAAATGTTCCTGGTTGTTTGTTTCATTCCTTTCTGTGTATCTATTGGCTGTATAATATTATAGCCATATAAATAAAACTTGGACTCAAATATGAAAACTCAAAAGATAGTTTCGGAAAGAATAAACATTCGTAGTTCCTTGGGATCTATCGGTTCTTTAAATTTGTGGATCTGACTGTGTTAGCACAGTTTTTGGCTGGTATCGTTTCTTACAAAAGTATCAAGAATTTTGTGTTTCCTGATTATTTTCTTTTACAAAGACAATTTGGCTTCAAAATAAGATCCTATCAACAGTAAAAACGCAATCAGTTTCTCTTTCCTGATATTTTAACAGTTTTTTTCCAATTTAAGTGGGACTGATTAGACGATAGTTCTGTTCTTAATGTCATGATCTATTTCGGCGCATCTACATGTGCCCATCTAGGGTGTCATACATAGTAGACTTTACATAAGATCTGGATGTGGATGAGAAATACTGAACATGATGACGGCCCAAATTATGTTTATAGACATCCACGGGTGTCGGTACACAGCTCTCCCAGAAGGCTCAGGTTACTTGTATTATTACTAGACGAAGTTGGCTTTCAAAAGCTTTCCTTTGAATGCTGGTTAAGGGCTACAAGCAAAGCGCCTTGTGGACCCCATTCCCATTTTCCGCCATCTTATACAGCTTGTACCTGCATGTTACTTTCTTACTATAAATAAAGCAAGTTTCACTTACATTCATTAGCCCTCCAGTTGTGTCTAAATCATACAAACACGACGTCATTGTGCTGTAGGGAAACTGTTCGTGGGTCGTATTCCCGCAAACAAACAAACTCCACAGTTTATTTAACTTTAAATCACCTGATAACTGAAACTTTATAGGCAATTATATCTTATTTCTAAGCATTGTACACATGTAAATGATGATAACTGAATGCCTATATTAGATAGAATAAGTGTAAAGGTATAAACAATAATATTCACAATATTGGCCACTCATTTTATATAAAAAGATATATTTTTTTAAAAGCAACTTATTTAAGACGTTTTGACATTTCTTCTTTCTGGCGCCTAACTTTTGAATGCACATGCGCCAATCGGAATCCTGTTCTATAACTTCAAACTTCAAGCCGCTTTCGTCGCGACAGAATATCTAATGATAGAAGCGCTAATGAAAGCTAATTCTGTTTCCATCTATGCTAGGAAACGTTGACAGCAGTTTTCTTCATAACCTCAACGTGTAGAATATTTATTTGTACTTTTTAGGTATTTATCATCATTATTATACATAAATAGTTTAAATCAGTTGTTCACTCCAATGGCTCTAGATAACCGTCTGAAAATGTATCCTTTTGCAAACTGCTGACATTTCGGTTAGAGTACACGTTATTTCCTTAGATAAACTTTAGAGATCTGCAATTGCCTTTTGATAGTGTACGTGTAGCTGAAATAGTGTATGATGTTCTGAGGGTGGATGCAGAACCTAAAAGAAGTGGTGTGAGCAAAGCTCTTTCATTAGAGAATACTGTTGTTAAAGTGTAAGCATTCTTATAATTAATAGTACATTGATGAATTATTCGCACTGTTTTTAGTTCCTTTGCCGCTTGCTTAGCAAGGCAATTAAGGGTGGCAGTAAATAATTTATTTGAAAAAGTTGATCTGATCATTGAGACCATTCAAGCCACAGGCCCACCTGTGAGTGCGGCGTATGGTTATTATTAGTTCTGGATTTTATTTAGCCTTTAAAACCTAAAATGCCCGAACATACGCCTGCCCCTACAGCCAGCAGGGCTGTGTATGGTTTTGTTATGTTCCTAAGTTTCAATATTTTCTTCATATTGTACCTTATATGGGCTCTAGTGCCGGAAGCTTACTTCGAACATATTGGTATTGACTTTTTACCTCAAAGATATTGGGCTGTTTCTGTTCCAATATATATCTTAACTGGTAGGTCAATTCCATTTAATTTCATTCACTTGAATTGCTAATTGAAATATTATTTCAGTTCTCACCGTATTCGCCTTCCTAATTTACCCCAGTTTAGGGCTGTTGATGACTCCGGATATGAATGATATGCGAACAATTACGGACGAGATAGGAAAAAGAAGGAAACAAAATGGCCAGAAGCTAAATTATAGTTCTAAGAAAGGAAATTGTGTTTGCAAAGATCAGAGACAGTGTTGGAAAGAGTACTACGATTTAGGTGCTCAAGTGGAAATCACAAAGCGAATACCTGCAGTGAGCGACTTAGACATGTGGGATGTTTCAGAGCACTTACATTTATAGTTATAAAAAGAAAATTAACGGTCTAAGTTTAAAACAAAATCGAGTATTAAGACAATCCTATCGGCGTCATTTAGAAAATATTCAAATAAGATTTTGAGACATATGTGTATATTTAAATTTAAATTCCAAAATTAAAATCAAATCCTGGGTTCTTCAGTCATTTATTGTTCATTTATCAATTTAAAAAAAACGTTTCGGTGTTTTCCACCATCATCAGTTTTAATGTGTAGCGTTGTTGCTACTTTACGCCTTGGCATGTATTTGGAGTATTAATTTTGTCCATTTTGCAACATAAAGCGAAGTACTCTTACTCTTCAGTATTTCGCTTTATGTTGCAAAATGGACAAAATTAATACTCCAAATACATGCCAAGGCGTAAAGTAGCAACAACGCTACACATTAAAACTGATGATGGTGGAAAACACCGAAACGTTTTTTTAAATTGATAAATGAACAATAAATGACTGAAGAACCCAGGATTTGATTTTAATTTTGGAATTGAAACACAGTCAGGAAAGTACGTACAATTAAATTTAAATACAATAAATACATATTGAATGATGCAAAACCCTTCCTTCCTTATATCCTTTATATTTGAAGCGCGATTTTACAAATGTGAAAATTAGACATGGAGTAATTTCTGAGGCATACCAGAAAAAATCTAATTTATATCACAAAACAATAATCGTCAAAATAAGTCGGAGCGCATACGAATTTATGTAATATTTAATATTTTTTGCTGTATGTGCTGCAGCAGTGTGTAGCTGCTCACTGCATGCGTGTGTCGTTCCTCACGTATATGCCGAATATTAAAGTCAAACATTTTGAGATAGTTATCGATTTGCACAAAATAGTTAGATAGACATTTATTGCTTCGATTTTCTATTGTTTCTTATTTCCACTGGAAAGCAAAGTTAAAACTCTCTCCGAAACTACTATTTTTTAAAAAGGTTTAAAACAGGATGTGTTACTTCTATGGACCCTGGATTTATTTAATTCATCGTACACACAGTTGATGAAAATTTACTACATTTTTTAAAAAATTATGAAATAATTCTATTTAAATTTGTCTGAAGAATGCAGCATCATTCCGAAGATAGTTATCGATTAAATTAAAGAAAGATGACAACAAAGCCATTTTATGCCGACTGTCAACAATTTTTATTAAAGGTTATGTGTAAACAAACTTAACCTTTTGCGAAAAGTGCTTGTGTTGCTTCGTTTATTTCCAATTAATTATTTTTAATAGCCACTAAATAAAATGTCGACCGGTATGTTATACGGGGGTGATGAAATTGGAGCGTTGGTTTTTGATCCCGGTCATCATTCGCTTCGGGTGGGTTACGCTCAAGAAGATACACCAAAAGCAGAAATTCCAGCCGTAGTTGGCGTAGCTCCAGACGAGTCTTTTAAAGTGGAGCCAGAAGTAAAGACGGAGGATGGTAATGTGTCTTCAAAACCATCACGTAAGGCTCAAATTACAAATTTCAGTTGAACCTCAATGGTCTTTGAATGCGGTAAAATTAACCTTCACAGTACGCGTTACACCGAACACACAACGGATGTATCGTACTCACAGCGGAAGGGCTGCCAATCGTGCTTATTTGTTGTCTGTTATGCAAGCGAGTGCCTAAAACGCCTCTTCCTAGTCTGGTTCATATTTGGACAGTCGCCTGGGCTGTAAAGTTTTATTGCGAGCATTGAAAGGAGCATTTTTTGAAAGTAAACATCGTCTTGCCAAATTTACAGTTTTCTCGAAGAATGCAGAAGTTCAATAGTAAAGCGAGTGTTTCAAATCGCTCCTAGTCTTTGGTTCATAGTTGAAGAACCCGTTAAGCTGTAAAGCTTTAGTTGTTATTGCGTGACGGAGCCTTTAAGTGTTAAGCCGTTAAGCCAAACATTGTTTTAAAATCATTTCCAGTTTTCTCGCGAATTGCAAAAATTAAAATGGGCATAATTTTTTATACCAGACAGTATTTCTGCAATGTGTCCAGTTCTCGGGCAAAATGCAAAAATTCTAAATTAAAGCGACTTAGCGGTTCTTTCTCGCGTAATGATTTTGGAGGATCTAGACACTACTTTTCGATAAACAGTCGCAATATCTCCTCCCAGTACTTTCTCTATTCTTGCGAGATTTGAATACAAGGTATGCCGCAGTTCGTAGTTGTTCATCCTCTGTTAGTTCTGATTCTGTTACCTCTAATTTCCACAAATTGGATTCGCTTAATGGCTATACGTAAATCGTCCATATATTTTAGTAAGACATTTTCCTACTTTTGAATTGGTTCAACTTCAATTGCTGAACAAAGTTTTACACACCACGATTAAATTCCTTCATCTATTGAAACTATGTATTCCTGTGTATAAATGAACATGTGATAATGATAAACGTTATAACATAGTTGTATTGGTTTGAATAAAATAAATAAGTATATGGGCAATTGTTTACAGAGAACAAGTACTATATTGATACAACATTCTTGCATGTGCCTAGAGCTAATATGGAATTGCACAGTTACATGAAAGACGGAATGATTGAAAATTGGGATATGTTTGAAAAGATCCTAGATTATTCTTATGAAAAGGTTTGTTACCGGGATTGCTATTTGCAAGTTGGATTAGCCTAATACGCATACATGGATGTTTTAGATTATTCAATCAGAGTCCCAGTATCATCCGGTCCTCTTTTCTGAATCTCCATGGAATCAGAGACAGAAACGTGAAAAGCTCACCGAAATTATGTTTGAAAAGTATAAAGTACCTGCGTTTTTCCTTGTAAAAAATGCCGCATTGGCAGCTTTTGCAAATGGAAGAGCTACTGCCTTGGTGATAGATAGTGGAGCTACTCATACCTCAGCTGTACCTGTATTAGATGGATACGTAATTTCAAATGCTGTAGTTAAGTCACCTTTGGGTGGCGATTACTTAATTTTGAGGTAAATTATTAAGTCAATCTACCCATAATGTACAGTGCGATTATATCAGTCATACTTTAGGGCAAGAGAAATGTTGGATTCATTAAAAATTGACTTGACACCAGCTGCTCTAATATCTGCAAAGGATGTCGTTAGAGAAAAAGATATCCCTAGATGCACCAGAAAGAAATTAAACTTTCAGCCTTCGAACTCTTGGATGACTTATATGATGAAAAGAACTGTACAGGACTTTCAGCAGACTGTATTGCAAGTAAGTTTTTTTAAATCACATTTCTGGACTGATAAACATGGTTTGAATATATGTACATTTTACATTTTGGTTAGAATAATGGCATAAAATGTACAGTGAAAACGCGCCTGTTTGAGCAATTTCATATAAAATTCAGGAGTGTTTGGAAAAATGTCCCAGCAGTCAATTTTTATTTTTGATTAGAATTTTCCTGATGTAACATTTGTTCTCATTTTAACTTCGTTGTCGCTCTTGTTATTTATTAATTGTTTTTTTTTGTAATTCCTACAGTTGCTATTAATACTTCTCTATGTAACTTATCTGGTCTAACAAGTAGTATTATAAACGTTTTGTTTCGAAGGTGGCTGAGAGCCCTTATGACGAGAGATTCGTATCAAATATTCCATCGGTTCATTATGAATTTCCTAGTGGATATCATCAAGATTTCGGCAATGAGAGGTTTAAGCTTGCTGAAGGTTTATTTGATCATGCAATGCTGGGCGCTGGACATATAGGTATGGAAGGCCCATATTTTGAAGTAAGTTCGTAAGTTCTAACGTGGATTGATTGATTTCAGCGGCAACAAGCGCCGGTATGTGTGATGTTGATATTCGCCCTGCTCTGTATAGTTCTGTAGTGTTGACTGGAGGCAACTCCTTAGTTCAGGTAAGCCTAGTCCCATTTTTTAAAACTAAACTGTTTAACTTAAAACTTAAAATATATCCGAAACTATGTTTACTGAGTCAACCGGATTAGTTTATTTATCAATATTTGGTACTATTTATTACTTACTTATATTTTTGTGGAAGTGTCGACTTTTTGCTTCATATCGCAAATTCCAGTCGTTTTCCTATTTTGAAGAACGTTTTTAGAACAAAATATACTTGAACTTACTACTACTTGAAGTACTGAAGAACGGTGTATTTTGAAAATTTAAAAATTTCCTCGAAACTTGCTAAGTTACCTTCATAAAATACACAACTCAAAAAAAATGTGTTTCCAAAAACATTGCCCAGGTTTCGGCATTAAATTAAGCTATTTGAGGGTCACCCAAATAAATATGCAGGAAATTTGGACAAGTATAGGAAAGTTAAAGGGACGATCAAATTCAGTAAAATATTCTGCATTCATATTGATTCAAAGTCAAAAATGGTAAAACAGTAGGAAGTTTTTTTAGCAACAAAAATTGTAGATGTTTCCTGAAGATGCGTTTTCAAGAGCTTCTGATTCTCAAAAATTTAATTTCCTTGTTGCTTGAATTCTTTACAAAATGCTTAAAGACGCTTCAGGCGATTTGAATTAAATGGTTGCCATTTAGTAAAACAATTATCATACATCTGCTGGATCAATAGCATTTTAAGCAGATAAGCATGTCGATTGCTTATTTTTGGAAATAATACTTCCTTGTACTGTTTTTTTATTTAATATTAATTTTTAAATTACAATATTCTAATAAATCAACTAAAAATTGTACATTTTCAGTAGTCTCGCTATTTTGTCGAGAAGAAAAAAATGTATTGTAAATTGCACAAAAAAATGTGCGTTTTGTATTTTGCGGATGCAACTTTTACATTCCTGTGGTTTATTTCACATATTCCGTTAATCCTTATAAACATTTTGCAACATAGGGATTTAGCGATCGGCTTAGTCGAGATCTTCAATCTAGAACTCCCGGTTCTATGAAGCTGAAAATGATAGCGGCTAATGGAACAGTGGAAAGACGATTCGGTGCTTGGGTCGGCGGATCGATTTTAGCATCCATTGGAACATTCCAGCAGATGTGGATGTCTATGCAAGAGTACCAAGAATCTGGAAAGTCTCAAATCGATAGGAAATGCCCTTAACTGAAAATTTACCATTTTTACATTTTGCTTTTTTAATAAAATGGATAACTAGTGCATATTTTTGTAATATGTATTAATTATTTTCAGTGAATATAAGTATTTTTAGACAAAGTGAATCAATTTATATTAGTTTATACACAATTTGTAATAAATAAAAGTCTTGCTATTTTCCGTATACGATTTATTGACACTTCGTACTATAATTTTACATTACATATGGCATTTTCAAAATAAATTGATCAAACACTTGGTTTCCACTAATAGAGAAACCTTGTCGATAATTTATTTTTCCCTATCCTTAAATTTTAAATCTCAAAAGTTGGTAACCATGACAGGATATGCCATGTGAAGGATTGGTGAGTAGTGACAGTCAACATTGGATTTAAGTATTAAAGAGTTTGTCTCTAATACTTAAATACTAAAGTCACAATATTTATTAAAATTGAACAAATAATGAAGCACCTTTTAATTACAGGAGACCCAGGTATGTGGGTTACAATTTGTATGCTATATGAATTATCTAAATTCTAATTTAAATGTCACTATTCTTACGATATTTAGTAGATACATTTAGTAGTGAGTGCAACACACTCTTAAGTACTTATCTCAGTTGTCTGTTGATTCAAATGTTATAAGACAACAATAGAAAATCGTGATAAGGTTAATTGATTATTTTGGGGTTTTACTTTGGGGGAAGGATCCAAGTACTTAAAAATTTCCATTACCTGAACTTTTTGCTGCTGTTTTTGTTATGTATGTATGTCTTTAATTTGAGAGAGATCGGTGGTCAAAAATTACACATAATAGTAAGAAAAATAGTTGCTCATAATATCGACGCTCAATTTTTTTATCACTGATTTTCTTTGAATATAAAACTAAGTTTTATATTCAAAGCTGATTTTCACAAAAGCAAATCGAATGAATTAGGAAGCAGCTGACTGTAGCCATCTTGTGAACGTTTTCGATACGGTGGGGTTTCTTCAGTTTTGTGGAGTTTTTGCAATGTGACCGAGACAAGCCTGCGTAAGCAGATACAGTTTTGTACGTAATTCGAGTTGAGTAAAAACTGGCTGGAAGCCTGTAGGTGCTCTACGATATTAATAACGGGAGATGGACAATTTTACAAAATTTGGTGATTCAATTGGGATCGAAAACGTTTAGCAGTATCGCTTCTATCTATAGAACGATTTCGACAAATAAGGAAAAATAATCTTAAAAATCCTCTACTATATTTTAATGCAGAGAAATTAAGGCTCGAAATACGACTTTGTCTTCTTTCAGGTGTATTCAGTTCTGAAAAAGTGATATTTCTCCCAAATCTTTTTGATATCCTTCTATAGCAAGAAACTGCCTCTCAAGAAATTTATATCCTCTAAAAAGATAGAAGTAAAAAAGTACAATTTAAAGGGTCTTGAAGGTTTAAAGTACCTTATATTTCAGAAACAATTAGAAATACCTAATCATTTATGACCTTTTTGATAGATGACAGGTCACGTGGACTGTATTGTAAAAATGATTCAATTTCTTTATTAATTGACTGAATTTTTCTATTATAGAAATTATTGAAAAGAAAAAATACGAAAATGAAAAAGTTAAAAACCGAGATAATAAAGTTATTTCAGGTCGACGTGCTAAAGACGGGTGTAATTTAATATTTCTTAATAATTTGTTATAGCACATTGAAGGTTTATAATGTCTACACGGTTTTTTTCAATGTTTAAATCTTATCACTTTTACCCTTTTGCTTCTAACGCCTTTCTATATTATATTTTTTGAAGCCCTTGTTCAAACATATGGAATGTTTGCATAACATCTCAATTATATTTTTATTATACGAAGACCGCGCCCAGTAACATGAGTCAAAAAGTGCGATAAAAAACTGTCAAATAACATACTTTTGTATAATTTAATCTAATTTTAAGCAAACAGGTTTATAAGAATACGGAAACAATTTGAACTAGCTCAAGTTTATGCAAGTTGTATATGGAGATGAATAAGTTTTAAGAAATTTATCAAATATATATTTTTAGATCCGTTTGCTGTACCTGCAATTTTTATAAAATACTTTTTTTTGCTCTTATAAACATTTAATAGCGCCGGTACAGAAGATATTCCAATAAATTCGGATGAAAATGCTTTTCACTACCCACACGGGTGTAGAATGTAATTTAATATCACGAAATTTATCTTAAATATCAATTCTATTTTATATTATTCGTAAGCGACATTTAGAACTGATAATTAAAAAATTGTTAATCTGCTCGGGTTTTAGGGCTGGCGCGAACTTGTCGCAAATTAAATAAAAACATTAAACATTTGATTTTTTGATCAAGTATTAGAATATAGTTTTTAATTATCGGGCATACGAATATGAAAATTACAAAGAGCACAACCGGTGAATATAAATGTAGTTTTATCATAACTTAATTGATTTACAGATAGAAAAGACATAAAATTTAAAGGCGCAAAATTTTAATATAAAAAGGCAAACCGAGTGAATATCTTTAAGCAGTACGAAATAAACATATGGAAAGCAAGCTTTGAATCCTTCAACGTTTTTTTTCATTAGATACATGTATAAAGAATTTACTATTTAATGTTCAAGCTGTGCTTCAGCTTTTCCAGTTCAAACGTGAAATGTACTAAAAAAAGTTGATTTTGAAAAAATGTATTAAATATATTGAAATGATAAATCTAAAGAAAAAAACCATCAATCACAAAAAGACAAAGAAACAATAAGTAAAAAACACAGAACGAGATTTATCATTCCACTATATCCGTTTTTTGAAAGATATGTCTGAATCTTATATTTTAGGCACCAAATGCCAGTAAATGCTTAATTGTGAATTCTGATTAGATGGATGACCAGGGGCTCTCTCCAGGAGACTCTCTCTCATCTTCTGGGTCTTCCTCTTTTTCTGCCGCCTCGTGGTTTGCATTTAAACATTTTTAGGAATAATCTTTGTTCATTCATCCTCATCATCGGTCCAAACCATCCTCTCCTTTCCAGAACTGGTTCTTGTGCATCTACTGTTTGTCTTATGTCCTCATTTCTGAATCTTCGCAATTTAGATATTCCTTCACTGCGCTGCGTCACTTCACTGCTTCATTTCTACAGTATTTATTTTTTGTTCACCATTCACTTCCGTAGGACAGAACATACTCCACCATTGTTCTTTCTATATATGCTTTAAAGAACATTTCAGAACAGAAACAGTTCAAGAGGGGTAAAAAAAATGTAATTGCTTGCTGTTAATATTCTTAGGTTTCAGAAATTTCCAACGTCTATGCAATACTTTTCTGCCCATTGCGTGCGGGAAAAAATGACCGTTGAATTATGTTTCAGGTGTAGGTAAAACTACCTTAGTCAAAAAAATAATAGAAAACCTATCAAAATCATCAATTCTATTTGATGGGTTTATTACGGAAGAAGTGAGAAACCACAGTTTCCACAGGACTGGATTTGAGGTTCGTCTTTTAAAATCAAATGATGTAGCCGTGCTGGCAGACAATAATAAGTATGGACATTGTAGAGTGCGAAAACGGCAAAAAGGTTATTTTAAAACTTTTTTTTAAATAGAAAGCAATCATCTGATCAGGGTGTAAAACAGCTGGGACCATACACTGTTTACGTTGCAAACTTTGAACAACTTACTTTGCAGTTAATTTCATTTTTTGTAAGGACCGATTATTATTAAGCTCTTCGCTATAATTGCTGCGCTATTACAGGAAAATGGAATTTTAATAATTGACGAAATCGGAAAAATGGAGCTATTTAGTAAAAAGTTTGAACAATGTGTTGAAACGGCATTTAAAAAGAAGAATATCAGAATTTTGGCCACTGTTCCTGTTCGAGGACCACCATTTGTAGCAGCTCTGAAACGAGACAACGGATGTCAGCTATTTACGGTGCGATTTTTTAAAATTGGTCGATTATTTCCGACTTAATCTAAATTTTTACAGTTTAAGGGAGATTTTTGTTGCAGGTAACTCGTGAAAATAGGGATTCGCTGGTAAATGAAATATCACGCCTATTGATAAGCTCTAGCTAGTTCGAAAATATAATTATATTCCAATAAAATGGGCTTTGAATTTTTCAACAATCCTCCCACAAATTTTCCTCTGTTGTAAGATTTACTAGCTCCTCTGCTTGCTTCCATACACGCTTGCAAAATTGTTCATCCTCCAGAATTTTTGGATACGGACTTGCTTGGTAGTTGACAAAATATTGCCCTGTTATTTGGGCTACTACCTGTGACGTAGCTAGAAATGATACCATTTGGGCGGACTTTTCAGTATCCTTAAACATAGTAAATTTGGTTTTTGGACTGAAAATTAATTAAAGTTGCAATAAATAAATAATAAATTAATTCAACACGGCACGTGCCTTGAATTGACGTTGTCGGTTTCAAACTTGCTATATTTTTACCTGTGTAAACAACGAAACCAATTTATGAGCTATTGGTCTAAAACACTGCAAATTGAATCCATTTAACAACAATCCACTGTTTGTCATGCCAGGATGCAAACAGTTGGATGTTACGTTGTGTTTGCCCATTTTCTGAGACAACTCTTTGCATACTATCATGTTGTAAAGCTTCGAGTTGTAATAAGTGCGTGCTGGTTCCAGTATATTTGAAGCATCCCTACTTCTTAAATCCGGAATTGTATTCCGATCTAAAGTGTGAAAGAACGCTCCTGATGAGGCCATAAATATAACCCTGCTAGGTGCTGCCCTTTTCAATAAATCTACAATAAAATAGTGAAATGATGTAAAAGTTGGTTTTCAGACTAGGCAGCAGTTACCTGCTAGTAAAACAGTTAGTAAAAATGGTCCAAGATGGTTGATTTGCCATATAGGATTCAAGTTATCTACGGTTGTCTCTTCTAGAGCTTTGAATATTCCAGCGTTATTGATCAGCACATCAATTTTTTTATGCTCTTTTTTGATGGAATTTGCAAACGTTCTGACCGATGAAAAGCAGCCGAGATCTAGATAATAGGTGAATATTTTACAATTTGCTGTTCTTGTAATTATTTCATGTTTGGTATCTTCTAATTCATACTTATCGGCGATTAGAATTGTCCACATTTTAGAAGCAAGTTGAAGCGCAGTTTGGTATCCAATACCTTGACAGTTTTAAGAGCAGATTATTAGATTTTTTTGTAAGTTTCTCCAGTTTTTCCATTTTGTACCTTCCCGCGATCCTGTGATAAGTGCCACTTTTTCCAGGCATTGTTTGGACATTTTAATAACTTCTGACGTTTCAAACGGTCATTTTGCGTATACAGAGATATTTTAAGTATGCAGAGACCAAAGGAAATACATTTTTTCATTCCAACTAAACGAAAACAATTGCAAAACGTCTTTTAAAATGTTTCGTATTTAATTGACTTAAAAATGAGTAAAATTGTAAAATCAGAGAAAAATGCTATTGATTACATTGTTTCATTTTATAATATTTTAATATGGATCAATTTTCTTATGGCATTAGCTTGAGTTATTTCGGACCATTCTTTTGATGTCTTATCTTTGAACATGAGTTAAAGATAATTGGCTGGCAAACTTTTCTGTTCAGTAGAACTTACAAAGAGTCTAATGGAGACACATCTGGAGTAGGCCTGGGTAATACTGTGTTGAGTTGCCCTTTTGAGTTGTTGCCAGTCTCTGTGTTAATGGGTTATAACTCATCGGCTAATGAGTCATAACGCATTTATTAAAGCGATACGAAATCTGTACGAAACCCTTGACTGGAATTTTAACATTAGGAGTATCGTTTTTTCAGCATGGGAACTGAGTTACTGAGTACCAAGCCAATTTGCGCAGCACTGCTCCAACGCCTAAAATTCATTGAGTTACCTTTTCTGTAGAAACAATAACTTAAAAACGCGGTTTTTCTGGTTTTTGGTCTAAAACGAGAAAAACCGGAAATTTTGAAGAAACAAAAATTCTTCAGAGGGATGAGGTTTTAAATGAGTTTTCCAACTAAATTATTCCAATTAGTTGATCATATGCCTTTGGTTTCTCTGATCGTTTTTTGAAAACCTAATTTTTTTCGAAGAAAAAAACAAGAAAAGTTTGGATTTTGTCCCAAATTCAAAGGTAAAACGGGTATTCGAAAAAGACACCAAATGAAGGAAAAGAAGACCAAACTATGAATACGCCCAGTTTTCTTGTAAAATCGATGTTTTAATGTTCTTGAATCAAAGACTCTCAGTTTGCTCACAATTTACAAAAAGTTTTATTTAATATATTGACCTAAAAGTCGAATTTTTCAAATAATTGATTATAGTTCGGTTGTTCTGTTCGGAAATATATTTTTGGGAAAAACCCTAGAAAAAATTATTAGGGTTTTTACAAAATCTTCACAAAGCGGTTAAGGAATGGAGTGTTCAAATTACCGAAATATTTTCAGTGTTTTTAAGTAGAATTTTAGAACATAATACGTTTCTTGCGTAAAAAGAATTGTTTCAGAAAAGCTTTGCTAAAACTGGAAAGACCAGAAACTTTAAATAAACTTTAAAATTCTTCAGAGCGATGAGGGTAGCGAATTTCCAAAATGGTTTTTTGTAAACGTCTGCTCTCTGGTCGTTTTATTCAAGATAATCTTAGTTGCTTTTGGAAAAAAGTAAATGAAATGATTTGGTTTTGTGCCAAATTCGAAGCTCAAAAGGGTTTTCTAAAATCTTCTCCAAAGCGTTGCATGAGGACAATTTTCTAACAAAATTAATTTGTCGTTTTTGACTGAAAAGACCCCATGATTGTTGGAAAAGAAGAAAAGCATCAGCATGGAATAATGGATTTTTGCGCTTTCGATTAAAAATCTTTATAATAAGTAAGTAATAAAATAAATAATTTTCCGAAAAAAAGAAAAAACTTATTTTCGTTATTATCGCGAATGCGACGCTGAAAAGTTTTTTCTAAAATTCCTTCAAAGCTATAAATTTGTCTTATAATTTTTCGCGTTAAAAATGTCAAGATTGTCAGTATTTTTAAGTGAAACTCTACAAAGTAGAGCGTTTTTGAGTACAAAGTAAAGCAAGAAAAATATTAAATCAAAACTAAAAATCCACAGTTTTCAAACCAACTCTAAAGTCTTGAGAGGGATGGGGGTGATGAGATTTCCAAATAATTTAATATAAACTGTTATATTCTGTATGTCTCTGATCTGTTCGTTTTTTAATAAAAAAAATACTTGATTTTTGTCCTAAATTTGAAGCCGGAAGAGGATTTCAATACTTTTTACGAAACGACGAAGGAGGCGAGTGTTCTAATAAAATGTATTTTAAAGTTTTTCGCGGAAAACATCAATAGATTGAATGAACTTTTGAAAAAACTAAAAATATTGTTAAAATAAATAGCCCTTAAACTAAATCGAAAAACAACTTAATAAAAAAGAATTTATTTTGCTAGGAATGGAACTGAGTTGTTACTGCGCCGGTGCGTTGAGTTGGCGCATAAAGCCATTTGCACAGCACTTTTTTTAGTTTTATGGTCCTGCGGCAAATGAATAAACGGTAAGCGTAAACTAGTTTCCATATTTCTCTTATTTAAGCGGTCGCCACAAAAATTTAAATAGTCGTTGAAAGATAATAAAATTGTATTTAAATCGTCCACAGGCGAATTCAATTGGACAAAAATCTAGTTATTGATAGAAGTTCTGAATGGTTAAAATTTTCCATAAATCATTTAGGTGAACTGCGATTTTTAAATTTTTACAAGACAAAGAAAGTTTCTTCAAGTTATGCCGAAACCATTGTTTTGCAGAACTGAAAGTTAATAGTCCAGGGGCAAATGGAAATTCGTAAACGTGTTGCAGTTGGTTCTGACTACATTCTTTGGCCCGTAACTTTCTTTTTTACTGGGTCATCGCACAAATTCGAAAAGTCGTTTAAAGACAATAAATTCATCTTCCAACTGTTCTTCGACAGTTTTTTGTGCCTTCAATACTTAATAGTCCACAGGTAAATGAAAATTGGCAAGTTTTGGATATACTACTTTGCTCTTGACTCGTTTAGTGGACATTTTATAGATAAAACCCTGATGGTTTTCAAACACAATGCAAGTATTTTTAATTTAGTTGCCAACATATTTTCCAGTCCAAGGGCAAATAAAAATTGGTAGATGTAAACTTCTCTCTAAGTTCTTTCGATGATCTCGCACTTTCTGGAAGCGAAATTTCCAAAAATCTTCATTCGTTTTATAGGGCTTGAAATTATCTTCCACTGAATTATGCACAATCTTTTGCAGCGGAACTATTTAATAGTCCAGAGGCAAATAAACATTGACTAACGCTGATTGATTCAGTGCGCTCGGTCTGTTTTCACTTGCCATATCTCACGCAGTTAATATTGGATAAAATTGTAAAAGCGTTTTAAAAACAACAAAATTGTTTGCCACATAGTGTTGGAAACTGTTTTGCAGTGTGAATATTTATTAGTCCAGGAGCAAGCGAAAATCGGCGAAAAACTTCCACCTACTTTCTTTTCTATACCACTCACTTAGTTTCGACCGATTTTCCAAAACATTTTAAGCATTTGTAATGAGGTGGTCAGTCTTTAAAGAAGCATCTTTAAATTAAATTTAGAAGTTCTTCTGTCCCATCAAGAGTAAATAGTTCAGGGGCAAATGAAAATTGGTCTACTTTGAGTCATTGGATAAGCCTCTGCCTGCATTGATTTGAACATATCTCACTTAGTCGGCAAGAAAATTTCAAAACTCTACTAGAATTCTAAAAACAATTACTGTCAATTTACTATTGAAGAGTTTTTCCTAACTGTTTAACAGTCCAAGTGCAAATGAAAATCGGCAACCGTCCAGTCTTTAAAAGAAACTGTAGCTAATTTTTTGCATGTATGAGTTACTGCGCCCGTGCGTTGGGTTGGCGTACAAAAGCATTTGCGTAGCACTGCGCCAACTCCAAAAAAATCAAGTTTCAACTTTCGCCAAGTGTTGTCGATATGAAATAATTAATTAACTGAATAAGGACCATAAACGTGAATTCTAGGAAGACCGATTGGAAGATTCTATTCTAGGAAGACTTTTTGCAAATTCTGTTCCATAAATAATTCGACGACTGTGTTTTCAATGCCAGATTCGAACTGAAAGACTGAAACAATATTTTTTTAAATATGATCTCAATTAGCATATAACATGTGCTTGTGAAAACGTGTTTTAAAAACCGCACCTACTTGAAAATAATGAAATAAATAAAAATCCATATCGAACATAAAACGTCGAAAGCCAAGCGATAATTCGCCGCCTTTTTTCTGTACAAAGAGAGTAAGGGGATATAAAAGCATAATTTATTAGCGTCTCTTTATGCAGGGTCTGGAGAATTTCAATCTACGAATATGGAATTAGGAACATGTGTGGATCGCAAAAAAAACACCACCAAAAACCAATTTAAAATCTGATTGGTTTTCAATATTCTCTCTTTCTCTGTTTTTATTTGAAACTTTAGAAAATTGGTTTTCGTGTAATTCAAAAAAGCACGAGAAAATGAAAGACCGTATGAGTTATAGATGTTTGGTGGTTACAAACATGTTATTCGTGTTTTGCTATTCAAATTTAAAACCAACTTATAAAAATGCAGTGTATGTACAATAGAGGCAAACGCTATATTAAGCTTTTTCGCTTTAGCACGAAGAAAGTAAATAACAAACGCAGCTTTACAAAAGCTGAAAGGCTTAGATGTAATATCTTTTCTTGCTTCGGAAAAGTGTCCCAAATCTCATACTAAATTGTTTGGAGATGTTGTGGTGCTTCTTTCACATTTGCTTAATTCTGTTTCTATATTTTCTTAATTGTCGATTTAGCGAGTTGGTTTCACCTATTTATATTTTTTAAGGCCTTGGCCTAATAATTTTTATGAATTACGATTCAACTATCAATAAAAAATTACAGTTTGTTCCCATTAGACATATTCATTGTTAAATATAGTATCTTTTTATAATCCTTCTAACCAGGCTTTGGTTTTTCTTAATATAATTTCTACTTTAACTTCGATTTAATTTGTTTACATTTTCATACTCTTATTCAGATTGCAGTATTTTTTCTAATTAGCCGTAACATCAAGTGTCCCTCAAACCATCTTATGCCCGCCTAGTTCACCTGAAGCCGAAGAAGGCTGTAGAAATAATTCAGAAATAATTAAAGCACAGGAAAGTCTAGCAGGATGTTTATTTTGGATATATTTTGTATTCAACTCTGAACAGAATTTTAATAAAAGTAACTGGAAATAAAATGGCTTTTAATAAGTAGGCAACACATCTTAATATTAACATCTGTATTCCTTGAGTAGGTGTTTTCTTCTTATTAATTATTCCCTTTTTAATCATCTATTTAAATCATCCGCAATATTTTTACACCACATTGTTTTGCTATTGAATACAAATTTCTATAGGATTTTGTCAGTAATTGTGTATATAAGAAATAAATAAAACTCGAATACAACTTTTAAAGGTGCAACTTCAAGCTACAACCCTTGGCGGAAAAACTAATGTCATCACCGAACTCATTCAGAAAGGAATATTTTTCATATTTTTGGTATATTCCTTTCTATTGGACTGTTAATCCACAATTTTTACTTCATATTTGGTGTGTAACTGGTGAATTTTATGGGTTTTTGGCCTCTCGTAAAACATAATTTTCCCTCCTGCCCAGAAAAACCCGAGAAATCACCAATTTCAAGAAATTTAAATTTCATATTTGGTGTGTTAAATACTTTTTCCGTAATACTTTAACCCGTAATACTCTTGGGTGGCTGTTGATTACATACTCATACTAATTATGAACATGCTGTTATTCATTTTCATAAATTTTTGTGTTGTCCGCAACTTAGCACGCATTTTGTGTTGTTCAACTTTCTAATATTAAGAATTGTTTTTCGCATTCGTTTTCATACACAACATTCGCAGATATTTCTGCTAGTTGTGTATGAAATTATCAACATAAGCTACTTAATGTTTTGAGCTTTTGCAGATTTTTGTAACTGTAATTAGAATATTTTCATTTGCAGTTCTTTTAATATACTAGTCAACTATATGTATCTTAAAAACATTACGCAAACATTTTCATTATTATTATTTACTACGATTGATGACAGCTTCGATCTTTTCACTTTCTTGCAAGTTCACATACTTCTCTGATAAATTCCAAATCGCTGTACAGAACTTCTTGTCATATACTTTGCTTGGTTGAAGCACTGACCTACATTCCATAAAGAATTCCCCTGATATCGTTTCCAGTTCATCGGCACAAGCTAAATTCAACATGGTTTGCACGCCTTCTTCAATATTCTGAAAATAGTATTTTTGTTTTTATCTAATTATTATCAATGCTTTACCACATACAATAAAAATTCAGCTTTTCTTTCAGCAATCTTCTGGATTCGATTAAAGTATCAAATCGAGAGAAATTTTTCTGAATTATTACCCAAACCTGTAGGGCTAATAGAGCAAAGTGATGTTCTTAAATACTTAATTATTTAAAGCTTTGAGTTTTCCGGTCAGCAAGATCCAGCAAATGATTAACGTTCTTCAGGAACCAAGTGAAGTTTTCAACGAATTAGAGCAAAGTTTACTTACTTTTCCAAAAAGCATAGCCCAAACCCAGAGGAGATATCCCGTTACAATTTTATTTGAAAATGTACATCCATAAATTTTGGTTTTAACAATACCAGGATGAAGACAATTTGATGTAATTCTAGTGTCTCGTAGCTTTTCGGACAATATTTTTGACATAATAGCCAGGGCTAATTTTGAGTTCCCATATGCAGCTAAACACAGAGGAGTTTTATAGCTGTAAGTCCTAAAGCTTAAGTTCTCCTCTGATAAGTCCTCTAGGTAAGCGGCCATGGAGCTTGTATGCACAATTCTGCCTTGCGTTGATTTTAGTAACAAATCTAGAAATCATTCAAAATTATTTATACAGTTTCCAATAACGTTAAACTTACCGAGTAATAAATGAGTCAATAGAAAGTGACTGAAGTAATTAATCTGCATCATACTCTGCACACCATCCTCTGTTAAATCATTTGTCAATATTCCGGTACCAGCATTATTACATAAAATGTCCAACTGATCAATATCGTTCTTCAAGTTTTCTGCAAATTTTTGTACTGATGCAAACGAACCAAAGTCTACTATTCGATGGGATATTTTAGGATTATGCGTTTCTTTGATCAGATCTTCCACCGTGCGTCTTGCATCTACTTTATCAGCTATTATTACACTGCATCCTCTGCATGCTAGTTCTTTAGCTAATTGATGTCCTAATCCTGAGAATAAACATTTTTATACAGCATTATTCCAACTACTTAAAAAACTAGCAAAACTACCAGAAAATGATTGTGTTAATATCATCCTTTCTTTGAGAGGTCTGCTATCCGAGTCCTTTATTCTAATTTTCAACAATTTCTTATTTATTGTTTAGTCCTGGCTTGAATATTTATTTGACCAAATTTAATGTATACACTGCTGACAAATATCTTATATGGGTTTTGTTGCTGCCTTCCGGCTAATATTGGTTCTACTGTCCTGATCTAATCTTAATAGTTGTACTTTCAAGTTACATTTTTCAAGTCAAATTTTACTGCATACTTTTCTTTTCGTTAGTGCTTTGTTATAGTGTTTGATTTATAAATTAATTGCTCAATGTGCCGCTGTTTAAGAAACTTCTAGTTTTTCGGTTATGTTTGCGTTTCTGCTTTTGTTTCTGTTTAAGTTTATGCATCACCGTTTGTTTGAGTTTATTCATATCGTCATGTTGTCTTTTCCTTGAATTTGAGGCTGAAAGTTTTAGGTTTTCTGGTTAGCAGAGCTTTTTGAGCTTCTTTTTCGTCCTTAAGAGTGAATTATCACCATATTTAACTAGGTACATGTAAATAATAACATTTTAAATTTGTTGATCATTAAAAAAAATATTTGTTGTGTCGTTGGAACCGTGCAAATGTGGTTCATGTAAAAACTTTACTTAATAATAGACATTTTGGATATTATTTCAAACCATCTAATTGAGCTCAAACTGAACATTAGATTCAACTGCAGAAAATACTGTTGTTAATGTCGAAATATACAGGGTGTTCAATGAGAAGTTTCCCGCCATTGTCTTGAAACACATTGAATATCTGAAAATGTTTAATACATATGCTTAGTTTAGTTTTCTACAAACTAGTTTTCGATGTTTTATGCAATATTTTCTTCTTATTTTTCTTCAGCCAGATGTTTCCTTTTAATTAATATTTTGTACAATTTTTAATTTAGTGTTCGTTCATTCTCTGTTGAGATTCCATAATTCTCTTTTCGAATCATGGTTTTTTGTAGTTGTAGTTCTGTAGTTTGAAAAATAAGAGTCTTGTTTTTGTCTTTAAAAAAATCCGTTTTTTTGTCTCTACTACTGTTGAACATGGCAATATGCCGATGTGGCTTATCGGTAAAATAATAAATAGAAGCTCAATAAACTTGTGTACTAATATTTGTTTTCTTAAGAATAATAAATTCTACTTTTCTTTCGCACCAATCTTCATTTGATCACAATCCGTCAAATTGAAATTGCAATAATTACTAAAATGTTTAATTCACTTTTGCACCTAAAAATTTTCTGGATTTAAATTGACAAAAAAGAGAAACTGAAAAGAAACTAAGTATACGATCACAATTTAAATATATGTGCTTTTATCTGACAATTCCAAACCTTTCCGGTTGTCTTGTAAATGGTTAATTATAAAAGTTTATTAACATGAAAATTAAAATGTCACATTTTTGTATAAATAATCTGCAACTTATTTTAATACAAAACTAGATATTTTTTTTACGGACTACCCAAGTTGCAGAAGAAACGTAAACTGTTCATTTATCTATTGTTTTACATATGCAAACTACCGCTAACTGAAAATAATTAAAATGTAGAAGTCGAATGATATCCTACGATGTTTTTGGGACACTTGATATGTTTATATACTTTTAAAGATTTTGATGCATTTTTCTCTTTTGTTCCGATAAAATAGCTCCGAAACATGAATTATGTCTGAAAGTTTCTCATTTTACAAGAACTTTTAAAACCTATAGACACTCTTATCGAACCATATAAGGTTTAAAAAATTAATAAAAAAAACAAGTTTCAGTGAATTAAATCTATTTCTGAAACCTCGAGAGTAAATTACTCCTCGTTTTCCTCTGCTGATCTTGTTTATATTACTTTTAACTTTTTTAAAACCTAAATGCTACGTGAGAAATTAGTCAGATCACAGTTTTTTGTAACACCTACAAAAATTATTAGTTATTATATGTAGTTTTTGGGGCCATATACATTTAGAAATGATCCGAAAAAACGCAGGTGGTATTTGGCACTATTTTTGTAAATACCGAGTCCAAAGTTGAAAAGAGATAACGAAACAATGTACAAAAACTCCATATTTTCGGGCTTTGAATTTAATATTGTTTAGTTTGATTTATAATTTAATTTCCAACAGGCCGTCTAAATGATTATGCATTTCTGTCCAAACATTAATTAATGGATAAGTTAGTGAAAGTAAAATATTTACCTGAATTTCCTCCAGTAATTAGAGCAGTTTTACCTACTAAACACACTTTGCTTTTACATCTTGCAATTAACAGACAATTAAATAATTTAATTGTAATCAGAATGCAAATCACGGCAAACCAAACCATATTTGGTGGCGAATAACTTCATCTACTATGCTTTAACATGTAGTGCTCTGGTTGTACTGCTTTATTTACATAATTATCATTTTCAACGAATAATAATCAATGGGAAGGAATTATAGTTTGCACATTGTACAGGTCAGTTTCTGACATTTGTTTGCTGACCGTTGAACTTTCGTGAAAATATTTATAAAATCTCATATAAACACAATAAAGATATGGAATATATGCAAGTTAAAAAAAGAATTGTAATAAAATATTGGTTTATTGGGTTACTTGGTTTGAGACGATGTATTACTTAATGCAAAAATTGCTAATGCTCTTCTTTAATTACTTTTTTTAGTAAACTAATTCTTCAATCCAATTATTGTCTTAATTCCCTTCTTAAAAATATGTTTTGATTTTGATCAATTTGAATTAGAACCTGCACAACTTCTAGAGAGCTGTTGAAATCCGAGCTTTTAACATCATTCAGCCCTGTGCTGCATCACTCACGTTAACTTAAACGTGCATGTTATTCGTCAAACACGTTATGTGGCTCGAACAGGTGTGTTCTACCAGTCAAACCGTTATATTATAACAGGCGCACGCTATCGACGAACGTTATATTTAGAAATAGCGCTTCAGAATAACAACATCAAATCAGATGCCGCTTTCGAACTTAACGAGCGTCTCTCGAAGTTAACCTCGGAGGAATACTTAAAACAATTGCGTAGTTTTGTGTTTTAGCTGTAATCTGTTTTTAATTTAAAACAAAAATTTGTCCTTTTGCGGTCTTATAAGGTTAGCTTTATTAGAACAATTGATAAATGGTCTTGAAAATAATCTTTACTTTCCTCCACAAACTCTACTAAATTTTCAAATTGTTTGCCGGTTGTTTTTGAACTTTTTGAAGTGAACGATAATTGAATTAATAATAAGAATGAAGATGATCGATAATTAGCAAATTGGCGTGTATTTCAGTCAGCTGTTTGGGTTAGTTAGAATTTTTTTCTTATTGTAAGCAAATAAGCAGTGAACTCTTTTATTCATTTTATAAAATATTTTAAGTCTCATTTTAAATCCATTTAATTTATTCTATTGAAATCTACACTTTTAAAATCAATGTAATTCAAACAACTAATGGTGATATCTATTTAATACTGAACAAATTATATTATAGTTGATTGGCTTTGTATGCCATTTCCCTTACCTTATAAAATTAATGTAAATCTTAAAATATATTAAACGAATCAAATTAATAAACGACTTTTAAAATTTATGGTTTTATACCTACTCTTTAAAATTAAATTCAATTTTGAAAAGAGATTTAATTGCTCCCCAACTTAATGACTACTGTTATCTCATAAATAAATATTAAATAAAAATAAATTAAGAAACTGAAAAGCAAGAATTGATTGCTGTTATTACAAGTAGATATGTTTTCCGCCACGTTTAATAAAATTTGTTTTTCTTTTACAATAGAACTAAATTATTACTAATTACAATAAAAAAACTAGAATAAAATAGAGTAGGCACAAATAAACGCAAATGTATACAGGGTGTCCCGAAATTAGGTGGCCAAACTGAAACAGCGATCTGCTCTCAAAAAGAATATTAATTTTTCAAATAAACATGTATGGACAAATGCTTTCTAACAGAGCCTTCTTGAAGAGGGGCCCAGTAGTAGGGTTTTTTGAAAATTATTTCTAAACGGTTGAACTTCAAAACGCAAATTTTAGGAACGTTAGTAATTTTGATATGCTGAATCTAGATTTGAAATTTAAACTGTCATAATTTCATCATTTTCCAACTAAATGACTTCAAAAATATCACTGCTATCCATACACATTTTATATTGTAAGCAAATATTATAATCGACACTAATTTACTGGAGTAAATGTTCAAACAAATTTTAATTTTCTTGAATGAACACTCTGGACCTTTTCCTAATATGTTGGGTGGCGCTGAGAATTTCAAAACGAGTTTGTTTCATTGGATTTCCGGCCGCGCAAATCCATCTTTGAAGCTCTTCTGTGACATAAATAATATTGGACATATTACCTGTTTTGCACACCTTTGTGCTTTAGTGCGCTGAGGATTACTGCTTGCCTTTTTATTTCGCTTTTTATAGATGATTGATTGGATGATTGCTGA
>NW_026018715.1:5191361-5192412 GCF_020466585.1 Dendroctonus ponderosae
CATCCATTTTGTCAGTTTTAGTTTTGGGAAACATTCAGTAGATAAGTTGTTTTTTGTTTTTTCCGCAATTGTGATGTTGTCGTGATTTCTGGAATATATGGTAGTAATACATATGCATTGTTTCTTTTTTCCTCATTATTGTTATATTTAGTTGAGTTGTAACTTTTGTTAATTTTTCGCTTTATTGTTGGTTCAGGAAATTTTTTTGGGTTAATTGTTATTAAGTAATATTTTTTCTGATTTGTTTTAAATTTTCTTGTCTGTAATTTGGGTGTGATAATTGTGATAATAATCTCTATCTGTAAGTGCAGTTATTACCGTTTAGATATCTTCCGGACCAAACATCTTTTGTATACCAATTTGTTTTTATTTCACCTGAATTATCATAATTTACTGTTATGTGTAAAAAATTTATTGATTCATTTTTCTCCTTTCCTATTGTAAATTTTATTTTATGTCGTGAAAATTGTTGAATTTATCTAGGGTATATTGAATTTTATCTTTGGGTGAACACATTAAGCAATCATCCACATAGCGTTTAAAGAAAGTTGGTCTATAATTTAGGCTTGTTATTATGTTTTTTTCCAAACTTTCCATAACAAGGTTTGCAATCGTTGCAAATGGAGGAACCCATTGCTACCATACATATTTTTCTTCAACCTTGAAATATGTAGATTTTAGGCATTGCTCTACCGCTTCAATAAATTATTTTTCTGGAATTGTTGAATGTTGTTTGATTTCCTTCCATTTATTTTTTATAAACTCTATTGCATATTCAATTGGGGTATTGGTATATAATGATGTTACATCAAGCGATATTAAACAGTGATTTTGTAGTATTTTTTGGTTTTTGACAAATTTACAGAAATTCCAAGAGTCTTTAATATGATATTCTAACTGTCCTAAGACATTTCTTAGAATTGTGGAGAGGAACTTTGATAAGTTGTAAGTTGGGGTACCCGTGCAGGTTGAGCTACCCATCGGGCGCGTCCCCAGGTGGCGGATAGGGGGAAGGCCGGTCAGATACGTCTGACCGGTTAGCGACGGCCAT
>NW_026018715.1:5192512-5196724 GCF_020466585.1 Dendroctonus ponderosae
AAAAAAAATGAGTTGATTTCATCCTCCAACTAAAAAGTTCTGGTAGTTTTTGTACCACGGCACTCAAGAATTTACCACTTGTCCAAAACGGCTGAATCGGAATCAAAATATGAGTCTTACATAAGAACAAATTCACGGCGGGTTTTACTAAAATACATCGTACCATTCTCCCGATATTTCATAAAAGATAATTTTTTTGAAGAACTTTGACTATCAATAACAGAGGAGCCAGACATTTTTTGTTAAAAAAAGTTAGGTCTTATCGTCTTCTTTTGGTCCAAAGACTATCGCAGTACCCTTTTGATTATGAGCTTACGGGACACCCCATACAGGTGTAGGTAATACAGGTAATCCTATATACATAGGAGATTCCTAATTATTTCCTCTCGTCTTTAATTCTAACTCCCTCAAAATGAAGCATCCCATTGGGATTTTCTTTGCTATTGGTAAATGCTTCCTTCCCCATTCTCGTCTTCAAATATTGCAGTAAAACAAAATACTGCGTTCTTAAAAACCGTCTCGTGTCCGAAATGTCTTAATATCACTAAACACATATATTCCATCTTCATCGCGAACGTGAACTAAACTATCGGGGTGCATCATTAATTCGATCCAATTTTCCAAGTAAATCGGCTAAATCCGTTTCTTTCTATAATCAAAAGCTCGATTTTTAGATTATTGAAAATGGACTAACTTCCTTGAATATTCTCTTTGATTTCAAATGTTTTATTTTTCGTTTATCCAAAGTGCGTGTAAATGATGTGGAATGATAAAATCCAACATAGATTGATTTCTTCTATAAATAATTGACTCTATTTATTGGTGTGTATATGAATCGTTTTTAGTAAAACATGCAAACGACTCAAATAAATCAAAAGGTGTCTGATTTTACCATTAGGGTCTCAGGTTAGCTCTAGTATTTTCTAATAGTCAATTAGCCAACTCACAAAAACCAACAAAAATTATTAGGAAAGTGTGATTTAACATTCGCAGCCATAAACCGTGATATTCTATTCATAAACGTGCCTAAGCCATATTTGTAAATTTTCGGATTTGTATTAAAACTATTTGATACCCAGTTATCATTGAAATTATTACTGGTTTTAAAGGATTATTGCAGACCTCATTAACTGAACTGATCGCTAGGAAGTAGGGCTTATTTACCCAATAGTTTAGCGGTAAATGGTAAATACTTAGAATTAATGATGCTTAAAAGGTAAATAGTCTTGGTGTCCATTTACAAGCTTTCTTTACGTGCAATTCTGAAGAAGATTGGTGGAAATACGGCACACATCCTCATATCTCCAACGCTAGCGCGAAAGTTGGCAAAACATTTTCAATTAAAAGTAATTGGAGCGATTTTTCGCACCTGAATCTTTTATTACGTCGGGGAATTGCGGAAATACCAAATTAAATTATATAGTGCGCCCACAAATTTCATATGGCGCTGAATGCTTTTCTTTACCAGATCCGACATGTGTGGAATTGCCAAATATATCCTGGGGTAATGAAATTTAATTGAATTTGAACCGAACATCTAAGAAATGTGTTTCTGCGCTCAAACGCTGATGGGAATTACATAAATCAAGATTCCGTATAGGACAAGTCCTGTGTCGAGAATTATTGGCGAAATTAAATTTCAAGATTATATCCACATTTAGGTAATACCTATAGCTAATTAAATCCAGTCACTTTGAGATTAGTAAAATTCTGCCCAAGAAGACAGGTAAGAATATGCCATTTTTTATTTTATCGGTCAAAGATAGAGAAACATAAAAACATTCGATATGCCACAACAGAAATCAACGACCTTTTTATGTAATGACTTGTCGCAACTTTTAGTTTCTTAGATATAAAAGATAATCTAACTTGCTACCAAAATTATTACTGAATGAAAACTGGCTTAAATGATATTGTTATGATATTCTTATCTTTTCTGGGTCTCAGTCGAAGTGTGAAGTAAAAGTTTTGAAAATTGTTTATTTTATTACGTTTCGGCGAAACAACAGCGCCATCATCAGATTTAAAATTTACACAAACTCTTTGCGTCTTTGCCTTCTTGAAACCTTAAAGTTGTCTTAATCAGAAGTTCTAAATCAGAATTAAATATTATATGAACTTCTTTTATAAGTTAAGATTACAATTTTAATGGAAGAATAAAAAAACAGTTCTTCTCTTTATAATAGAATATTGTCTTGTTTAGTCCGTTGCGTTTAGTCTTGTACACTTGCATATAGCAAAAAATTCATATAGTGCTGTGACTATGGTTCGTTCGTAGAAAAACATTATTTTCGTTGCTTAATTCCTATTATTCCACTCACGTCTCATACCTTGACTTTCATAAAAACTAACGTGTCAATACTAAATATAACTATTTATTTTATAAAAACCTCATCACATTGTTTTCTGTATTAAACCTGACGGATTGTGATAAATCAACTCGTTTGCGAAAATTATCCAGGAAAAGCTGATAAAATAAACAATACTTACAGTTGCCGCTCTAAAAGCTATTGAAGCCATCATTGATGATTGAGTTCATAAGAAACACCTTGTTTTATATGATCAGAATAAAATTAAAAATGTTAAATGCTTTCTCCCAGTCTCATGAATTCGTTGTGTTAATGTTCTTGTGAATATTGAATAACCGGAATAGGAATGGCAACTGTATGTTCTTGAATAGGAGTTCATAAATTCACGTTTTAGAGCTTCCGTGAGCTGCTATGGAGCATGTTATGGTAATCTGTGATTAAATAATGAAGTTATAGGAGAGCTAATGAAATTCTATATAGAGTAATTAATGATGAAGCATTAAATAAAGAGTCATGTGATCATCGTAGTGCAGATCCTGTTAAAAATTGCATATGAATGGGGATGGCTTGAATGTTGCCCAATGAAGAACTGATTAGATCAAAGACTCGAATTTTCATGTGATACTAGAAAGCTTCTGGGTTACATGAACTTTTGACTTAATAACTAAAATCCATTCTCTGCAAAGCTATAATTCGTCAGATAATAGGTACCCTTTATTACAAATTACCGAGATTCCCTGTTAAATTTCCGAGTCTAATAAAGGCGACGCAATTTATCCACGGCGTTGAACACCTTTTCATGTGCATCATGTGTACTTTAAACGTTAAGGCACGTTTTCGAAACTATAAAGGTCTTGTAGAATTGGATTTTGGCGCCATACCGACGGCTATTATTGTTTTCACTCAAATAAATGCCGATTCGTTTCTGTGTCACAAAGAATCTTAAAACCCTGTTTCCCTTTGTAATGCTGTTCAAATTGGAAGTTACATTTATGGTTTTCGCCCCTTGCACTTGTTGCGCTATTTGAAAAAATATGTAAAAAATGAAATAAAAAAATATGTGAGGGAAATCTTATGTTGAAGAATACACTATTCTGGCTCATCTATCCAATGTAGGTACACCGTTTCAATTGATAATCTAACTTTAAATGATTTATTTTTTATTCAATACTATAGGATAGATACACGTTTTGAAGTGGCTTCCTAATAAAAGCCACAGTTTACCTGAAAAATATGAAACATTTATACTGACGTTACCAGACTACTAATTTTAATTAATAACTCTGGATTCGACAAAAGATATATTTTTTTCGTTCGAACCTTTCATTTGGAAATTTTTTTATTGTGTTAACTGTTTTCTTTTAATTAAAATTGTTAGTTTTAAGGTATTTTGTATGAAACGGCAAAATAATTCATATATCGATGCTGCAGTACCCATAATTCGAAAATCGCATTCCTACTTAATACAGATTTTTTTGAAATTTATACATGGGGTAAATCAAGAAGGAATAGTTAGACGAATAAATTTAATATAGACATTTATTTGAGAAATATATTAATTTGTAGACACAACAAAACATGGTTTCTTTAATAGGATATGAAGTTTTCTTAATATAAACATTCTTAAAGCCACCTTCAGAATTGTTTGAAATTTGCTTTACTAGGTTTAACTCAATTGAATTTTGCATATTCAGTAAAAGTAAAAAAACTTAACGACAATATGTCAAAGAATAGCTAGGTTTTATCGAGTATCTATGATAAATTGCATTAAATTTTGTTTTGCTGTACTGCAGTAATGGCCAAGCACCAGCAATATACGGACTACCTAAACTTCATAAAAGCAACATACCATTACGACCAATTGTCAACAATATAGGTACACCAACTTTTTTTTTTTTTTTTT
>NW_026018715.1:5197723-5220131 GCF_020466585.1 Dendroctonus ponderosae
AAAAAAAATGAGTTGATTTCATCCTCCAACTAAAAAGTTCTGGTAGTTTTTGTACCACGGCACTCAAGAATTTACCACTTGTCCAAAACGGCTGAATCGGAATCAAAATATGAGTCTTACATAAGAACAAATTCACGGCGGGTTTTACTAAAATACATCGTACCATTCTCCCGATATTTCATAAAAGATAATTTTTTTGAAGAACTTTGACTATCAATAACAGAGGAGCCAGACATTTTTTGTTAAAAAAAGTTAGGTCTTATCGTCTTCTTTTGGTCCAAAGACTATCGCAGTACCCTTTTGATTATGAGCTTACGGGACACCCCATACAGGTGTAGGTAATACAGGTAATCCTATATACATAGGAGATTCCTAATTATTTCCTCTCGTCTTTAATTCTAACTCCCTCAAAATGAAGCATCCCATTGGGATTTTCTTTGCTATTGGTAAATGCTTCCTTCCCCATTCTCGTCTTCAAATATTGCAGTAAAACAAAATACTGCGTTCTTAAAAACCGTCTCGTGTCCGAAATGTCTTAATATCACTAAACACATATATTCCATCTTCATCGCGAACGTGAACTAAACTATCGGGGTGCATCATTAATTCGATCCAATTTTCCAAGTAAATCGGCTAAATCCGTTTCTTTCTATAATCAAAAGCTCGATTTTTAGATTATTGAAAATGGACTAACTTCCTTGAATATTCTCTTTGATTTCAAATGTTTTATTTTTCGTTTATCCAAAGTGCGTGTAAATGATGTGGAATGATAAAATCCAACATAGATTGATTTCTTCTATAAATAATTGACTCTATTTATTGGTGTGTATATGAATCGTTTTTAGTAAAACATGCAAACGACTCAAATAAATCAAAAGGTGTCTGATTTTACCATTAGGGTCTCAGGTTAGCTCTAGTATTTTCTAATAGTCAATTAGCCAACTCACAAAAACCAACAAAAATTATTAGGAAAGTGTGATTTAACATTCGCAGCCATAAACCGTGATATTCTATTCATAAACGTGCCTAAGCCATATTTGTAAATTTTCGGATTTGTATTAAAACTATTTGATACCCAGTTATCATTGAAATTATTACTGGTTTTAAAGGATTATTGCAGACCTCATTAACTGAACTGATCGCTAGGAAGTAGGGCTTATTTACCCAATAGTTTAGCGGTAAATGGTAAATACTTAGAATTAATGATGCTTAAAAGGTAAATAGTCTTGGTGTCCATTTACAAGCTTTCTTTACGTGCAATTCTGAAGAAGATTGGTGGAAATACGGCACACATCCTCATATCTCCAACGCTAGCGCGAAAGTTGGCAAAACATTTTCAATTAAAAGTAATTGGAGCGATTTTTCGCACCTGAATCTTTTATTACGTCGGGGAATTGCGGAAATACCAAATTAAATTATATAGTGCGCCCACAAATTTCATATGGCGCTGAATGCTTTTCTTTACCAGATCCGACATGTGTGGAATTGCCAAATATATCCTGGGGTAATGAAATTTAATTGAATTTGAACCGAACATCTAAGAAATGTGTTTCTGCGCTCAAACGCTGATGGGAATTACATAAATCAAGATTCCGTATAGGACAAGTCCTGTGTCGAGAATTATTGGCGAAATTAAATTTCAAGATTATATCCACATTTAGGTAATACCTATAGCTAATTAAATCCAGTCACTTTGAGATTAGTAAAATTCTGCCCAAGAAGACAGGTAAGAATATGCCATTTTTTATTTTATCGGTCAAAGATAGAGAAACATAAAAACATTCGATATGCCACAACAGAAATCAACGACCTTTTTATGTAATGACTTGTCGCAACTTTTAGTTTCTTAGATATAAAAGATAATCTAACTTGCTACCAAAATTATTACTGAATGAAAACTGGCTTAAATGATATTGTTATGATATTCTTATCTTTTCTGGGTCTCAGTCGAAGTGTGAAGTAAAAGTTTTGAAAATTGTTTATTTTATTACGTTTCGGCGAAACAACAGCGCCATCATCAGATTTAAAATTTACACAAACTCTTTGCGTCTTTGCCTTCTTGAAACCTTAAAGTTGTCTTAATCAGAAGTTCTAAATCAGAATTAAATATTATATGAACTTCTTTTATAAGTTAAGATTACAATTTTAATGGAAGAATAAAAAAACAGTTCTTCTCTTTATAATAGAATATTGTCTTGTTTAGTCCGTTGCGTTTAGTCTTGTACACTTGCATATAGCAAAAAATTCATATAGTGCTGTGACTATGGTTCGTTCGTAGAAAAACATTATTTTCGTTGCTTAATTCCTATTATTCCACTCACGTCTCATACCTTGACTTTCATAAAAACTAACGTGTCAATACTAAATATAACTATTTATTTTATAAAAACCTCATCACATTGTTTTCTGTATTAAACCTGACGGATTGTGATAAATCAACTCGTTTGCGAAAATTATCCAGGAAAAGCTGATAAAATAAACAATACTTACAGTTGCCGCTCTAAAAGCTATTGAAGCCATCATTGATGATTGAGTTCATAAGAAACACCTTGTTTTATATGATCAGAATAAAATTAAAAATGTTAAATGCTTTCTCCCAGTCTCATGAATTCGTTGTGTTAATGTTCTTGTGAATATTGAATAACCGGAATAGGAATGGCAACTGTATGTTCTTGAATAGGAGTTCATAAATTCACGTTTTAGAGCTTCCGTGAGCTGCTATGGAGCATGTTATGGTAATCTGTGATTAAATAATGAAGTTATAGGAGAGCTAATGAAATTCTATATAGAGTAATTAATGATGAAGCATTAAATAAAGAGTCATGTGATCATCGTAGTGCAGATCCTGTTAAAAATTGCATATGAATGGGGATGGCTTGAATGTTGCCCAATGAAGAACTGATTAGATCAAAGACTCGAATTTTCATGTGATACTAGAAAGCTTCTGGGTTACATGAACTTTTGACTTAATAACTAAAATCCATTCTCTGCAAAGCTATAATTCGTCAGATAATAGGTACCCTTTATTACAAATTACCGAGATTCCCTGTTAAATTTCCGAGTCTAATAAAGGCGACGCAATTTATCCACGGCGTTGAACACCTTTTCATGTGCATCATGTGTACTTTAAACGTTAAGGCACGTTTTCGAAACTATAAAGGTCTTGTAGAATTGGATTTTGGCGCCATACCGACGGCTATTATTGTTTTCACTCAAATAAATGCCGATTCGTTTCTGTGTCACAAAGAATCTTAAAACCCTGTTTCCCTTTGTAATGCTGTTCAAATTGGAAGTTACATTTATGGTTTTCGCCCCTTGCACTTGTTGCGCTATTTGAAAAAATATGTAAAATGTATGTGCTTTATGTGGATTCTAAGGGGTATGATAAGAGCTTTATAGAAGAACTTGAATTTATGTTTACTAGTGTAATCAGAAAGCGTTCATGTGAAGTGGCAAAGAAAAAATTATCTCGCTTACTGTAAAATTTCTCAAATTACGCAAAATACGATTTTCCTCGATTTACAAAACCAAGTTTGTTAAATACTTTGAATGCCAATGATTATTGAAATTATTAATTAATAAGATTGCTATTTCCAGAGAAAATTCATTGACATGTTGCTGTTTTACTGCAAAATTATAATACTTATAAAATTTCGAAAAATTGTGCAACAATATTAGTCAGTCATTAAAAAATATTTTTTGGTAAATCGGACTGTAAGCGAATTTTTTTTAAATCTTCCTGACTATGACGAGACATTTTCTTTGCCTGGCTGTTTCAACAAAAAAATCGGGAAAAAATCGCAAAAGACAATTGAGAAATAGTTAGTTGATTTGATTATGCAATTGGATTGAATGCGCAACAGACATAGTTTGAATAATAACTAAAATCAAGTGTTTATTTACGATAAACTAATATTATTCAATTTTTTGAGGCAGCAATATAAGTACAAAATTTGCAAACACACTATCTATTGCAATTTAGACTTTTTTGACGACCTAGAAAGCTGTAAGTATTTAATTTTGATTTGGAAAATATAGTAACAGAATAGTAAACTTCTCGTAGGCAACTTTTCTGATCCAAAAGTGGACGATTTTGGAAATTCAGGGCTTCAGAGATAAGGCTGGAATTGCCTTATCAAAAAAATTGGAAAACTTGTATTTGTAATGTTTTGTAAAATCCACAGTACTGTCTACTACCCGACACCTTGTATATGGAAAACTTTTTAATGTGTGTAATAAAACTGTGTTTTACTGACCCTGACATTTTGAGTACCTTGCAATCTACGTGTATTTTATATTTACAATTATTATATTTACCACTGGCATTACAACCGGCTGCAAGATCGTGAAATATATATTGAGCAGTATTGGGAAATAACAATGTGGGTGAAGCCGTTTAATTATTTATCAATTGATAATACATTTCGTCTGGCCAATATCGATTAATTTCGGATTCGTTCTGAATCCCAAACACAACCGTTCAGTTATTTAATACCTTCCAGGCTAACACATCGCTCCTATCCAGTTAAGGTGAGAGTGACGTTCAAATGCTACATAATATTCTAGAAAGGCAAACCCTTAAAACTGCTGAAATTAAATCGTGTTTTAAAATAGCTAATTGCCAGGTCTAGAAAATAAGTATTTGTCATTCAACCGAGAGCTTTAAACGGCAACTTTTGTAAAATGAGCTATATTTTCCGTACTTATAATAGGCAAAATTTCAACTTATTATGTCGGGCAAAAAAACCGATATTTTGCTGACGCGAGGTCTAGTTAATGATAATGACCGGAAATTTTATTAAATAGAGCAAAAAGACCATGTTTCATTACCATCTCGGTATTAACAACAGTTGCATTAATTCAGAAAAATGACTATAAATTAAATTTAATATCAGCATAATAAAATGTTGTTATACTGAGCAAATTACGACTCCCCATGTTATTAGATGAACTTGCCTAATTAAAATGTATCACTTGTTTTCTGTGAAATTCATACTATGTTATAAACTGTCAAAAATTACAAATAAACGGGTCTGTTATTATTGCATCGATGGTTATTTACCTCAAAATCGTTTTAGAAACACAACATATGGCTCTTATTAAATAAAAAAGGTGACAAACTCATGGAGAAAACTTACAAACTTATAAATAAATAAATAAATACAAAACAGGTTACTGCAATTATTTCAGTCTACTACTAAGTCAGAGTTTAATTACTACTGTACAAACTATTATTAGATGCACATAAGACTTTTAATTTAGACGTATTACAGAAATATTACACGAAAATTCCCTACTATCAACTCTAGTTTTGGTTGGCCAAGTCGATATTATGGTCCAAAGGGGCGTTTAAAAATGCGCGATTTCCGCGAAAGTCCGGATCCAATTTATTTAAAAGAATTTCCCCAAATTTTACCATTTTTTCATATACAGATATACATACTATACATACATATACAGATATACAGACATACATTGTCTACAATTTTCCGTTGTTCGAACTGGAATTGGAAGTGTCTTCATCACTTTCACTAGACGATGTTGCAAATCTACTAAACAATAACCGAAACCTTCTTCTCGTTTTTTGTTTTGTGCCTGGATTTCTGAACATTCCAAAGATTGTGATCTTTTGACAACTATCATATTTTTTTCAATCCAGCGGGGAAAATATGGAATAGGGATTGAGAGCTAGAGCTTCAACAAATGTATGGTTGAGCGTTGTGTGCAATATCTCTTTGCCATTTAGTCCACTGTGGCTAAACCACATTTCATCTTATTATAAAAAATGTAATGTTGTTTCATTTTATTATAAAAACTATGTCCGACTTATTTTTTCGATTCGAGCTCACAATATTATTAGTATGTTGTGTTAATAGCAAGAAACTTAAGCTAACCTGGAAACATATAACTCAACAAATACCGGTGGATTGCCTGATTTTGGATCAGTAAAAGCAAAAGTGTTAGAATAATGTTTTCTAACTTCTTTTCTCTTCAGCACTTCTGTTATATGTTTTCTTGTTTGTTCTCTCATGCCTATTAAGACAACGTCAAAATCTTTGCATAATTCTTCTGCTTCTCACACGTAGGTATCGTATTGACCAGTCTAGTAGTAACATCTCTCAGGTTTTGTGGACATTTTTCCATGAAGGGAGACAACGTTTCATCAATCACGACATTCAAATTAACTGTAACATTTTTTAATAAGGAATATTTTAGCAAATGAAAAATGTAGCGGAGCGTAGTTAATTTGCCTGCCGAATTTCTCTCTTCTTTTGTAAATTTGTCTTTAAATTTAAATATTTTCTTCAATTGCTTGAGTCTAATAGGGCTCACTGTGGCATCATAACTATCACGCTGAGACATCTTTAACCATAACTCGTGCTGATTCAGCTTAGTACCATCGCTGGCTCCCATCACAATTAAAATCAGTACAAACGCAAAAAATTAAGCTTGGTCAGCCTCAGGTACCTGCAATTCATTTCAAGGTAACACAATAATGTTGGTAGACGAAAACTTGCTGCATTATTTTGAAACATTTTCAGCTTTCCGTATTTTCCCTGAATTTCGACCAATTCGTGGTGGACAAACATCTACTACATCTTCATTTGGATCCTCTTCCTGCTCTTTGCTTTGATTGAAAACAATAGTATTATCTTCTTCCTCACTCACATCAAAGTTAGTAAAGTAGTCATTATTACAGCGATTCGTAGATCATTATGATGTTTCAATCGCTCCTCAAAATCTTTGGGTTTCAAATTGGACCTTTAAGTCTGGCTGACTAAGATATTTATTAAGTTTTACAGTGCACAAATAAAAAACTTTAAGCTTTAAAAACCGTCAAAAAATCTACTTGTTTTAAACTAACCGATTAGATGATGCACAGAAATCAAAATTAAAGTACAATTTGTAAAACACTAAATGCACTAACCATTTTACGGCACATCAGATATATGCTTAAGCTTGAACGCCTTTGGAGAAAATTGTACGAATATGCTAATTTATTACGGGGTGCTATTTTTGGTGTATTTGGTAACTAACGAAATCATGTAAGCAATGCATATTGCTGATGAATTAAGTGTTTTAAAGTATAATAATCTTGCATGTATAATATGCAGAAATTGAAAATCTTTACGTCTTTTTAACCAAAGCTGAAACGCGCAAAAATGTTTTTATGACTTATCTACTTTTTAAGCTTATGAACCTAACTCTATACATGTTATCTCTTATCTTCCCTTTATTCAAATTTAGGAACATATCTGTACGACTAACTACGAATATCTATTAGAAACATGTAGTTAAAGCAATATATATATTTTCGAGTCAAAACAGAATAAAATAATTGCTGAAAAATATGTTATTCATATCTACTTCTTCTTCTTCTAGTTGTTCTTCGGCCAGAATTGGACATAGGCCTCCCTTAGCTCTTTCATATCTACATTTTAAGAATTTTAATTTTTATCAACAATCTCGTTTTGAACTGACTTACTTTTTACTTTCGAAACCTTTGATAATAAACTTTGTAATGCTCATAGAATCTTCACGTTTCAACCAGATCGTATTTGTCGGTACATATATCACTACAAAAAATTACTACTATTATTTCCTTTTGAACTCGAAGCCTGGCAAACCATTATTCTAGAGAACCAAACTGGAAAGATGGCAACTCAACCTCAATATCCGCATTTCGCGTTGAGAGATCCATTTTACCATTAGCTGTCTTTGAAGTCATCTAAACTCCATAGCATTACATCGAAACTGGGTAAGAAAGAGGATATTTAATGCGGTTTCGTTTGAAATCCGAACCGCAGTTTGTTCGGCATTTTGAAAAGGCCTGAATAATAATCAAGGGATGGGCTCCTTTTCAGATTAATGGCGACCCTTTTTCATTTTTTGCAGGTGGTTTTACTGCTATAAATTATTCCTATGTTGGAATACATGCATACTATTTTGCAGAGCTTTGGATGTGTCAGTAATTTGATACATTGCCAAGATGGTTTATTATTCGAGTTTAATTTTATTTATATCCTTTAAAGGATTTTCCAAGAACATTTTAAAACATATATTACTTTGTAAAGAACGTACATACATATTTTGAGTTGATTCCGTGGTGAGTACAGTACAGTACAGTCTGGATTCGCTGGTTTAGATCAATTAGAACGATACTCACTATAGCAACATTAGGATTAAGGATGCGTTACTTAGAGGAAAACAAACGAAAGCATCACTATATTTCATAAAACTACAATTATTAATAATAAAAAGTAAGTAAATACAATTATCAATTATAAATTCAAAATAATATGTGCTTCACTTTTGGATCATTCGCATGTAATTTTTCATTTGTAAAACGAACGTCGCTTTCTTGGGATTAAAAATCATATCTTTTACGATCCATTTGGTCAGTTCAGCGTCCTTCGATATGTTTAAGATACTTCGAAAGTTTCGTCACCAGATGATTGATTTCAGCATATTGTCCTTGCGTGTCATTTAATGAAAGTAGGTTTTCTTTTTATATAGAAATTGGAAGGTTATCACCTAAAACATCATGAGTTTCTGAAATATCATCAGGGTAATAAACGGTTTTTTATCTCTCAACTCACCTCAAATGACTTGAAGCAAAACATTTTTTCGCTGTAGTGTTTGGTTAAGACAAAGACTTTAATAATTTAATCTGAGAGTTGCGAGTAGATATGGCATTTCATTGGCTGGACATAACGTTCTAGTATTCCTATCAACACTTAGCTGGGAACATTGTTAACTAGTGCTTGGCCATTTAGATTGGTCTTTTCCTTGCAAAGTTCTAACTTGTTTGATTAAACATTGTTAAAACCATTCAAAGTATAAAATTGAAGCTATTCTTGCAACTGTAAAGGTGTTAAAAGCTGCGGTGCTAAGATTTGAGAATACCATCATTTTGAGTTTAGGGGAATTGTCATCATTTATATAAGCAAGAAAAGTTATCGATTATTTAGACGTTTTGCTTATCGCACCCGCAAGTTTCTTTTCCATGCCAGCAGATTCAACAACATTTTTTTACCTGGTTAGACAGAAGCTTCAGTTTCTTCATTTTCTTCAGCCAATTTTGATGCGACTGTTATAGAATCACCTGATAATTTGTCTCCGCTGATTTTTAACTCGCAAATGCCATGTAGTTGATTAAATCTGCTAACCATCTACTCTCTATCAAGTTTTCCTATGTTAAAGTTATTGTCGTTGTAATGTTTCACCTAAATTTTTTGAGACTACTTGTCTATATGTATAAGTTACTACAAGTAGCTGCTCGGATTAAAATATACCTAAAGTTAAACTTTTGTTTTTGACCGAATAACAAGAAAATTAAGATAACTGTGTGTACGTATTAACGGGTCTCTACTGCATCTAAACTTAAGTAAGAAGAAATGAATTAATAAATAATGCACAACTATAAAAACTGCATATATCTAATTAAAAAATAAGGCGGCCCGATTGACACACAGAAAAATCAACTAAGCGACGCGTTAGCGGGAGTACTGCTCGCGTCTCCAAATTTTCTGTCTTTTCCTTATTTCCCAAGATTGTCATTTAGTTTAGAAGCTTAATGTAGTAAAATACATTTATCTTCACTTCTAGACAAAACATTGACGAAAACGTCAGCATATAACTGATTTTACGCAGATAAAACATAAGCAGTATCACATGTGGAAATATGCAATTAAACAATATTTAGTAATGCAACGTAAAAGTTTTGGGAAACAATATAAATTTGATATAATTGGAACCGTATTTCTCCACGTGAAAGTTTTATTACACCTGCGACTTTCGCGAGTTTAATAATAAAATTTAATTATTTCTTGCACTCTCGCAAATTTTATATGGCGCAGTTCGGTTTAATCAACCTAAAGATTTTCATTTCCAAGTTTAATTTTGCGAAATGTTAAATTTAAGTAGCTCTGAGGATCGTTACAATAACTCTAAAGTTGTTTCATTTGTTTTCACAAGTTTGGTCTTCCGATGTGGAGCAAATGCAAACCAGGAATTTGCATAGGACAGACTACTTAATAATACAGAAGACAGCTTTCTCTAAGTTTTCATTTTCCTGCTCGGAAAATATCCACACAAATGTAAATATTTGGCTTATCAATATTCTCGGCTGGCTGAACAAGTCGAAACGTCTTAAATTAGGTAATTCGTCTAAAGTATTACGCAAGTGACAGTTTTTTTTTATTGAAGGATCCTTCGGTTGTACCGGGTGCTTGATTATGCAGCATTACGTAAATGGGACTCATGTAGATGAAAAATTAAGCAGATACGAATATTTATTCCAACACAAATCTTTTATAAAAGCAGTTTGGGTTAGTTAGTTAAATTCAATCTGTTTTTGGTTCTTAGTTCTTTGATCATCCTACAAAAGCCAAAAAGGATTATCTATAAAAATACTACATACATTTGATGCTGAAGAAGTTTTTAAGCAACATTTATTTCTCATTTCAAAATTGTTTTATGTAGAATATGGGCTTTAAAAATTGGTTTTACTTTGCTTTTTGACTGAAGTAATTTGATTCCTGATATATAATTTTTGAAAAAGTGTAGTTATTTGAATGTTGCGAAATCAAACCCAATATTAGAAGCAATACTTCGAGAACACGCTAGCGATGACCAATAGAGCTCACAATAGGACAGCACAGGCAGTTAAATAACTTGGCAAAACTGCGTTTTAAAGACAAAAATGTAATAAGGGAAAAATGCGAGCTGGTGAAAATATTGATCGGAAACGTGACTATCTGAAACTCATATTATTGTGAATTTCGGGTGAAATTCTGAAATGCCTCTTAATGGATTATCGAAAGTTATACGTAACATATAGATACAAATTGTTACTTTATAATTGCGATTTTCGAAGAATGGCAGGACGAATTTATATGCAAGAAAATAATACTGTATACACGTATAATTTAAACAAAAACAAAAGTTGACGTGTTTTAAAAACTTGTTTTGCACTTGAATTAGTGCCAGTTGTGGCTTGTTATTTGCGACTGGTGTTTAAAACAGGAATAGCACATGTTAGTATCTGACACAGTTTCAAATTTATCTATCTACTTTAAGAAAATTGTATTTTTGTACAGTGGTGGCAGAAGTTGAATAGAAAAGAATGAGAAACAAGAAAGAGGATCTCAGAGCAAGAAAAAAGTCACCGCGAAGTCCAAGAAACTCTAATGAACACATTGAAGTGAAAGTCCTGCTTGAGTTAGTTTGGATTCGTTTTCTGGTCGGTTACACACGCAACAGCTTTCATTTATTTTTTGAATGGTTGAATTAAAATCCAGAATTTATTGTTCTCCCATACAAGAAAATGTCCATAATTTAAACAATTTTGCCAGTATTCATACAAAATATAGAGCTGATCCGGCTCAAAATCTCATGAAAATCCAGCAAACGGCTGATCCACGAGCCATTATAAAAATGAAGTCTAACATTCCGGCACTGATCTGCCGTTTAGATATTTTTTTAAAATATATTGAATCTTGAATCTGGATCGGCCATTTGAGTAGAGTTTATCCAACATATAAAGCTTCAAAACTTAAAAATTTCAGGCAAATAGAGCAAAAGACCAATGGAAAAAATCTTGTCAATATCAAGTTACGTATTCCGAAGATCGTAATGCTGCGACCAAATGAGCATTCATAAATTATGCTCTTTACACAAAAAAATATTGAGCTCAAAGGGCCCAAAACTGTTTCTACCCAAGCAGGGGAGAATGGTAAACTTTCCAACGTCGAAAGGTCGTTGAGAAGAACATTTGTGTGTGCTTCTTGAGATTTGAGATTTTATGGATAGACAATGGAATGGGGCGCTAGTTTGCAAAAATCAGGTAAGAAGGATTATTAATCTATAAACCCTTAACTTGAACTGAGTTGGGTTTTCCAGAAACATTTTAAGTTTTATTCAGTTTCATATTTCTTTGTGTTTTCAAACAAATCACTGCGTTTTAGACTAAATTTATGTAATAATACCGATTTTTCCTTTTTTTTTCAGGTGGTATTTACAATGCAGCATTCGGTAAGTTTAACATTACTTTTACCGTGAGTGATCCTGGCCAACTATTTTGATTTCGGGCTGTTTTTTCAAAATTTAAAAATTTAAGCAATTTTTTTTGCTAAACGATTCGTGGTAGGGGTTTCCAGGGGCTGGGATCCGTCCGAATAATTGCATTTTTTATTGCTTACTGCTACTTATTGCTTAATGCATTATTGAAGGATAGCACTTTATACCGTTGCGTGTGATCCTGGCCAATCCATTTAGATTTCGGGTTGTATTTTCCAAACTTTAAAATTTAAGCAAATTATTTTCGGCTAACCGATTCGTGGCAGGGATTTTCAGGGGCTGGGCTCCGTCCGAATAATTGTATTTTTTATTGTTTAGATTGGATAACACTTTAAAACGTTGCGTGTGATCCTGGCAAACTATTTAGAGTTCGGGCTGTTTTTTTCCAAATTTCAAAATTTAAGCAAATAGTTTTTTGTTAACCGATTCTTGGTAGGGATTTTGAGARGCTGGGGTCCSTCCGAATAATTGTTCGGACACATGCCATTTTTCGGGAAGACCAAGTCACTTTTTTAAATATCACTTTTTACAAATCCAGTTTTTATTACAGCTTTCCAACAAGGCGCGTATTCCTTGTGTCGTGTGTATCGCGTTCTTAGATAAAAAGTATAGTTTAAATAGTATAAAGTGCGGTAGTATATTCTGACTGCATACCGCAGGATTAAAGTTTTCAATTCAAAGTGGACTTTGATCGACTGTTTTAGTGCCGTGTCGGTTTTCTGAACATTAATGGGTAGATAATGGAGGATGGGGCGTCAGCTTGCAAGAAGATGGTATGCATTTTTCCTGATCTATAACTTCTCTAGGTTGAATTAAGTTTAATTTTTCGAAAAGCATCTGAAGCTTTATGCATTCGTTTCATTTCTTATTCTTAATGGTTTGGAACAAATTTTCTTCTGTATAAAACATATTTTGTTTTTTCTTTGCAGGTGGAACGATGCAGATTTCGGTAAGTTCTAGAGCTTTTAGTGTAAAATTATTGATTTTTATTTTATGATATTCTTGCATACTTTACTCGACTAGGAAAGACGAGGGAATTTTGGGTTATGTCTAGGGTTTTTTCATTTTCAAATTCTGTCGAATTTATATGTTAACCAGTTAGATTTTATGTAGGCGACTTTCTGTTTTATATGACCTCTTACAATTTTTTGACGCACTCGGTAATTTTTTTATTTTTGTCCGGATTCCCTCTGTGATTTACATTCTAATTTAAACGGTTTTTGAATAATTAGGCTTGATTTTGAAATTGAAAATCATTTTCACTCAGTTCATCAACATTAACTAACCATATTGCCTTCTGCGGACGGCTTTTATATGAACCGTTAAAATATAAATATAAAGCTAGTGTGTTCTGCTGAGAACTACACTGTTTAATGTCGTGTGATAAAGGTTGCAATCTTGTTAATGTTTCTCTCTGACTTACGCCCTAATTTATACGGATTTTTTATTCTCAGAAGCACCGACCGATTTTTCTAATTAAAAGTTCTTTATGCTCAGTTTTTCAACATTCACCAACAAGGTTTGCTACTGTGGATAGTTTTTATATGAATCTTTAAAGCATAAGAATAAACCGAATGTGTTCTGCAGTGAACTTCACTTTTTATTCTCGTGTTTGTGTCATTTATTGGTGTTTTTCTTGCAAATGCTAGTTTGAACTCTGTTAGATTTTGATTTAAAAAAATATATGATAAATATATACTTAGTCTTAGTGGCGTTTTTTACATTAACATCTGAGGCAAGGAGAACCACTTGCCTGGAATCTTTCACTGATAGATCAGTCCGTCTCATGTCGCGGATTACCAATATAATATTTCCTACCTCTCGGCAAACGTAAAATGGTAAGGTATTAGCATTCAATACATCGACTAATTTTACAATAGTGGCGCAACTTAGCAATTAAAAAAATTCTAACCGAATTGTCTGCAGAATTTGTTAGTTTAAATTCGCTCAAATTTTAAAATCAGCGTTCACTTGCTTCAGCATGTGTGCGCAGCAGTTCCTCTAGAGCTTGGCACATAAGTTGATGATGCTCTTCCAGCTAAGTACAAACGAATAACTGTTAAACCAAACGCACGTGATAGCTATAATTCATTCTCGCAGTTTGATCGCTGCTGGGGCTAAAAATGATGTCGTTGATTTAAAATGCATAGAAGAAATGCCCTTTTTGGTACGGATTTTCGTATTGTACCTCAAAAGTGAAGTGTAGCGTGTAATGAAAAATGTGCGACTGGGAAATATATGGCCCATAGAATGGCAACATTTTTCAAAGCTCAAAGGTTGTTTATTTTGGCATTCGTCAGTCCGACTTTCATAATGTATTGTCCGGCATTTAAAACTCGAATAAGCTTAGCACAATGTATTTTTTATGGTAAAACTTTTATGAGTTCAGATAGCTGATGGCTCACACTCGGTAAATCCATTTACATTCTTGAATTTCCAATAGCCAATAGCAATTAATTAGCCAACGCTTTTTTATGTTATAAAAAAAAAGACATAAAACATAAGGGGTATTAATATAAAAATAAAGGAAGATAGGTTTTGTTAGTATCTCACAAGGAATCAATCCACAAGGGAGCATAGATTGGATCGCTATAGCCCAAAAAGCTCGCTAAGCTATCGATACTTCGCTAAATTGAGTATTTCGGGACGGGCATGAAATATTTTTATCGGTTTCGTCCTAGTTGAGTGGATAAGGCTAAAGTGTTTGTTTTGGAAAAGAAGAAAAGAAAAATTTCCCTCATATTAGAACATAAAGAGATAATAACTACTTAATAATGAGTCCTTAGATTTGGACGGAAACTTTAGATATGCGATTGCAAAGCAAGGTAAATGTTCGTTTCAAAATGTTATTTAGGAATGAAATGCGGATGATAATCAATGAATGTGGGCAACAGTGGTGGTATGCCCGAGCTCCATTAACGTAATGCAAAAGGTTGCTGACGAGTATGCAATTTCAAAGGAACCGCAGATTTAATACATTTGCATCGTCAAAGCATGTCGCAGTAATCATGTGATGTGGGAGAGTCAGTCATTGCAAAGCTGATGTTCATACTCTCTATACACGTAACGGTTACAAGTAATATTTCACCAGATTACTTGCTCGTCTCGGATATAGTAAGATTCGGCTCAACACTACATTTTTCACACTTACTTATCTGAATTTTTCAATATCACTTGGCAGTCTATTTTATTGTCTACAGAATGAACGTTTTTAGTTGGTGGTAGTAGCGGAGTCTTGTAGAGAACAGTTATTAAAGCATTCTTTGTTCCACCAAAATTTGACAAATGTGAACATACTTTATAAGGGGCAAACTTTTTATACATTGTTAAATTGTTAAATTATTTCTTGTTCTGTAAATACTAGTTTCCAAATAATACGCTGACTGACAGTACTCGCTCCCAATTACAAGCCCTTTTTTTAAATTTCGGTCTCAAGATGTTACGCCAATTGCCACCCCAATTTTTGTCTCTTTTAACAATTTTCTGAAAAAAAGTTTTTAAACTTGTGGCAATCAGTCAATTATATAATTGCACATACAGAGTGAATGACTTCCTTGCATGACATAATATTTTTTTCTAAGTCGCATCGTTTCGGAGCGTTGGATCAAAATATTTTTTCAGTTTTGTCTTCGTGAGTTTCATCCAAATAATCACGCAATCTTGTTGGAAGGGTATTTTGTGGCTACACTATGCAGCACAAACGACAGATCACTGGATTTCCATCGCTTGCTCCAACGTTTAATAAAATATACGTGACCACATTGTCCCGAATTTAATTGCATATCTCAGTAACAAAATAAAATGTAAAAAAGAGAGAAAAAAGTTACCAACTAAATCAGCGAATTGGGAACTGTGGAGCCTTTTTATGGAATCATGTTTAATGTTCAAGTTTTGATATAAAATAAATAAGGGGTGGCCGACAAAATACCCTTCCTTCCCTTTTCTTTAAAAGGGAGATTAAAATTTGTAAGGTCATTAGAACTATTCGTCTTCTGCATTTAGCTACAATCGGATGAAAGGTTAAAAAAGTATGAAAAAATCTAGAATTTTGGTTTCAACAATTTTATATTATGTAGGGACATGACTCTAACTTGTTGTATTGATTTTCGAAGTTAAGCAAATTTAAACCGGAGTTACCCTGTATAATCCGCTATTTGGTACGTGAAATGTATACTTGGTGATTCAAAATTTCCACATTTTTCTAGGGAACTGTCGAAGGCTTCTTTGAGAGGATTTTTTTCATTTCCTCTTATTTAAGGTGGAAATACTATTATAACATAGGATAATGGATAATTATTTACATACATTGAAAACTGAGATATTATATTAGGTACAATTTTGTTTTGCATTGTAAATCAATTTTATTATATACCATTTTTCTGGGTTTTAGTCATTTATTCCGGAAAATAGATTAAATATATACAGGGTGGTTTTTTTAATGCGATATAGTCCATTATTGCCGATGGTGTTGCACTTTCGAAAAACAGTTTCATATGAAAGTTGTTGACGCACAAAGTGCGCACATTATAAAAATATCTTATATGATACAGAGTGTCTCAGAATAGCGAGGCAAGATCAAAGTGTATTTTTTGAAATAAAACTGCCCATTTTATATTATGCCATGAAGGTCAGGAATGCAGCTTGAAACGCTGCATATGCACCGTAAATTGTTTTTGTTTTTTTAAATATATATTGTAGGACCGTTTATTGTTATGTAACATCGAAAGACGAAGGACGAGATTACGTCAATGGTATTTAGCTTGTCTGTCAGAAGATCGCTTCTCGTTATCGTCCTCTACACACAATATTTTTGTATTCCCTAATAACAGAAGTCATCACTTAATTTCAAAGAGGAATAAACTTAAATTAAGTACAAACGTTGGGAGTTTAATTACGTTCATTCATTATCGCCGGCTTGCGCATTGCGCTCAAGTAAAAATAATAGCAAACCTACATTGGTACAACACAAGTAATGTATGGGTATTCCGAACAGAAAATTTACAGAGCCTGTTCGGTTTACCAAAACTTCCGGATTACAGAGTTCATAATAATTGATATCTATAATTCGAACACGTGCGTCCAGATAGCATTTGACATTCTATGAATATCCCAGAATGTTGAAAAAAATATAGATAACATTGCGGGAATATACATGGGTGAACATTCCTAACATGAATGTTCGTGGAATATACATGTATGTATACTCATCAAAGCTACTTACTTATACAATACACACAAAGTTATAATTCAATTACACATTTAACAATTTAATAAAACGCTCTTAAGTAATAGTAATAGTACTGCTTTAGTAGCAGATAAGGCACTGGTTGCACTGATCCTTTCACACATTTCCATCTCTTTAATTAAGCACACCATTGACCGTTTTTGCGAAGGCTTCGGCCATCATTAAAGGTGTGAGTCCACATCGGTTTTTCCGAATTTGAAAATATTTCCGATAAAGCAGCTTTACTGCTTGCTTATTTCCAGATGCGGCTGCTGTATGCAGAGGAAGGTCCCCATTATAAGTCACTACATCAACTGCAGCGCCTTGCTCTAACAATACTGCAGCTGCGTCTCCACATTCTTCCCTATCAGCTGCCATATGCAACGGAGTGGCATTGTTACGTATGTCAATATTGGCATTGTTTTCGATCAGGATTTTAATTATATCACAGTAGTTTCTTCCCGCTGCTGAGTGTAATGGAGAGATTCCGTTCCGGTCCAGTTGGTTAAGGTTGATATCCAGAGTGACCAACCGCCTGCATGCTTCTCTTTGGTTTTTTGCAACCGCCAAATGACCTAGATTTTTATTAAAAGAGTTCGTCGTCTTATAATCAGCACCGTACTCTAGAAGAAGATCCATAATTTCGACGAATCCGCTTTGGACTGCATACGTTAATGGCGTATCGCCACGTAGTGTTTTGTCATTTGCAGACAATCCGTACTGAAGATAAAAGTTTACAAGTTCCGTATTTCTAGCTTGAACGGTCAGATGCAACAATGTCTCCCCGAGGTTATTTCTGATCTTAATATCAGCTTCTCGTCTTAATAAATATACAACTAAATCCGGACTATTTGCAACGCTCAAAAGTGGCGATATTCGTATATCATTAATATCCATTTTGCCGAACTGGTTTATTGGGATCTTGATCTTGAGTGGGTCTTCTTGCACTCGCGACGTCTGGTAAGGCCTTCATAACCAGTACTTTCCAGGTAGTTTTGGTATTTCCTACAAAACAAAAAAAATATTCTTGAGATTTTCTTAGTAACGTAAAAGAAGATTTATCTTAAATCGTGAATACGAAAACATGTATTTTATTTCGCGAAGAAGATTTGAGTTTCATTGTTACAAATTGATATCGTTTGTTGCTTCCTAAGTAGGGATCAATGTATCAATAGGTATTATCTTAATATAAACTAGACGTCAGTATCTACAACTTTTGCATTTAACATTTGTCTCTAAATTTCATATTAGATGCAAAAACGGGGGGGCCAAAGTTCAGTCAATAACCCCGTACATATCTGAAAGCTATTAACTTTTTCTAAAAAAGCGGCATGTAAAAATTAGATTTAGGATTAGATGCAACACTTCAGAAAACTGTGAACCGACACAGATGGATAAAATTGAAAAGCAGCTCAGCTGATTTACTTGAAGAATCTACTGAATGGAGCACCCAATTTATGCGTACTTTGACGGCAATTGCTTAAACTCTAACTCTGCTAAACTACTTGACGTGGCCCTTTAAATCATCTCTCTATGGATAACACTAATTTCTTTAATTTTCCAACTCGAATCTAATCTGTTTTTAATTAAGTTGATATTGATGGTATGTAAATAGCTATTGGTTTTGCGCCTGATATAACTCGGACAGTCTATGCGAAAATATATCAACAGCCCTATAAGTCCACCGACAAGCGCCAATAATACGAACAACAATGTACAACAACTAGAGAAATGACGCCAATTTTGAATCACCCTATATATAAAGATTAACTAAATTGTCAAATTAAAGTTTGTGACATACCCTTGCTACAAAAAACTCGTCTTGGATGGATTGTTGCTGGTTCTATTTATCAGAACCACAATGTACCTAGATCTTGTTTTTTCACATTTTCTGAATTAGAAACTCAATTAGAAAAGTTTTGGTTCATTGAAGAATCCGCATTAAAATCGCAAAATCTCTCCAACGAAGAATCAGAATGTGAGGAGCAGTTTGATACCACGACTGTTAGAACTGAAACAGGGCGATTCATGGTCACCTTACCACTCAAGGACAACTCTCATCAGCTGGGCGAATTCCAAAGCATCGCAATAAACAGATTCAAGTCCTTGGAAAGAAAATTCCAACCCAATCCCATTATGAGTGCGGAATACAAAAAATATATGCGTGAACATATTGAATTAGGCCATATGTCATTAATAACCAATGAGAGCAACTTATCAGGGAATCTAAGATATTACATGTCACATTATCAAGTTGAGAAAGCAGAGATCACTACAACTCGAACCAGAGTAGTCTTCTATGCAAGCATGCAAACTTCATCAGGCTTATCGCTTAACCATGTTCTAAAGGCGGAACCTTAGAGGGCTGGCCCACATCCTTCTAAGGTTTCGGAAACACAAGTTTGAGCTTGTTGGAGACTTGAAGAAGATGTACAGACAAATATTGGACCGTCCTGAGGGCAGATGATTGCAATGTATCGTGTGGCGAGAAAATCCAAATTTCCCAATGCAACATTATACCCTGAACACCATTACCTATGGAACTGCTAGTGCCAGTTTTTTGGCAACTCGATGTTTACTGGAAATTGCCAGGGACAAATAAAGTAAACACCCTCTAGAAAGCGAAATAATTCAGAACGATTTTTACGTAGACGACCTACTAACGGGTTACAACAACATTGATCAATTAATTGAAATTCGCAAGAATTTAAATTTTTTTTTGCTGAATACGGGTTTTGTCTAAGAAAATTCCAGTCGAATAGCTCTTCGATATTGCAGGACAACACTGGTAATGCAGATTATACGGTTTCAGGGGAAACAATAAAAACTCTCGGTATAACGTGGAATGCTCACTCCGATAGTTTTATTTATAAAGCAATTAGCAGTGCCAAAAATAAGATCAGTGTTACCAAGGGAGAAATCTTATCATAGTATATCAAAATAGTTTGGTCCATTAGGATTGTTATCTCCCATAACGATAAGATCCAAATTAATAAACGACTGTGGCAGGCTAAAATCAAATGGGACGAATCTTTACCTACAGATTTGCACACTCAATGGTTAAACTTATTCAACGATTTACAGCATGTAGAGCAAATTGTTGTTTCCCGTCATGCATTCTCGAATAATTATAAAGCTATGTATATGCACGGTTTTTCCGATGCCTCAGAAAGGGCGTATGGAGCGTGCATATATATAGTATCTACTGGTGATGATGGAAGCAAGCATTCTCAACTGCTTTGCTCTAAAAGTCGTGTAGCTCATATCAAAACAATTTCACTACCCAGACTAGAGTTGTGCGGTGCCCTGGTACTTAGTAAACTAACTAGCATTTGTGCCAACGTCTTAGAAATTCCGAAAGCTAGCATATACCTACATACAGATTCATCGATAGTATTAGCGTGGCTGAGTCGAGAACCGAGCATATTTAAAACATTTATAGCCAATCGAACATAGGAAATTCTGCAACATTTTAACAGAAAACATTGACATCATGTCAGCTCCCTAGAAAATTTCGCAGATTTAGTAACAAGGGGTAGTACTCCAACAGCACTTTGCTCAAGCATTTTGTGGTGGAATGGACCCACATTCTTATTAGGCTCTTTTATACGCAGGCCTATAGCACATATCCCAAACTTTGAAGCAATTTCGGAATTGCGCGTTAAAAAATCTGAAGGAATTTGTCTAGCAAATGTTGCCCAACACGGTGATTTATTTGAAAGGTATTCGGATTTAACCAAACTATTGCGAGTCACGGCTTATTGCTTTCGATTCATAAACAATTTAAATTGTACCTTATCCTCGTCAACGGAGAGGAAGATTGGGAAACTCTCGGTAGAGGAGCTTGAGGCAAGTAATACTGGCCTCATAAAGCAAGTACTAAAACAGGTATTTCTCGCAGGTAGATTAAAGAATTCTGATGTGGACTACAATTACAAACATCCTATCGTACTGCCACAAAAGCATCCATTTACGGCCTTAATTAACAATTTTCAGCCTAATCGAGCACTTCATGCTGGCGTTCAAACAACTTTATTGTATGTGCAGCAAGCAGACAGTCAAATCTGTCTTGCGAGCTTGTGTACCATGTTTTAAAGCTAACCCTTCTACATTAGAGGAACAAATGAGTAATCTGCGCTCTTATCGTGTAAATCCGTCTCGCGTTTTTTCTATATGTGGAATCGATTACGCTGGTCCATTTCAGCTGAAAGAGTGCAAAAATAGAAACCGAAGAATGTTAAAGGCATATTTATGCATCTTTGTTGGCCTGTCCACGAAAGCGTGTCACATTGCATTGGTTAGCGAGCTCACTAGCGAAGCCTTTCTTGCTGCCCTTAAAAGATTTGCCTCTCAACGTGGAGTTCCGCAGGAATTGTTCTCTGACAATGCTACCAATTTCTCGGGTGCTAGTAACATTTTAATACGCACCATTAATAAAATTTCAAAGTCAGATAAATTTTCCAATTACCCAATAATTGCCAATAAAATTAAATGGCATTTTATACCAGCCAGATCTCCTCATTTTGGAGGAATTTGGGAGGCTGCAGTGAAATCAACAAAGGTACATTTAAAGCGAATTCTTAATGGTTGCACTATAAATTTTGAAGAGTTCTACACTATTTTGATCCAAATTGAAGCAACTTTCAACTTCCGACCTCTAACTCCTATGACCTCAGACCCGAACAATCTTCAGGCCATCACTCCTAGTCACTTCCTCATTGGTCAGGCACTGTCAGCCATACCAGAAGGCTCTTTGTTCAACACGACTATAAACAGTAATAACCTCTTCAGACCCATGGTATCATATATGATACTCCTGAAAATATATTTTTATTTCCCGCCTAGAGCGTAATAATTCGTCCGGGCCCGGTGTATCATATACTATACTGCCTGAAGGCATGCGTAAAAATTATTGCGCTGCATTTCTGCTATATTTGGCATCAGTGTCGGTTTGTTTACATGTGAGTGAGTAGCAGCAAAACACGAGGTCATGGTTTTCAACAAAAATAAACGTAAGTACAAATTATTTTTGATTGTATTTGGTTTTACATTGTTGTTAAGATGTCATTTGATGTTGATATACCCAGTGGGCATGTACATTTT
>NW_026018715.1:5220378-5220499 GCF_020466585.1 Dendroctonus ponderosae
GATTTGGAACAAGAAATTCTACCACCCGAAGATGATGGTTTTGACTCCGAGGATGATGTTCCCCTCTCCCACTTTGTTCCAGCACGCTCCAAAAAATGGATGCGTAAAGCCTTTATTCCCC
>NW_026018715.1:5220710-5220889 GCF_020466585.1 Dendroctonus ponderosae
CCACGTCTTCGAATGTTTTGGGCTCAAAACACTAGGGTACCTATAGTGTCGGATAACATCACAAGAAATCGGTTTTTCAAGTTACGGTCCCGTCTGAAGGTTGTAGATGACAATATGATTTCAGCAGAAGAAAAGTCGCACGATAGATTTTGGAAAGTTAGACCCCTCTTAGACAGTAT
>NW_026018715.1:5221888-5222178 GCF_020466585.1 Dendroctonus ponderosae
CCCTGCCTCTAGGTGTCTTTGTATTTACCGATAGATATTTCACTTCAATCCCACTGATAGATTTTCTTTTCTCGCGTAAAGTCTTCTTAGCTGGAACAATAATGGCGAACAGAATCCCTAAAAATGCCGGTATCTCATCTGACAATGATCTGAAGAAGAAAAAGAGAGGAAGTTATGATCAGCTTGTGCGGGATGATGGAAAAATAAGTCTGGTAAAGTGGTTTGATAATAAACCTGTAAACCTTGCGTCTTCATGTATGGGTGTGGAACCCGAAGGTAGTTGTAGGAGG
>NW_026018715.1:5222345-5222781 GCF_020466585.1 Dendroctonus ponderosae
TTTTTCCGTAGCAGCAGGATGGCTTGAGTACAGGGAGAATGCAAAAGCTGCCGGCTTACCAAGAAAAGAAATAATGGACTTTCTTGATTTCAAACTTTCTATTGCCAAATCACTGATCTTAGAAAATCAAGGAGAAGATGACATGGAGTTTGAAGCAGAAGATGATGAACAACCCGGAAGCAAGCGAAGAAGTGTACAACCTATTCCTGATAAAAGATGTAGGCGGCAGGGAAACATACATTTGATGGAATTTATGAAAGACAAGCAAAAATCTCGCTCTAAGTGCCGTTTACCTAACTGCAATAAACTTACCTTTGCTAAATGTAAAGCTTGCGGTATTTATTTATGTTGTAGCGTGGAAAGAAATTGTTTTGCAACTTTCCATCAATAATTTTCCATTTGTATTTTTTTATTTACATATAGACCCGAAGTATCA
>NW_026018715.1:5222796-5228864 GCF_020466585.1 Dendroctonus ponderosae
TTTTTTTTTAAGTAATAAAAATTTTTGAAAAACACGTTGTTTTTTTGTTTTTGCAAGTCCAAATATCTACTTTACTAAAAAAGCAGCAATTAAATCGATGTGTATTATCCCTGGGTCTGAAGAGGATAAGCGATTTTAACATATCCAGCGATTATTTCAAAGTTTCTGGAATCGATGGAATCTGGAGTACTTTCATAGTCTTCAAGAACGGTCCAAGTGGAAGTTCAAGAAGAATAATCCCTCCTTGCTCGGTTCGCTGGTCTTGCTCAAGGAGGAAGCTGTTCAACCACTACATTGGCCCATGGCACGAATTATTGCTGTCTACGGTGTCCTGGTGACGACGGTGCAGTGCGAGTAGTTACATTGAAAACACAATTCCATTAATTGAAACACAGTTCCATTAACCGGTTGTGCTTGTTGCCAATTCAGTACAAGTACCCGTTTATGAGTTCTATTTATGAATTTGTTCAGTATTTGTTCTTCCATTTATGTCAATTGTGTTTGATTTCTTAATTAAATAATCTTTAATGTTATATTGATAAAAGTTCAATGTTATGTTGAAAGCTGTAAGCTTTCAAAGGCGGCGGTATGTATCGGTGTTGCCACATAGCTGTAGGACCGTTAATTGTTACGTAACATCGAAAGACAAAGGACGAGATTACGTCAATGGTCTTGAGCTTGTCTGTCAGATGATCGCTTCTCGTTCTCGTCCTCTACACACAATATTTTTATAATTTCTAATAACAGAAGTCATTAGTTAACTTCAAAGAGGAATAAACTTAAATTAAGTACAAACATTGGAGGTTTAATAACGTTAATTGCGCATTGCGCTCAAGTAAAAATAATAGCAAATCTACATTGGTACAACACAAGTAATGTATGGGTATTCCGAATAGAAAATTTACAGAACCTGTTCGGTTTACCAAAACTTCCGGATTACAAAGTTCATAATAATTGATATCTATAATTCGAACACGTTCGTCCAGATAGAATTTGACATTCCATGAACATCCCAGAATGTTGGAAAAAATATAGATAACATTGCGGGAATATACATGGGTGAACATTCCTAACATGAATGTTCGTGGAATATACATGTATGTATATTCATCAAAGCTACTTATATAATACATACAAAGTTATAATTCAATTACGCATTTAACAATTTAATAAAACGTTCTTAAGTAATAGTTACAGACTGCTTTAGTAGCAGATAAGGCACTGGTTGCACTGATCCTTTCACACATTTCCATCTCTTTAATTAAGCACACCATTGATCGTTTTTGCGAAGGCTTCGGCCATCATTAAAGGTGTGGGTCCACATCGGTTTTTCCGAATTTGAAAATCTTTCCGATGAAGCAGCTTTACTGCTTGCTTATTTCCAGATGCTGCTGCTTTATGCAGAGGAAGGTCACCATTATAAGTCACTACATCAACTGCAGCGCCTTGCTCTAACAATACTGCAACTGCGTCTCCACATTCTTCCCTATCAGCTGCCATATGCAACGGAGTGGCATTCTTACGTATGTCAATATTGGCGTTGTTTTCGATCAGGATTTTAATTATATCACAGTAGTTTCTTCCCGCTGCTGAGTGTAATGGAGAGATTCCGTTCCGGTCTAGTTGGTTAAGGTTGATATCCAGAGTGACCAACCGCCTGCATGCTTCTCTTTGGTTTTTTGCCAACGCCAAATGAACTAGATTTTTATTAAAAGGGTTTGTCGTCTTGTAATCAGCACCGTACTCTAGAAGGAGATCCATAATTTCGACGAATCCGCTTTGGACTGCATACGTTAATGGCGTATCTCCACGTAGTGTTTTGTCATTTGCAGACAATCCGTACTCAAGATAAAAGTTTACAAGTTCCGAATTTCTAGCTTGAACGGCCAGATGCAACAATGTTTCCCCGAGGTTATTTCTGATCTTAATATGAGCTCCTCGACTTAATAAATATACAACTAAATCCGGACTATCTGCAACGCTCAAAAGTGGCGATATTCGTATATCATTAATATCCATTTTGCCGTACTGGTTTATTGGGATCTTAATGATAGGACTTCTTGCACTCGCGACGTCTGGTAAGGCCTTCAGAACCAGTACCTTCGAGGTAGTTTTGGTATTTCCTACAACACAAAAAAAATATTGTTGAGATTTTCTTAGTAACGTGAAAGAAGATTTATCTTAAATCGTGAATAAGAAAACATGTATTTTATTTCGCGAAGAAGATATGAGTTTCGTTGTTATAAATTGATATCGTTTGTTGCTCCCTACTTAATTCAATATCAATATACGTAAATACAAATTTAAAAAAATGCGTTGTTTAGGTTTTATTTCACTTCTCACCAGCGTCTAAGAATTTGTATTTGTAGAATGCACAGAGTTATTGATTGAACTTAGGCCACCCCATTTTTGCATCTGATTTGAAATTTAGAGACAAATGTTAAATGGAAAAGCTGTAGATACTAACGTCTAGTTTATTGTAAGATAATACGAATTTATACAGGGTATATGGGTATATTATTCAGTATATATTGCAACTAAAAACTTTTTTATTGTAAGTTTGTTGTCGGTTGTCCCGTTTCACACAAGTCTATATTAATTTGTCTTGAAATATTAGCACAATTAACTATTTTATAATTGAATCACCATGTTTGTAGTTTTGACAAATTTACAATTATCCATGGTATATTTTATGAAAAAATCCGCTGGACATACATTTAAATATGTATATTTCCCGAACATTTCTTTTGAACATACTAGGGATAATCATCTGCACATATACAAAATATGTACGTACTTAGCATATAATTTTTATGAATTTTAATGAATGGAATATAAATATATTCTACGAAGATTCATTTAAGGAATGTTCACTCAGTTATATTCCCAGGATATCCCCGTAATGTTCTGAATATTTTTTTAACATTCTGGGATATTCTTCGAATGCCAAATGCTATCTGGGCAAAACATAGGTATTTCATTTAAAAAATATCATCTAATAATATCTGCAAATTTCCTATTTAAGATTTATCTCTACATGTATGAAAAATCTCTAAATATTAAATATCAAATTAGATGTCAAATCGGGGTAGGCAAAGTTCAATTAATATTGGTTAACTCCAAAACAGTTAAAAGCCAATATAGAATATCTACGTCCAATGGGCTTATAATTTTGTGAATAGTGCTACTACGCAATAAAAAGTACGACGTTCCATTTTACAAAAATGTAAGTATAGCCTGCACTTATTAGTATCAACTGATAATTAGCCCTGTGCTATATCACTCACGTTAAATTTAACGTACATGTTATCCGTCAAATACGTTATGTGGTACTCCAACGGTGTGTTGTATCAGTAAAACCATTGTATTATAACAGGCGCACGCTATCGACGAACGTTTTATTAAGAAATAGCTCTTCGGAATAACAGCATTAAATCACATGCCGCTATCGAACTTAACGTGCGTCCCTCGAAGTTAAGCTCGGAGGAATAAACAAAACACTTGTGATTAATAAGAGCGTAGTTTTCTGTTTTAGTTATAATTTACTATGAATTTAAAACAAAAATTGTCTTTTGGTGTTCTTATAAGATTAGCTTTATTAGAACAATTAGTAAATGGTCTTGAAAATAAATTTTATTTTCCTCTACAAACTCTACTGAATTTTCAAATTGTTTGGGGGTTGTTTTTTGCCTCTTCTGTACATGCTCCATTCAAAGTGTTTGATAAGATAGGTCAAGAACAATAACGAACGAAATTGAAAGTGAACGCAAATCATAAACAAAGACAAGTATAGTAGTAGGTGGGCCAAATGGTCAACACGTGCACATGTAGTACATATGTTTTAGAAGCTTCTATGGTTTGATGTTAACCTTCTCTCTAACTAATAGACTATTCGTTTAAGGGCATCTCACTTTATGCATCCAATATTTTTTTCCTTTTTAACGTTTAATGGATAACTGGGTCGGAAGCGTAATAACTGTGCTGCTGCGTCATCGAAAATGTTATCCTGAACTGTTGGGTCGCCATAACGTGCGGCCGTTAAAAATAGTATTTATGATACAGCACAGGGCTGATTATCTTAAAATAATTGAGACGAAAAATCTACAACTTTGGTGCATTAATGTTTTTGCCCAAATTTGAAAGTTTATGTTAAAACGTGGTGGTCAAAATTCAATCAATATTGGTTATTATGTCAAAAACAGTTAAAAATCTATAAAAAGATTTATACCGAATAGGCCTAGAATTTTACGCGCAGTTCGAACATGCAATTAAAAGTACGACATTCCATTAAAAAACGCAATTTTTGTCCGCCACGTGTATTGCTACACGCTGTACCAATTGATATTATCTTAAAATAAAATATAGGTTAATATCGACAACTTTTGCTTTTAACATTTTTTCGAAAATTTTAAATTAGATGTAAAAAGGGGTGGCCAAATTTGAATCAATAACCTTTACCAATCAATCAATAACACATACCGTATATCAGCCTCTTTTCGACAACCCACGTGCACAAATTCAATTTAGCAAGTCTTCTAACCACAATACCCGATCACAGTAAACCATAGATAAAGACTGATAGTAAACTACCTGGGTTGAGCGGCGGCTACGCGTAGGCCATTCCATAAACTGCGCATGCACTACCCTCGCAACCCCTGTCATACGAGAGGCCAATTTCCCGACCCGGTACCTCCCACCACCGTACATTTTTTGAACGTTGACGTGACAATAGTGACATTCGAGACTTGTTCGTTGAATTTTTCGCGCCGTTTTACTTACACCAGCTGATGCGATCAACATTTGCCCAAAACCATGGCCAGAAGCGCCATTCGCACGTGCATACTAACAGCACAGCTTACATATCATGACATACGCTGTGCTAACAGTTCTTATTTGTGTGGTAATTGTATCGCGAATTAGTTTTTTAATACCTATGCATGCAGATATTGTGAAAAGACTTTGTTAAAGACCACCAATAAAATATTGTTGAGAAGTTGATAAACTTGGGGATAATTATATCTAAGATACAGTAGAATATTATAGGAGATACTGATAGGACAAACATTAATATAAAATCGCGATTCTTTTCTACAAAAAGAGGAAATTGGCCAGCGTAGGGCCGCTGGGTGTCTTCGTGAAGGTTTTTGTAGTCCTGCCTCCGGACGAATAGGCAAAAAAGTTTTCCGTATCTTGATATTAAAAAGTACATTTTTGATTCCCAATGGAAATAAAGCTTTTTTTTTCGAAAACCGCTCATATTGATGAGTTTGCTGGTCTGATGTGTTTTCCTTTCCTTATATAGTTTATATAATTAACATTATATAGTTTGCAAAAATCAAAGTTTGTAGTAAATGGCGAATGTACTATCACAGAGTTTATGGTAATGTTCAAACAGTAATATTTTAATGAAAACTAAGAAAAATTGTATCTTACCTAACCAAAAGTAACTCTGAGATAGTTTTTGGGGAAATACAATTTTTCTGAGTGAAAAGCGATGTTTAAAAAAACACCAATAAGAAAATGTGTTTTCCGATATGGTGCGAACTTAAGTTGCCCACTGTATCTAAGAATTTAGCTAAATAGATACGCTTAGCATTTAGCACACACATAAATAGATACACTCAGCTTATTCCTTGCCAATGCAATAAATTCTATGTAGGAGAAACATCAAGACCATTACACAAAAGACTCAAAGAACACCAACCATACATAAAAAACAGAGAATATCATAAATCACATATTTGTCAACATGCATTTGATAATTGTCACAAAATTCAATGGAATAATTCTACAATTTTAGCAAAAGAACAATCCACAAAAAAACCTAAAATTAAAGAAAGCGCACTAATTTTACTAAATCAAAATAATTGTGTTGCTTCATGTTCATTTAATTAAAGTCATACATGGTTACCTATGGTAAAATCTGAAGTAGACCAGAGAAACATACACCCAAATTAAATTTACACCAAAATCATTAATTAACATTACCTTTATTAATTTAAATAATGAGATTAAGTCAAAGTCACATAACTGACAATTTGCACAGACGAATTATCAGAGCGAATTTT
>NW_026018715.1:5229611-5268173 GCF_020466585.1 Dendroctonus ponderosae
TTTTTGATAAATAATTCGTTCTTATTGCGAAATAGGAGCACTATTTATCAATCTGTAATAAAAGACGTGAGGAAATTCTGTCTTTTTTAAAGACATACATTTTTGAGGGGAAATACCCAACAAGAAGAATGTAAAAAAATGAATCCGCATGAATGATACACATGAATGTATATCCACGGTATATTTAATGCTTTTCCTTATTGAGAATTCACATTTATCTATGTCAATACTAATGATAGAAAAATACTTAGGTAGATAATGAAAAATGTTTTAGTTGTTCATTATTTTAATTTTGCCGGTCTCTATGTTTAGCTACTTCAGTACAGAACCCTATTAAATACCTCGCTCGCTATATATATTTAAATGTACTCGGTGTATTACAGCTTACTTCTCGCCTTAGATACATAAAATACCCTTTTATATATGTTCAGACTTAAATTCAAAAATAGTACGTGCTCTCAAATTATTTGCACCGTTTCTTCTTATCCTAGTTTTAAACCTTATTTATTTGGAAACAAATTGTGGTTCTGAAAAGAACCGATTTGTGTTTGGTGAAGTATGTTCCTACTTTAAGATAGGAAAAAACATAATCTTTTGTTATGCTCGGCAATTTTGAAGTTTTGGGTTTAGGTCCTTTCGGTTTTTTTCGTCGAGTCTGGTTTATTTGATTTATTGGGTTGTTCTGTGATTACAATCATCGATAAAAGACTATTTTGTCTGGTGTTTTAGATTTTTCCACTCGATTGGATTTTTCCAGATATATCTTCAACTGCGTTCAGGTTCCCGAGTGGAGAGTTTTACCACTGAAATTGTGGATTGGATGGCCAAGGGCAGTCTGGTTAAAACTGGCATTTAAGAGCACGTGGAAACGTGGAAAATATTCTACACACTGCACTCTGTGGCAGTATATAACGTAACCTGTTTCGGACATTGTTTATATGAACTTTTCTTTTTAAAAGCGTCAACGTTATAATTTTATTGGTCAATCCTAATAAAATTTCTATATTATTCAAATAAATTTATCAGGTGATAACAGTTTCCAACCTATAAAATTCAAACAATTAAAATGCATATTACAAATTCAAATTACCCGCCTAGTGTACACGGATTACGTCCGGCTATAACGTGACATTAGAGAGTCGACCGGACCAATGAGAATCATCTTTCACGCAGTGCTGCTTGGCGGTAACGCCAAAGCTCTCAGAATTTCTGAAAAGCTGCAAAGCCTATAATTTGTTGGTTATTGGCATAAACAAATTATTACGTGCCATTACACAAACCTTGATTTTTTAAATTATTTATATGGTTGTGGATTTATTAGTTGTTAGAATACTGTGTTTCTAAGCAATCATTTCAATATCAGTTTATCAGTGATGTGATATCCGGGGTGTGACAATTCAGGACTTTTCCGTGATTGACATTGGGGACAGAAGACAGAAGACAACTGCTGCTCGTCTTTATCTATGTTTATCTCTCTTTACGTGCATCACGAGTTTTTCGAATACTTGAGAATTTTAAAAATCCATATTAATCTTTACGAGAAATAAATTACTCAAAATATAAAACCGTGCTGTGTGCCTCAGTGTTATGATGTGCCTTCAAGACGGTAATTACGGTATAATTATGGCTTAAAACCCCGGAAAAATGTAAAGGTATGTTGGTGTTTAAATGAAATACATTTGATTATTTTATTGTTTCGTGTTCTATACATACAGGTGATGTCGATGTTGTGGACTTGAAGCATTGAAGACGCTAGGGAACACGCGCGAAAACCACACACAAAAAAATTTCGCATAAGAGACAAGTAAGGTTGTCTGAACATAATTACTCTTCTATTAATGTAGAACTATTATTTATATTTTTTAATTTTTACCAGTTTGATTTTGGTTTATTTCTTTTTTGAGATAAACATGTTTTCACGGATTGAATGGAAGCAACAAAAGTAAAATTAAAGTAATGTGTTAATGCAAATTGCTATACCTAACTGTATTTCGACGCAATAGAATAATCTGTGGAGGAACGAAAATACTCGTCTATCAATGTAAAACTATTAACTGTATTTTGTTGTGACCAATATTAAAATTTGTAATTGCTTATAGAATTTTTGTTAAGAGCATATTGCGAAACATTTTTGAACATTGCAACGTGATTCAATTACACATTTAAAAGTTTAATAGGACACTCTTAAGTAATAGTTACAGTCTTAATCATCTTTAGCAGCAGATAAGGCACTGGTTGGCCTGATCCTTTCACACATTTCTATCCCTTTAAGTAAGCACACATTCACATTGACCGTTTTGCGAAAGCTTCGGCCATCATCAAAGGTGTCAGTCCACATCGGGTTTTCCGAATTTGAAAACCTTTTCGATAGAGCAGCCTTACTGTTTGCTCTTTTCCAGATGCTGCTGCTGTATGCAGAGGAAGGTCCCCATTATAAGTCACCAAATCAACTGCGGCGCCTTGTTCTAGCAATAATGCAACAGCGTCTCCATTTTTTTTCTTACCAGCTGCCAGATGCAAAGGAGTGGCATTGTCGAAGTTCCGTAGGTCAATATTGGCGTTCTTTGCTGTCAATATTTTAATTATATTACAGAGGTTTTTCCATTTTCAGAGAATTTACATATTCTTCGCATTGTGAACTGGATGAACACACTTGTAAATCGAAAGATTCCTAAAACATKAGAAATGTTCAATTTTCGGGTTTYTTAAGGTGGCAATCGGGATTCAAGCAATTTTCGTTTSATCTATTGAAAGTCCGTTTTGACGCAGCWAAGAATGGATTTCGGTCGATGCTAGGAATAAATGATGTGACCTTAGTGCACGTTTTTTAAAAATAATATACCTTAATAATAGTCTTTGCTGCTGAATTACACATATTTAATTTTCACATAAAACCACATGACTTTTAGACATTTGGAAATTAGTAAACCAAGTCAGCAATGATAAAAATCTCTCAAGTCAGTGAGTGAGTGAATCACTTAAACCACATTTTGTTGCAATTGTGCCTTGCAATTTTTGATTAAAAATATTTTGAATTATAGCGCTCATCATCTGATTCGATTCTAAGGCGAAAACCTCGTTGAAATATTAATACTTATTAGGTTTGGAGCAATTGTACAGTATGTGCAGCACAGTAATTTAACTTTAGAGTTGCTGAAAGATCCTTCAAAACTCATTGAAAATTGCGAAGTGTTGCTCGGCGTATCGTAACAGATTGTTTTATAGCCCTCGATAGAATTTCTAGGAACATTTAGCTTTTGAAGTAAATATGATCCCGACAGAGAAGGATTTCATCTTTTCAAATCAATACAGTATAGAACTATTTTCAAAGCTTGTGAAAGTACTGACAAAGTAATAAATTGATTTCGAGCTGTTTTTAACAAATACGAACCTCATATTTATAAGTTGACTTTTGGGAAATTATATTCTTATGTTAATTTCGGATCATAATTTAATTTATTGTTAACATAACTCGTACTGGCAATACGTTTCAATTAATCTTTACTGTTGATTGTCTCAAAAATGTCACTGTTCCTATTTCTTTGGTCTGAACTATTACCGCCACTCAATTGAAAAACTGTCTCATCTTTAGAATGATTTACAGTATTACATAGAGCAGTTTTCAAATTATTTTCCATTCATCGCTTTCCGTGAATTTTCCACCCCGCCAGAACTTTTAAATTTTAGGTAGCTTCATTCGTTTTGTTATGGTGAAATCATCATTTAACTTAGCTAAATATAATTCTTAAATGGTTTATATATTTTTATCTAAATATTGTAATACACTGTTTGTATAATTTTGTTTTGTTTTATGCGTTCTGAATTGGACCCACACTTACATTGAAATCTCTTTGAACTATGCACCTAAAAGTTTTGACCTATCTTTTCTCTGCTTAATTTAATTTATGTTTCATCTATTCCGCCTCTTCTTGAACGTATTTAATGACAACAGGAAATCTGCTGTCTTTTGAATTTAAAATTTGAGTTGGAGGAACGTGAAGAGGTAGAAATCTCCTTATTTGAAACTTGATTAACTTCGAAATCACAATTCCGTTTGACTTATATTGCAAATCTATGCAATTGTGTAATTTTAAATCCGTATTCAGCAAGCTTTTTTGGGCTACTGCGCTTCTTGTACGCATACATAATCCATGTTTTTTATATAAATCTAAAGCATCAAGGCAGTGATTGGCAAAAATCTAAAATTTCATTGGCAGCTGCCCATCCTGTCGATTCAAAAAACTACTAGTTAACTCTTCTAACTGTTTCTAATAAGTTAGTTTTAACTGTTCTTCTTTTATACCTGACATTTGGTACTTTTTGTTGTTTTGGGTTTATTCGTTCTAATTTCAGATTTAACTTTTCAAAGACTTATAAAAGCAATTCAACTAAATCGTGCAAAATTGCACACGATTATAGTGATTGAATGGTGATTTTTCCGCTTGCTTTGAGATAACTTGGGTCAGTGGCATGCCATATTTTTCGAACAGTACCCTACCGCAAATTTATAGGAGATATGATTAACAGAAATGAAAATATGTTATTGTTATCTTGGAACCATAGACGCAGCCACAATTTAACTTAATTTTTCTATGGAGAAGGGGGCATTTTATAGTCCGAAATACGGGGTTTGGTTTCCTCATTGTGAAGAGAAACAACTATAACAAGAACTCAGATGGTTGGCTTTCGCAGTTATTGTTTGTATATTCGATTATTTTTGTATTATTTGTGCCTCGCGCTACAAGATACTGCCGATGTTTCACTCGCACTCTTCCGTTTATTGCTTTCAGAACAAATAACCGTATAACGCAATTCTTCGTTCTTTCTAGCTAAAATTAATATTTATATTAAAATATATATTTGCGTCGGTTGCTTTGTAGTATTTGTTAAGTGTACAAATGTCGCATTGGATACTTTCCAAATTTACTTGAACTTTATTTGTATCCGCATTAAATTTTTCATATTTCTTCAAAATCACTTTTTCGTAATTCCGTAAAACCTAAAAATGCAAATGTTCCAATCCGGCAAAAGTAATTCTCTTTTTCATAAAATATTTACTATTATTGAAGCTTGCTGTTCGTTGTATTCTGCGACAAAATATTTTCAATATATTGATTTTTTGTATAGTTTCAGCCTACACTGTTCAGCCCCACAGGATGCCAATATTTTTATAGTAAAGAATCAGTTTTATCAAATACTCCATTACTATATGCAGGGTGGCCATTTTCTGAATCTTTGTATGGGTAACTTCTACATTTTTAAAGATATAGAATCCGTTAAATGGGCAAAATTTGACAGAATTCGATTGCCTATTCATTATCGTTTTCCAAATTTAGGTACTGTAACTTTTTGTATGTTTTTCTCCTTTTTGCTGGCGTAAAACTTCAATCGAAGATAAAAATGTGTAGTAAGCTATGGAAACAAGAACTATATTATCACACAAAGCACAAAACAAAAATTAAATAATTAACACACACACAATCATGTTTACAGGGCTAATGAAAATCATCATCTAATTGAAAATAGGCGAGATCAACGTGTTTTTTTTTTCGTGAAAGTTTTCAGAAGTAGGATTTACCAGAATCCAAGTTGAATTTTGATGGAAAAAAGAAGTAAATCAAAGAAGGAAGACCCTGTAATGGAGAACCCCAGTTTGATTGCACTGGTCATGCAGATGAAAGACGAAATGAGCGACAAAACGGACAAAATGACAATAGTAGGAAAATGGTCTAAAAAATTGACAGAATGAATGACAAATTGGCAAGACATTAAGAAAGTGATGAAAGAAATGAGATTTAAAATGGACGACAACGCTAAGAAATTTGAAGACCTGAAAACAACCGTTGAAGGCAAACTAAAGAACATCGAGGAAGTGACTGCTGATTTGGAAAACTCTGAAATCGTGGACATTCCTGCAGTAGTGGAAGAAACATTAACAGCGGCGAAAGTGAAGGAAGTGGTCGGAATCGGAAGTCGGAAAGTATAGCAATTTTGGAATCACAGGACGAACACGCTGCAGAACTCCCAGCAGACAAGGTGATTACGGACGAAGCGACTATTGTGAAGACCGAAGAATTGTCGGTTGCTGATAAAACTGAGTGATAAAATCGAAGACATCACTAGGCCAGGGGCACCTGAGTATGTAACTATGCAGAAAAATGCGCAAAATCTGCTTGAATCAGCGAAAACTAAACCCGAAATAATGCTCAGAAGGAAAACTGTGGACCCGGGCTTAGAAAAAGTAGTTTGTTTAAGTGAAGAATCATCTGATTCTGAGTGCAATGGGCCAACTAGCGATAAACCCGTACATGATTTGCCAGCATTAGATGAAGACGCCAATTTAATTAAAATCGCTACTGAAGTTGAGCAATTTTCCGACCCAGAATTGCCGAAAGAAGAAAACATTTCCATTGAAGAAAATGCGCCAGACGAAGCTCAGCCTGATGTAGAATCCATAAACGCTGAATGGAATTTGGAGACTCTTTTCGCAGTGGCGTCATTACAGAACGAATCTGTTATTGACACCACCAGAGAGCATCGACGGTTAAGCGAAAATGAAATTAAGGAAAAGGAAGCCATCAATAATAGACCAGCCAACGTGCTGAGGAACGAGCGGGCGCAGGAGTATCTGTTCGATGCCAATGAGGCCGAGAGCTGCATGAGCGAGCAGAAGCTCTACATGATGGTGGAAGATCGGGGCAAAGGTGAGACCAGCGCCAGGAACTTCATGAAGAAGCACGAAGCGGCCGTTGATGCCTATGCGGACACCATCAGAGGACTGTGTGAAACTGTAAAGGCCCTGTCGGCTGAAGGATATCCTTTGGCCGAGCAGGTCGCTGTTAAACAGTCGCAACTGGACAAGCTATATGCCGAACTGAAGGATTTGGCGCAGGAACGACGCCCTAAGCTGGATGAGGCCTTGCAGCTCTTCTTGCTCAACAGAGACGTTGGCGACTAGGAGCAGTGGATAGCTGATCGCAAAGTGGTGGCCTCTTCTCACGAATTGGGCCAGGATTACGACCACGTTACGCTGCTATGGGAGCGCTTTAAGGAGTTCGCCCACGACACGGAAACCATTCGAAGTGAAAGAGTTGCGGGAGTCAACGACATTGCAGACTTCTTGATAGATGCCGGCAATTCGGACTCGGCAACAATCGCCGAATGGAAGGACGGGCTGAACGAGGCCTGGCAGGACTTTTTGGAATTGATCGAAACGCAAATGCTTGCGGCTTTCCGTGAATTACAAAAGTTCTTCCACGACTGCAAGGATGTACTCAGTCGCATTTTGGAGAAGCAGGTTGCCATGTCGGACGAACTGGGCCGAGATGCTGGTTTTGCTTCAACGCTGCAGCGCAAACATCAGAACTTCAAGCACGGCCTGCAGACGCTTCAGAACCAAATGCAACAGATCCAAGAGGAATCGGCCAAGCTTCAAGCCAGAGATTACAAATAGAGCACAAGAAGTGGTATCTGCATGGGCCAGTTTGCGAATGGTTTGCGAGCAGTGCAGAGGAAAACTGGCGAATACTGGCAATCTGTTCAAGTTCTTCAACCTGTTGTGGACGCTGAAGCAACGGATGAACAACGTGGTGCGCCAAGAGAACACCAGCGAAAAGCCGCGCGACGTCGGCGGCGTTGAATCGTTGATGAGCAATTAGAAGAGCCCTCAGGCAAAATTTAAAGTTGTCCACATTCACCGTTTGGCCAGATATAACCATGATCCAGGAATTACCTAATCGGGGCGATCAGGGTTTAGAAGGGGGAAGTGTAACGGAAATGGTCTGGGGTACTCACGTTTGAAATGGAGGGATCGAAGTTCATGGTATTTCAGTAAATGGGAGCCCCATTTGCGCCCCATTTCCAGTTTCGCAGTTGTTCTGGAGATTTCGAGAAGCATCTGGGTTACCTGAAGGAATCTATATAAGTGGCGAGGAGAACCAGACTGGAAAAGTGAAGTGACAGCCGCGACTGAGTGCAGAAGAGGTTGTTATTGTTATTGTTTGTGAAGTTGACGGTAATTTTGAAGTTAGTTTGTTCCTGCTCCGCATTTAAAGTTATACCTAGTTGAATAAAAGTTGGAAGGTGAAGAAAGAGTTTGATACCCGGCCATTCACGGTACAGTATGTTTTTTCTCCTTTTGTTGCCGTAAAACTTCAAAAGAAGATAAAAAATGTGTAGTAGGCTATGGAAGCAAGAACTATTATCACACAAAGCACAAAACACTAATGAATCGTTAAAATTAAATGTTCAAATTGACTTCCGTTTACGTCCAGGCATTTTTTGGCAAATTCACATTTAACTCGCGAGTTATGTGAAGGTGCACTATCATGTTGCAAATATGCCAATTTTCGATACGATGCTGAGGGAAAACTATTCAACATGTGTTCAAGTTCATTTGGTAAAAGATTATATATCTTTCCATATTTAAATTGTGATTATAAAAGAATAGACCAATAATTTTATCAGTAAAAATGCCTCACCAGACATTCACAAAAAAACACGTTGATCTCGCCTATTTTCAATTAGATGATGATTTTCATTAGCCCTGTAAACATGATTGTGTCTGTTAATTATTTAATTTTTGTTTCGAGCTTTGTGTGATAATATAGTTCTTGTTTCCATAGCTTACTACACATTTTTTATCTTCGTTTGAAGTTTTACGCCAACAAAAAGGAGAAAAACATACAAACAGTTACAGTACCTAAATTTTGAAAACGGTAATGAATAGGCAATCGAATTCTGCCCAATTTTGCCCATTTAACGGATTCCCTATCTTTAAAAATGTAGAAGTTACCCATACAAAGATTCAGAAAATGGCCACCCTGTATATTTGATTCACCTGCATAAATAAATAAATAACATCCAAATGAAATGGGAATGTATTTAAACAGCTTCACATAAACTTATGCGACTAAAGTGAATTAAACCGCAAAGTTGAAATGCAAATTGTAGATAGTGTAGCACGGTTTCGGAGTTGGTCTATGCTAGGATCCGTAGATTGACAAATGTTGCAAATAAAGTTGCGGCTTCAAAGCTTTCATGCATGATTCAAGTAATTACAGTAAGGACACTGGTGTTTGAAAAGTTTGCGCTCATTTTATTCAAACACGTCTAATCTAGAGAAAGGAAATTATTCGCGGTTTTTATTATAAACTTTATTGAAACTGTTCATGTTAAAGGCTTCTAATTATCAGTAAAAACTGAAGGAACATGTAACCCGATTTAAACACGAATGCTCTGAATTGCGACTTATTACCAGCAAGAATCTACAAGCATTTTCCACAAAAAAACTTGTTTACAGAAGAGCACTATTTAGTTTTTGTTTGAATATTTTGCTTCCATAATTGGTGTCTTTTAAAAAAGAGACAACATTGTAACTTTTTTAATCGTTTATTACTGACTGATAAAAAGTCTTTTTATTTGGTAACAAAGAATAAATTCTCCTATTTCGTCCGAACATAAAACCTAAGAATTTCAGAGATCACAGATTTGTCAACATGCACTAGATAATGCTGTCAATTCAATAGGACGCTTCAACAATTTTAGCAAAGAGACCATCAACAAAAAAACCTAAAATTAAAGAAAGTACATTCAACTTCTTAAATTCATTTTGTGAAATTTATTGACTGTTTTGAGTTTTATTTTCATCAAAGTAAAAAGAATCAGAATTTGTAAGAAAACAAAGCAAATTGTCGCAATCTTTCTTTATTAAAAATTCTCCTTTTAATGCATATTTCGGTGCTTTTTCAATTATTAACCCTGCATATATTGCGATGCCACAGCAAGAACAATTGCAAGAAAAGTGGCTTTGCTAGATCTGGGTTGCTTTTTCTATGTAAATATATTTTCTATTAACGCAATTAATACTGCTAAAAATTAGTAACAATAGTAGCAATATTAGTAAAATGTGTGTCTATTAATATTTTTTTTGTTGATAACATGTTGCAGTATAAGTAAAGAACGTATGTTCACATTTTATTATTTTATTCATATTTGCAACATTTATTTTTTAAATTAGTTTGAAAATCATTAAGTTTCTAATTAGTAACAACTGGAACATCTGAAATGTAAAAGTACCTAGTTATTCCATTAATCAGTTGATAATTCAATGAGAAATGCTTAAATTGACTTATTCCTTATCTCAAAGAAACTTATCTAACTATAAATAGTTAAGTACCCAAATGGATATTTTTGATCTATTGAAATTAGAAATGAGTTGCGTATCTGCTAATGTTTTACAACTAGTTATTCGGTCTTTTCTGCTGGGGATTTCTCAAATAATAAAGGGAAATGAACTTTCGGTTTATTTGAACGGCAAATTATTTGTTTTATTTTCAATATAATTTAATCCCCTAAACAAGAGCAAATAATGTTGCAAGTTTTAGTTTTATACGCAGCGCAAGTTTTGAGATAAACAAGTTAAACCTTAATAAAAATATTCCGTTGACTTCTAGGGGAATTTATACATAACTGAAAGCTTCATGATTATCCTGAGAATATTCTCCAAAGTTATTTTTCAAAATACTGCTATAAACTCTCTATGAACGTTAACGTTTTGAATGCTAATGCTGTGTACTTGAGAAAGCAGTACTTGGTAGCAAATTCTCATTTTTCATCAAGTATATTTCAACCTCAACAAAACCGAAACTCATTAAATTGCATCTAAAATTTTTTCTTTGGAAATTCCTATGGTGGTTTTGCAATTTTCCTTTACCTACGACGATCGTAAATATCTCACAATAAGTCAGTGTTATAGTTGCCGGCGCTGGATAACAAATAACCTTTCAGGATGCTTTTATTAGAAAACTGGCGGTTTCCTGGAAACATTGTAGCAAATCTATTTCTCCGATTTTCTTTTTCCTAATTTATGTTTGTGGTAAATCTTCTTTTGTGCCAATCCTATTGACGGTTCTGCTAAAAGCCGATATGTATCGATATTTCCAGTTAATAATCCTAAGAACATCATTGTTCATCGAAGCTGCGTTTTGACCCGAAAAACCATAATATTGAAAATGCCAAATATTTATTTCTTAAAGTCGCTGAATTGTAGCACTGATTTTTTATAGGGTGAGTAAAAAATATGCGGATTCACTTGTCTAGTTAAATCTTAATTTACCCCCAAAGTTTAGCTACAACAAGCTAATGTTTAAGAAAAGTTATACATTATAAACGTTTATTATCGATGTAGATGTTTCGCATCCTGGCATTTTGTTTCCACTTAGGAAAATTAAATAGTATTTTATTAATATTAATAGAAAATAAATTGCGTTGAAAGGCAAAATTTTTAATTAAATTGCGAATTAATTCTTCTCTAAGTGAAAAAATGCATTAAAGGAGCAAAAAGTTAAGTTAAAACATACTATTAGTATTTTTTGTCGAATATAGACTGATACACCAAGAAATATTTTCGTTTACTTCCTCAGTATTACTTGCAGATAATGACATCTGGGACGAAATTTAGTTAAAACTTAAATATTAAAGTATACGTTCAAGAAACTCGGAACTACAATTTGTCTATTCCGGAAGAACTTATTTATCTCCAGTGAGCAAATATGCAATTAATATTTGAAGAATGTAAATGAGTGATAAAGCTCTTGCATCGACGAATAAATAAGACACAAAACAAAAAGAAAACAACGACGTAAATTCCAAATAAAGTTCAAAGTAAAAATTAACTTGCACTGAGGCATCTAAAAAGTGTATAAAATTGTTTTTCAACTAATTGGAATATTTTTGCTTTATGATGATGAACTGATGAAAATAAACTTTATTTTTGTTTGGTTGTGCCTGCTGAACTATCTGCATCCTAAGATTGATATGTTCATTAATTTTTCTGTCGGTACGAAATACAGGAATGGAGAAAAGGTTTTTGCAAAAAGATGCAAGAAACAAAAAACTGTTCTGACAGTTTTTTTTTTAACAAATCTACATCTACATCGCAGTTTTCATATATCAGCGAATCATGTATACAAAGCCTTCAATCTTATGGGAGATGTGAAGCTACATTAAAATATTCAAGATTCTGCCTAATCTCAAATTATACTTTTCAATGAGTTCTCATTAGTTAAAACATGAACATTTTTTCGTTTGATTACATCTCAGTTTTATGCATATTTACTATGTTCTTTAAAAATATTTTTTATTATTTCGTTGCGTCTAACGAGCTACCACTGCTTGAAAATGAATTATGAACTACAACTTTTCAAATTTTCTGGATATAAAGTCACTCTGGAAAGATGGAAATGGGAGCATAAAATTAATTTAATTAAAGTTGGTTTTAACTGTTATCATGTTGCGATGATGATGTACCAAAAGGCTCTAAGCCAAAGTTTACGACACCTTGAAATCCAGTGGTCTTTCATGTTAAACACCTAAAAAGCCTTTTGATGCCGCACTAATCTATAACTGAAATTCATTATAAAGTTGAATCTGTGGAACTGTTTGAGCGTTTCCAGATAAAAGTTTAACAATTAGTGGAATAGAAATTTGCGGAACCCCAAACTTTTAATTAGGGATTTGCACTAATTACATTGGAAAATAATAAAGCTCGGAAAAAGTTTTGCAGTTTTATTAAAAAAACGTACTATTTGATTTTTGGATAAATTACTCTCTTCATTGGATAAGAATTTTTTGAATTATTAAAGCATTAATTGCCACATAAATTTGGGTTTGAACTGGAAAGGTCATATGCCTTCTTTAATACTATATCGGCTTGGCCAGCTTCAAAAAGCAATTGAGTTTCACGGCAACAAGTCATCATCGGCAAAAAGTCGATTTGTAACACTATCGATATTCCGTCATATCAAGAAAATCATTGATGATGACCCCAAGTGTATTCGTTTCTCCAAGAAAGAAAATGAAATTTAATTCCCTTGATCATTCTGATTCATCGACTAACGCTGTTTTAATATCCCGAGAAAAAGTAATTTCTTTTCGAAATTTCACTCATAGTTTGAATGCGGATTGTTTTCCAAACGAGTCTTTAATTATACTTGCCTGATATTTGAGCTCGGTTATCAATTTATTTCTGACCCGCTTATATTTATTGCGGAAGCAAATTATTTTGGGATTATTTTCTATTAGTGGGATGTAATGACGGTAACAATATAATACATGCCATAGCATGAATATTATGCTAAAATCGGAGAGGAAGAATTACTTTGGCGGTTGTGGACTGTTCTGTATAGACGAAGTTTTCTGGTAAAATTAGTAACACGTTTTTTAAACTACATAGGGGTGGGAGATTCACTAACTTTAAAGCTTTCAAGTGAGAGAACGTACCAAAAAGATGTATTCAATTATTTGTCTACTCAGTTAAACATCTTGTGTCGAATAATTAAAATTATTTTAATTGAAATATAAGCAAGAAGCTTAGAATTTGATTTGATATCTGTTGATATATATTTAATATTATGTGACTGACTGCATGATCAATAGTAGAGCGTTTTTGTATGCCGTTTGTATACGCAAACAGAACATCCTTAGCAAATTTATGCAACTACTTCCATCTGAATTTTCAAATACAAAAATATGTGTGGGTTGACAAAAAATGTTGACAAAAAATGAAAAAAACTTTACTATTTGATATGAAATAAATTAAAGATTTTCTTGCACATAAAAAGCGGGTTTGCCATGAATTGCTATAAATAGAGTACGTACAGGAGTTCGCAAATATAGTAAAAATGATGCTAGAATAATTTTTAAAAGCATTTGTAGAGCTGGAAGATTTTTACCTATTTATATGCATATATTAAGAAGACATTAAATCTATATGTTCCTTTACAGACTAAATATTAAAGATTCCTCTCAATGTCTCTTGTATCGGGCCCTTTCATCTATTAAGGAAAATAAATCGACTCTCCCAGCTTACATAAAGCCTCCGAAGGTGGGAAAAGATTGAAGGACACACAAGCGACCGTATACTAAAACTGGTCGTGCGAGATATGAACTCAATATTTCAAAATGTAGCGTCGATGAACTAGGAAAATGAGTAGAAAGTCTGGAAATCGATACAAAGCAATATTTGAAAATTTATTCGACTTGTATCTATGTTAGGAACAGATGCTAGTAAATGCATGTTGAGGATTATTTATATCAATCAACTATACTAATGAAAACCTCAAGCTTTTTGCAAACTTCAGTAAACTCATCATAAAAATACGATTAAAGACACAATGTTCAAAGAAAACAAGTTTTGAGAATTTTTTTTACAAATTTTTATAATGTAAACTGTGAAGTTCAACACAGTGAAAGAACATTTAAAAATTCTGTGTTTTTAAAGTGATTTCTAACGATTGCAAAATATTTAAAAACTCAATTCTACATAGACAATTTGTCTTGGTTTCAAACCTCTTCAATGCAAGAAAAAATAAGTGTTTAAAAAGTTTCCGTTTCTACATGCTATTAGCTCCACGCTAATAAAGCTTAGCATTGAAATGTAACCGTAATTTTAAATTTTTCTATCAAAAATAGAAGCAAGCGCCCAAGTTTTTGCATTCAAAAATGTATTTAAGGTTCTTAAATACTCTCCAGATTTGTAAATAAGAAATCAGTTTTTAGTGTTTGCATCTATCCTCAAGGAATAGTTTCATAATGTGATTTATTCAGCACCTGGGTTTATTTTCCGAAGGAAGATCTTTGGGTAAATTTGTTGCAATAGCCATCAGCATGTATATTACTTGACTGGAAATTGCAAAATAATTAATCCTGCATTGGCAAGTGTATAAGTTTCACTCGATAAATTGAATGTCACACATGCATTTCCAGCTGACCACTTGCTTTGCTTGAATAATGCAAACCACTAACACAAGTGAATTAATGAACCATGGCAGACAGTCACTTCATCAGCCATCAGCTTCAATTTAATGAAAATTTTACGGAAAGAACTTATAACAATGCTGGAGTTACAAAAAACATGAGCTGCATTATATAAAAATAAGACAATTTATATATTTCAGACGGTATAAAATAAAAAATAGTAAGTAAAAAAAACATCAAAATACGACAAGAACAAAAAACTTGTGTGGTTTAGATAAAACGTATAAATCCATGTGAGAATACTATTAGAGGATTAAATGTATATTTTGTTAAAATTAAATGAAACAGCCCCCTACGTTTGTTGACCATCTTATATTTCTGGATTATTTGATTTTTGATAGAGCCGAACTTAGTGACGTTTGTAACTTTGTTTGCCAAGTTCCAGATGATTTATCAACGTCTTCAGCATTTTTGTATGAAACGTTCCCTTTTGTGTTCACCCTGATATTGATTGACTTAAAGAAAATTGTGTAAAGAACACAAAGCGCAAAGGATTTGATTCACTTTTATTTCAGGCAACTCGATGGTTTCCTTTTGAATGCGAAATCGCGTGGATAGAGTTTCAAATACATTTTCGATTACCCGTTCTGCACGAAATATCCGATAATTACAAATAATTTCCCACACATCTTGCGTTTCAGATGAAAAAGCTTTATCACATATGGCATTAACGTTCAGTGATCCTCCGTCATCTGTCGTTATTTACTACAAAGGAGTTCAATTTGTTAAGTTCAACAATATATTTCCAAAATATAATTTGCTGTCAATCCAACCATCCAGAATCTCCTAAAAATGGCAGCGATCTGGGGCTCACTTGGAAAGTATAAAATGCAAGTAGAAAGGAAATATTTGGTTTATTAATGGAGGCTAATACCAGTTGAAAATGCAGCTTTATCAATAAATCACGCAAAACAGGGCACGAAATTAATCCAATCCAACATTTTTTAATTAAAGCTCTTTTTTAATCTTCTATAGAACCAAAAATGTATATCAATAACTTTTATTTTTCTTATACTCTTTTGTAAGTCATATTTTGGTGAAGCAACCGAGTTCATCCGCTTTGGGGAAGTGATGAATTCTTAAATGACTTGGTACAAAAAGTACCCGAACTTGTTAACTGGAATCCACTCATTTCTTTGAGCTGATGTATTAAACTTCTATGGGCATTTTTGTTCTCTTATAAATATTTTGGCATGCATAGTTTTTGATCAAAAAAATGTCTATTTTCTTGCGATATAGAATTTTCGACATTACTAAATTTTTTACATTAAGAAAACTTAAATTAAGTTTCCCTCCCAAAGATTGCACAAAGTATTAAATATTTAAATTTTCTGGAAGCCTAAAGCAATGATTAAAAACACGTTTTTACAATTTTTCGTTTGTTCGAATCGAGCATTTCCAGATACATTTTTTGGTGAAAACTATTGATATATAACTTTCTATATAAATTCAAGCTCAACTCAATCTTAAAATAGTTTATTTATAGACAATTGTTTAAAATGTGAAACTAATTTCAATGATTATTTAATCCAGCTGGTAACTAATGAAAAAGGAAAGTAGGTCCAATTTGTATTATACTGATTTAGTAAACAGTATTTTGCCTTGATCTAAACTGCGTCGCAAATTAACTTTAGATATGAATGCAGTATAGGTTTCTGTCATCTCAGAGATCAAGATTTAGAACGCTGAATATACTCCGGATGACAATGTCCTAATCGTCAGATATATAAATATCGGCAGACATTGATTGCTGCTGCCCTCGAATGTGTTTCTAAGATATTACAATGATTGCACACCCCTACTTTTAAAATTGCTAAAAAAGGGCAGTTACACGATGGTTTTTATTGATCCTCAAGGGCTTATTGTGGGCGATTAGAAAGAAAAACGGCACGATGTATTCACGAAGTTATTAGAACAAGCCGTTACATGTATTAGGTGGTAATACCGACTTGGGCCACTCATCAATCACTCAATGATTTATTGCTTGACGACTAAATCAACAGGACCGCAATGTGTACATGCATGTTAGCTTCTCATGACAAAACAAACTATCTCCCATTTTGGCAGTGTCATGTACGAATGATGCTTTAAATGACTAATAATTTGCCCTCAGGCCTTCATTCCCATATAGGTGTCGGACAGGTAAGGGCGGCTGATGTCCTGTTTTTAGCTACTTAGCTATAATGTTTGCTTTTTTGTCTGGTTAAAAATTAGGGAAACTCCTTCTAAAGGGTTATTGAAACTGACTGTAACCAATTTGAAATAATATAGAACTATTTTTCAGTTGTCTCTCGATTATTTTGGTTTTTACAGATCTTTGCTGCAGCTTTATCAGAAATTACTGCAACCGTGAATGGGTATTTAGTATATCCACACATAAGAATGGAAAACGCGTTTAAACTTGTAATTATTATTTGCTTCAAATTTATTTAATGAAAAATTATGTTAGCCGCAAAAATGCCAAGGCTTTTAACATCAAATTTCTGTCTTGCTCGGTGGACAAGTAAAAGAATTGGAATTGGTAAAAGATTATTGGGAGTTGTTAGGAGGGATGTCAGAATATTGGAGCAATAGTTTACCCGCGATTTCCAGCTGTGCAACATTGTTTAAAAATGAAAGAAAGTGCCAAAATCCGTTTTTTTTTGCGCACAACTTTTGAACCGTTGACGCTATTGACGCATCTCATAAAAATACCTACAATATGAAACAAACTAAATTAAAATTCGTGCACTTTTTTACTTAAAAAGAGAAAAACACCGCCGACTTTAGCAAACTTTTTGTTCCTTCCTATTTGTTATGTAAGAAAGCCTATTGCCAGATTCAAAATAAGTTTTTTTGTTGAGACGTCGGAGAGACTTCTTCAAAGATCAATTTTATTCATAGAGAGTTCTACTAGAAAGTACAATAAAATTGAAAATCAGGAATTTTTCATGTATAAATTATTATTTACAAATCATATACGGATACTTGTACGAAAATGTAGTTCACTTGAAATCTTTCCTTCCTGATCTTCATTTCAAATTCCTGATTTGCAAAGTAATTTTTTAACCATTTACCCTTTAGTAGTCAACTTTTCCTTTATTTTACATTGTAATACCTATTGTATTGTAACACTTTACGAGCAATATAGACCCTGGCAGAAGTCTTTTCGAAGTCCCAAAAAGCCTTATTCAGAATTTGGAAGAGCCTTTTTTACATAGCAAATATGATTGAATTAAAAGTTATGAATATTTTAAGGTAAAATTTATTCCACTTATAAATTGTGCAAAGATCTTGGAGAAAGTTATAGTACCAGTATTTAGTAGTAGTAGATATTTTTAATTTCCTTCTAATAGCAACAACGGTTTAAAAGTTATATCCAAAAAATGGTTTTGGCACTTTATTTGATTATTTAAACAATGTTCAACAGCTGGAAATAGCGCGCAAACTATTGTCCCAATATTCTGCCCATCCTTCCGAACAACTTCCAAAAATGTTTTACCTTCATCCAGTTAGTGTCTGGAAAACATTTAATCCGACTACTAATTGACCACAAATCGACGTCTGATTACTGAATAATCCAGAGCTACCTCTAATAAACTTTTAGGACTATTTTGAATTTTTACTGCATAGAAATAGACCGGGTTCTCCTATAATTATTCTTATTAAAGCTTTATCGTATATCGCTCTCAACTCTAGCTTTTGAAAGATTGTGGGTACTCGAGTATTGGCATCAAGTCGTTCTACCAAATTGGCGAATTTTTTGAAATTTAAAAATTTATCAGAAACATTTAATTCGCTATGCAATATAATTCTAGTAAGGCGTTATGATCGAATTTGACGAACGTCACAAAAGAGTGTGAAGTCACACTTTTTCACTATATGGTAGTTCTAAGTGGTTTTAATTAAATTATTAGTTTTCCTTGTTTTGGATGAGTAAAGCATTTAGATAGAATCTACAAAATACATGATGAGGGTAATTAAATAAAGGTCTAAGAGACAAAACATAAACATTTCAGTAAATCATTTAAAAATACTCTTGGCTACGTTATGGAATTTTTCAAATGTTGTTCGGGCACAGCAATAGTTCTGGACCTGTTTTATTTATAAACATCGGAAAAGTTTATCTATAAAGTGCAACCACTTTTATAATGGTATTTACATAATTTTATTTGTAATTAAATTCACATAAAATAAATTTTAATATTTAAATTTTTTTGAAACATAAGCTAATTAGAGTGCTGGCTTCGCAGGTTCCCATTAAGAGACATGGCACTACTTGTTTCTTCTAAAGGCCGTCTAGTACGTTTTGTTTGGTGACTAGTTTATTTGGTACTTTCTTGTCCCAAATTTAAGTTATGCAAATATCATTCGTGTAACTATTTTTTCAAAAATTGATTGACTAATTGCTGAAAAAATGCTTTTATATCTTTCTATATAATTCTTCTAATTCAATAGCAGAAATGTTTAGTCTTTAGAAGCACAACCAACGAAAGTTATCCTATTTTTCCTGACAAGGGGATAACATTGAACTATACACACGCCTACTGCTTAGACTGTAGAAATTACTACATTTTTTAAATTTCCATTGATTTTTCAATTTGATGATAGTTTGAATCGTGTTTTTGATCAGGCTTATTTTCTGTGTGAACTCATTTCAAAGCTCTCGTTTTACCCCTATCGTATATCTGCAAATTCCATTGCAAACTTGAAGAAAGTTCCGACGTTTATAAATAAATCAGCACGGCTATATTAAACGGGCCATTTAGTTGGTTGTTGATTAAAAATTTAGTTTTCTTCCCTTCCTTTTACTTCCAACTGTATCAATTTTAATTCAGAACTTTGCTGGACTACTTATAGATTAGATTATACTCCAGATTAGTTGTTAAACAAAGTAAATAGTTAATCATTGCACTTCGTGTTTGAGCTTTCGCAAAATGAATCCCCATAACACACATCCCCAAATCCTAGGGTATACTTAGAAACACAATATGTGGTTTGAGTATTTGGAGCATACAGTCCCAAAGTTGTCTCGTCTGCTCTATATAAAAAGAATTTGGAATACTTTCTTAAAAGTAATATAGACATTCATACGTGAAGTCGCTTTCAGACAATGGCGAATTCCACATTATTCTCGGCATACTGCTTGCAGGAATGTGGAAAACGTCGCTGGTCGGATCGTTTTCAGCTTGAGGATTACTACTGCTGTTATGTGAGTATTCTCAGGTTTCGCAATATCGTACACTTAACATGTAATAAAATATTTTCTTCTTTTTCACACAATTCGTCCAATTGTCGGAGGAATAAAGAAGCGAGTCCAATTTAGACGTTTTTATTGAAAACTGAGACCAACCTTTTTAGTGGTTTAGCGGCAGAGATATACTGATACATAAATATGTCTGTTTTCCTCCGTTTATATTTAGCGGTTAACACGGGCCTCAGAGTCTTTGTTTTTCAAGTATTCAACAATATTTTGTTACTGTCAAGGGCATCGGTGTCTCTTTATCCAGGCCATCACATATTCTGTAAAACCAATTTTCATGTTTTACGTCAATTAATTTAATCAGCTACACTTTCTCAATTTTTTATGAATTTTTTCTTTTGACATAGTTACATAAACTATGCTTTATGCTCTTGGTTCTTTATCACCAACTTTAAATGACTTTATTAGCAATTATAGCAATTATTGATTTTAAAGCAATTATTGATTTTAATGGCATTGCTTTGTTAGATTGAAATTGTTATGTTTCACGTCAATTAATTCAACCAACTACACTTTCTCGACTTTTGACTTCAGATTTTTATGTTTGTTTCTTTGGCTTAGTTGGCTGATTTTTTTATCCAACTACGCTTTTTATTCTTGTACATTTATTGCGAATTTTAAGTGCCTTGAACATTTTTACATATGTGTTTACGTACTTTATTTAGCATTTCTTTCGAACTTTATCTAACTTTTTTGGCATTTTTCATTTACTTACTAGATATTTACGAACACGTCAATTTTTCAATAATATCTTTTTCGCAAGTTTAGGCAAACTCACACATTTTCTTCTGCAGGGTTCCACTTACTGCTAGATAAATATTAACCAATGCTTCGGTGCCACTTTCAAATCGAATTTTTGACTGCTAAGACCTTAGAGAAGCAAACGCAACTCTTGTTTTCTATATTTTTCTTAACGTCTCTGAGTTAGCTTTAATAACCTTTGAAAATAATCGATTTCAAAAAGTCCTACAGACAGCTTGAAATACAGAGCTCCAATAATATAGAGTTATGGTAATTTTCACATTAATGCAAATCCCCTAATTATTAACCCTTTTGCCATAATCAAATTTTCATTGCAGTAATAAGTCGAATTTAAAGCTAGACAAGGCAACAAATCGAGTTTTGTTTAAGGACGGCACAAACTAGCGTTCGGTCTAATTGGAAAGTGCCAAGTTCATTCATTAATCTTAAAATCGCCCCGACAAAAACCCATCGAACATTTTTCTAATTAAAGGGATTTATCTTGGATAAATTAAAGTGTGACTCATTTATAGCAAAACCTATTGGCGACAGGGAAAGAGCAAAGCCACGTAAATGACCATTAGATTTTGAAATGTTACGATTAAAGTTGTTTCCTAAATAACGTTCAGCCTCACTTGAGGAAATATTATAGAATGGGATTTACGTCAACGAAAAGCCACCTAAGCGTTGCAATTTGCCGCAAAAGACAGCAGAGCTGGAAGTAACTTTGAAGCCTAACGCTTATTGGTAACCGGATATAACACTTAACCGAGCCAGTTACGTGGAACATTTTTGAAATCTATTTTCTCATCCAGTAAAATGTTTTGAAACCGGATAGATCCCGTAATTTGATCTTTATAAGGCGGAAATGCAGAACAATATAAAGTTATTGATTTACTTCTAACAAAAACCGTTTAGAAAAACGAACGGTTGGTCACTTGTTTATTACATTGAATTTCATTGTATAAAAACGTAATGGAAAAAGAGGAAATGTGTTCAACTTTCTGCTTTGTTCGAATAGAAAACTAGTAATTTCTTTTAAAGGACTATTTTTTAATTGAAAAGTACTATAATAATATAGGACAAATATAAATATCTTATTGCATAGGTATTTGCTACTGTTTCCCATTAGAAGATGTTGCTTACATTTGCGAAAAACTAGGGTTTAAGACAAGGCTATTTATATGCTTGATAAAAACTAAAAGGTTTTAGAAAAACACAGTCACTAATCAAAATTGAGAAACGTATAGTTTTAGTGAGCTTGGATGACTATGGTACAGTTACGAAAGTACTTACTTTAAAATAGTATAAATCATAAAGTTAAATTAAAATTTTTTTAGGGACTTGTTCATGTTCAAAGTGTATTGAACATAATCAGGTGTATTCTGACGGTCGATTCTAAAAAAGCTTCAACGCAACAAACTCACACACAAAAAAAACGTCAAAAATACAAGTAAATTACAAGATAAAGACACCACCCGTCTTCATTTATATTACGCAATCGTGAAATTATTAAGTCCACAACATATAGTTTGTGAGCAGTGATAATTTCATTAGAAGCAAGAATATCGCAGACATATTTGAATGTATCGTCGTTCCCAAGTAAGTTGTGAACCTTAAGCTCTGGCTGTTGGAATAAATAAGCATCTAAGTGGGTTACTAAAGTATAATAATCGAACTTTTCAAAGTTGTTTTTAATAAAAAATCTGCACATTTCCTTAAAATACGTTTCTATCTTATCTAACTACACTGTTGGAGTAATTCATACTTATAATACAACAAAAGCACAGATAAATTCAAACTTAAAGTATTTTGAATTTGATTTTTTTCCTCGCTTATCTTTCATCTCAATCACAAATCTTTGCATAAATACTGTTTCCTCGGATATAAAGGATCTTTACATATAGAAAACACGGTAGGAGCACGGTCGCATACAGCCGCGGGCCTTCTGTTTGTTACCCAATTTCAACTTTCATAACTTATAATGTAAAACAAAATAAAATCAAATACATCAATGCAAAATGATAAAACCCAAAGTAAATTTGAATATGTCATATACTTTTTAAAAATTACACCTCAAAGATGCTTAAATACATCATATGTTTCAAATGAAATGCACATGGCTTTAAAACATTCCGGTCAGAAATTGAATTCTCCATACCTAGAGTTTCACTTATTTTAAACAGCTCAGGGCAGTCTACATTTAGACACTTTCTGAAAACTGCTAAAACCCTAAATTTATACCTTGTGGTTATATTAAAAGTTTAATTTTAAACTGATAATAATATCCGCGATGCAGATATTCAGCCTATTTTTGAAATTGTCTTCTCCACTTAAACTGAATACATTTAAAAGCCAATTGATGCGAACACTGATTTAAGTTGACTGCTGAACACAGCGAGTAAGTCCCATAAAGAACATGAGATGATTTAATACAAATTCATATTCTATATTAAATTCTGGGATTGTTTGGTAATAAATATAAAAATGAGTGTTGCATTATTTTTTCGCGGTTTGCTGTTGAGTTCATAAATATTATTGATTGAACTTTTCAGTAGGATTTTTTGGAAATTGGATTCGAAATGAACTTTTTTCTGTTTAGACAAAGTTTTAAATATTACCAAGGTAATTTTTAAAGACTAGTTTATGAAAAAGTACTTCTTGGTAGGTACATGATATTCCAAATTCAAGGGGCACGAAATGAAAGAGATTTTTAGTTATAATTTAAAAAATAGTAGTCCGCACGAGGGTTTAATATACAGCTGTAAGATTTACATATTAGTAGCTCTGTTCAGGGTGTTTTAAGGGACGGTAATTAAAAATTATATTTATTATATTCCTGGATTTTTTAATCGTGACATAAATCTACGGTCACTTCAGACAAATGGCTGGAAATTGCAAAAATCGTTGCGATAATTCTTTCGAGAGTTATTGAAATAATGTTTATCCATCTTGATATAAAAAATCAGTGCTTTTATAATAATTATTTTTGGCTCTAGTCGCATAGCATCCCACATACTCCTAAATTATTTTTTTCTTGATATTAGGACATAATAATATTTGCTCAGTTTTTACATTTGCCATGTAAGGACATTTCTAAAAGATGCTCGTAGTCCGTCCTTTAATCTTTCACTACCGCACTCCCATATATTCGAGCATCCAATTTTATTCAATCCCGTTTGATGCATGAGATCTCGATATTCTAGCACTGACGAATTGATATTTGGTTCTTGGATAACATGAGATTTTATCAAGACTTTTAAAATACTTTTGAGCCAAAATTCAGTTTTATTTCCAGTGTTTCCACGATGACCATGGTTTAAATAAGTCTATAAGATTTATAGTCGAAGTTCGCCTTAGCACTGCTATACACAATTTTATTTGAGTTAATTTAATTAACATATTTTGTCTAGGAATCTACCGCTAGAAGTTATTAAAACTCAAATGCTTACACACATTTTTAAGAGTCCTGGATAGCTGACATTTTAGAACACGGTAGTTAAGATACCTTAAGAGTAAAAAACAGTCTATATAGGTCTATATGGAATTTATGTTTTGGTGAAAATCTCCAGACGGACAACTGAAATTCTTTGCAAATAAAATTTGATAAATTGACTTTCAGCCAGAATGTTTCTTCAAACTGTGCAACAGTAAATATGAGTTACTATTCATTAGTACTACTATTTACTACCTAATTAATATGGAATAATAGTTACAAATTCAAACAGGTCAATATTCTACGTTAAACATAAGATTTGATTGCCTAGTTTCCCGACTTAAAGAATATTTATTATCAGAAATTATTATAATTTCCGATGTCCAGAAAGGAATTGCAATTCGAGTAGAGATTATAAAATACATTTAGATTTATTTTCGTTAAAAATGAGAGCACACTGAAAAGTCTCTGACCTTATATTAATCGAAAGGAATAGTAAAAACAATTAGAGCTTTAAAATTTGGATAATATCTATTTGAGATAATATTAAATATATATGAGGAAGACAAGGTAAAGTTAATATTGGAACAATTATAGCCAATTTTAAACCTTAATCCTTTACAAATTAATTATTTTGAAACGCTGTGGATTGGGCACCGTTTATATAATAAATAGGGGATTAATATTTCAACGGAATATCGATCGATTCTATCTCCCATCGATCTTTCTTGCACATAAAATATGTTGCCAAATTAATGTTGTCCAAAAGAAAAGTAATTATCCCACTTAGAGTATACGGCTTGCTCAGCCGAGCCGCGGCACTAATCCATCTTTTTTGTGCAGAGACGAGAGTTCGGCTACACCAGAAAAGTAATTAAATAAACGCCTTTAGCGGGAACTGATTTATTTATTTGTTTTATTGTGCATGCTCAGGACGGTTTTACGGTCTCTTTTTGTTCTGCTTCTCTATTAGCGTAATCTATTTGCCTCCTAAATGCTACTTTTAGTCGCAAATTTTACCCGAACGTTTACCGATCATTTTTTAATCCACAGACTACTCAACTCTATTAAAGTTCTACAGGGTGAATGAAAATTACCGTCCCTCTTCTTCTGGTGATCGTGTCCGAATTTATAGAAGAAATAGACGAACAATTTATAGCTGTCTTAAAACCACACCAGCAAAATATGTTTGTCTATTTAGCATTACGCAAATTGCTCTTTGACTTTATGTGGAATAAAGGTGAGAGTTAAATGTACAAATAAGTTCATTTATAGGCGAAGCGATTAATTAGTTTCTGTAATTGGTTGGGAATAATTCAACATTTCGTTTTTCAATTGAGTTTCCCAAGCAAAATTTACATAAATCTCGCTCATTTCATTTACATTATCATAGAACAGATGAACTTTACTTTTTATCCACACTTCCCAACATCAGCTTTCTTTCTTTACAAGAACGGGAATGTTGAAGGGAATCTTACTGAGGAAAAACGTTTAAAGAACCCTATAGATAGATATAGCACTAATTGAAACAATTACTTAATTCTGAGTGTTTTTAAGGATCAGTAACTACAAAATTTCAAATGTGTGCACTTAGTCTTTCCCTGTGTCTTCTAATTTGTATACTTAATGTATGACTTTATTTAATTATGTATGTGTAACTACGATATTTAAACGAGTGCAATTTGAAGCAGAAATCATTAACTAAATCTAGTCGAAAGTCGAAAAAATATCAATTGCATTAAAGACTGTTCACACCCATTTATCACGACGATAATTCTAAATCTATTTTGCTAATCTTCACAATTATTACAATTCCTTGATGGCCGTCGAAATTTACAATATTTTCCAATTCTAAATATTGCGTATACCGGGATATTATGCTTTCTACAAGAAAGATACTTTTTAAATAATTCTCACAAACATAAAGATTAATGCAGAAAACTCAATATTAAATGATTTGCAATGTATTTGATTGCAGCATATTTGGAACGTTTTTAAATTGAATTTTATAGTAATTATATACATACTTGTTTTTCAAGTTTAGATAAGCTTTATCGCACAACTACTTAATTTCACTTCATAGTCTCACTCCACAACATTAGTTATAATTGTTTACAAGAATGGTTTACTTGAATATATTGCTACTTGAAGTTAACGGAAATAGCTGATCAAAAGTTCTTTAAAAAATTTACGACCAAGAAAAATCGGTGCAAAACTTTAAACATATTTTCCAAAACTGTGTTAGTGCTTATTTGCATCACTCACACCCCGGTTTCAATGGTCACTTATGAGTATTACCTTCATTATTACTGTATCAATTAGCTAGTCAATATTGTGATCCCTTTCACTTTTTTCCACATTTTTTATATCCTCAGAAGACGTTATTCGTTTGTTATATACAAGCACTGGCTTGGTAGTATATTATGCAGAAGAGTTAAATAATTTATAGCATAGACAAAGTAAAGGTTCTGCATTTTTGACATTGCTATCTAAAAGTTTTAACATTTAAAGATGGTAATAGGAAAACTATCGGCAAATCCGCTTTAAAGCTGCAATGTGCATGAACAACGATCTGCGTGGATGGCTGCAGTTGTAACTTTTCGTCAAAAATGTTTAGAATAAGAATTTTGTCAATCAGAATAATTGTCTAGGTTAAGGCAAGTTTTACAAGGTTTTATTTGCAATAGTTTCCCAAGTGACCATAGAATTGCAATATTTTCTATTTTGCTCAAAGCAACGCTGAAAAGGCTTGAAAGTATTACTAAGTGCTTCATAATTTATTTTTGGTAGAATGTGTTCTAAGCCCATGGTACATTGTTATACCTACATGTTTTATTATGTATAGTATTATACTTATACTACCTTATTCGGTAAAACAATTACTCTACTGGTTCTTAATGTTAGTTATATAAAGTCTGTGGTTCTACTAACTGTTACATTACATCCATAACATCAATATGGAGTTTTTTTCACTTGAAGCAATACACGATTATTAATGTATTATATTTTCATATAAAATGTTTCTGAGTAAAACACATCGATTACTTCATTCCTCTAAAAGTATGCAGCTCTGCCTGTTTTAGTTTTACATTAGCTACACGTCTCTTAATTACTTTAAACTAGGCCAGGCAATGTTGGTGCTCTTTCGATCCAAAATTCCGGCATAATTGCCACCGCGATGCAAATACGAATATATATTTCCAAGGAAAAATTAAAGGACAAAGCCGCTTTTTAATTACAGCTAGCGAATTACTTTAACGACCTCCTCTAGAATTGCATTAGTTTTGTTTGTGTCGAGAAATAAAGTGTTTCGGTCGGTTCTGCAGTTTTCGGTGAAATTATTTTTGACGAGATTCTCTAATACTGTTTGTTAGCAAAATTTACATGTCGGCTGATGGTCGCTGTTTGCCACATTGAAAGTAGTGTCACGTGCGAATACATAAAATTCTTGCAATTTTGTTAAATTTTATTAAATATATTTTCAATTTGTTATGAAAGATTTCCAACAGTATATAAGTTTGGAATTGAAACAGATAGTTGATTGTCAAAAGCCGAAACTCTAATACCATTAAGATCAATCAAAAGAATAGAGAGTTATCCGAAACTCTCGGAGAAAATTCTCCCGACAAGCGTTGATTTCGTCGCGGATTATTGGAGAGTATTGAATGGATTAAGGGTGCGAAGCGATATATCTAAAAGCTGTTTAAACGCAAATTTTAAGTATTGTTGCCATTAGTTAGAAATTGTTGAATCGAGTATTGAGAAAGACGGTATTTCCTCGAGCTCAGTTTCGATTTTCGGTTTATTGTTATTATTGTTTAATGTTATTATTTATGCATTCTTTCACAAGCATTTCGTAACAAACATTTTTATGTTCAATATCTAATTTTTCAATTAAGCTTCAATCAAAGTTCAATTAAGCTAATAGAAATATTACACAACCTCAATTATTATAGAATTAACTTGATCTTAAATATGCACTTTTGCCGTTGCTTTCATCAATATTTTTAAATAATTCTATGTTCATATGGAACACTGTTGCAAATGAAACACTGATAAACTTGCTTAAACAGAGACAATTATTCTATTTGGGAAAAACACCATTCCAGAAATTTTTCATGACAAGTTACAACGGGATTCATCCAGGCATATCTTTGTTGACAAACATGTTACCAGTAAAGTGAATTTTTGGTTAGTTCCTGCACTATATTCTTCAAAAGTTTAAATGTATAAGAATACCAACCATGCATAAAGATCAGTACTTTTGGGTATTCACCAAACTTTTTCAACCTTTTACTGTATATAATAAACGCCCGAACCGGTGGTAAACTTATAACCACCAAATTAAATATTTTGAGGAAATGAAAGCTGCGAAGAGAAAACTGGCAGAAAAAGTCAGTAACTAGAAATCTATTACATTAACTTAAAATAAAGTCCAAAAATTTAAGAAACTTCGTTTCTCTTCATATGGCTTACTGTTTTGTGCTCAATGGAGCGAGACAAGAAAGACCAAGTGAATTTCTTGCTCGATCTAGAAACAAGTGTGTACCTTGCATTTCCCTGAGTGCCATACTTTTTCAGAAAAATATTCTGACATACACCAGTTTGATATTTTTTGTTTCAGTCCTGAGTTCCTGAGTTAGTCGATTTTTCTCATAATTTTTGCTGACGTAACCGTACATGAAGACTTGAATATTCTTGTGTAAATACCCTTAAACAGCAAATTACATAACTCATTGGAATAGTAGGTAGTTAATAAATTACATTACATATCAGCAACTAGATAATTTAAGAAAAACATTAAAAAGTAAAAAAGCCCATCAATCGGTGTAAGAACACTGACAATTATAGTTGAACTAAACTTATGTTGTTTTCAAAATAATTTTTTCAAATTCTATAAATTGTAGAAATTTRTGATCAAACTTTTTAAATTTTGTTGACTTAAAAGWTGCAMAAGAAAAAGAGGAAAAAACCGTTTTAAAGATAYCCTGATTCGTTGATGCTTCAACGTCCAGTGATTCTGTAACGAAACGTTTGATGACGTTAATTTGGACTCTATTTTAATTTAAGCTATTAGAGCTGGTGTATGTAATTTTAAGCATCCTGTTTTCTATACAATTTTAAGCACCCCCAAAGACCACCAAGACTGTGCTAAGTATTCTAGCTACTAAAAACACAGTTGGAAAAATTGAGTGAAGTGTACAATCTAAGATTTAAAAGCTCAATAAAGCAAGCAATAAAATTTGAACACAAATCTAAAACTGGTAACTGACTTTGTTTTATTGGATTTTCGTAATAAAAGTACTGCTTTAGCTGTTTATCTTCGTGAAAGGGACGCTCGATCCTGATCTGACCCAATTCTTCTGATTTGATATCACCATCCGCCATGTTCACTATTATCACTGTTCACACCAACAGCATCCACCATACTTTAGAGTTTAGATGAATCGTTCCGAAAGTACTCACAGACTAGAACAAAGCACCTGGGATTACTTACATATCTCCAATTATACGCAATCCATAGGGAAAATATTTGCGATAGATAGACGATTTAGAGTGTTTACTAGATTTATATGGCGAATGGAAATTGTGCATATTTTTCATATTATGTAATTTACTACTATATACTCCTCATGTAATAAATAAAACCACTTGATCAATATCAGTGGAAATTTACATTATTACCTTCTAATTGTTTGTAATTAAAAAACTTGTTTAAACAAGCTGACTTAAAGATATATAATGATATAACCCCCAACCGAGAAGGTTTTAAATGTTCGAGGCGCACTGTTGAAAGTAAGAAACTTCCAGAAGTTTGTTCAGTCTTAGAATTCCCATTCAATATCAAGTTTTGTATTACGTTGTTATAAAATATACATTTTACGAAAAAAACTCTCTAGCTATCAATTCAAAGTAAATAATGTGAATAAATTCTATATTCGCATATTAAAAATTATGAAACATAATTCAATTAAAAAATTATACACCAGTAGGCCTTGCAGCGAAAGTTGTTAAAAGTTTTATTTTCGAGAACATTCATATAGGTAAAAGGACGTCAAAGAGGAAACAAATCGAAAAGGACGTTGAAGTCAGTAGCTGCTGATGAATTATTTGCACATTTCGTAAATTAAAAGAGATTAAGTTGACAAAAAAGTTAGGAAAACAATGTTCAAACAGCTACGTAGCAAATTTACAACCTAAAAATTGACTGGGTAGACAGCCACAATATTCTAAAGATTGCGTCCAATATTGAAAAACTTTTAAGATAGTTTAAAATCTTAATTAAAATTGGAACGCGCGTTGTTTCCTAAATTAACCGTTTGACAATATTCTTTTATATAAAAGTGTATATAAAGTTTTGTTACAAAATCCCAAATGCTCAACGTGAGTATTTAGAAACTGTGTTTAAGAAAAAAAGCCAGTAACGCAGTCATAGGAAACTATTTAAAGATTTGGTGCAGAATTTTGATAGGCTCGAATTTATAAAACGTTAAATTCGTAATTCGAAAAAAAAAACCGTTTTGTTAAAGAAGGGCTACGCCTTAACCGTTTCATCGGGCTCTTTCATCACAACATTTTTTTAACCTGACGATATAAGATTCAACCTATCGTAGAGAAAGTAAAAGATAGTGAACTTCAAAGAATCCATTAGTGCACTGTTTAGGTTGGTAATAGGCTCTAAACATACCAATTTAATGTTGCATAATTAATAGAAAATGCCGATATAGGACAATGTTAAAGTAAATAATAATTTCCAACAGGTTGACTTGTCCTCGTAAGTTATACCGGACGTAATCGAGCTTTTATGTTATTTACTTAGGCCAGAAATAGCGTTTATATTGAATTGCTAGCTCAAACAACACTCCCTTACATATTAGCACTGTGGTTTTACTCGTCCTTCCCCTATAGGTTAAGGCAACCACAAATATCCGGTTTCCGATAAATTCCAGATTTATTCGAGTAACGTTTCTTGAAATTAAATGAACCTGAAGCACCGTTATTTGATTTGAATCCCAATTAAATTTTGCAAAAACAATGATCTGATCTGGAAGAGTTATCGTCCTACGATTTACAACAGGGGTAGATGCAAAAGAGGGAGCATTGCTTAAAATTAATTTTTGGTAAATAGAAAATATTTTGGCCATTATCGAACATCTAGAACATTGACTTAAATAGAAAAGAGGAAATAAATCGAATAGCCAAAGCCTGATCCACAGGAAAAATTAACTTAAGTAACTTGCTTTGATTTTAAATGGTAGATACTTACATTTAAACCCTTCCATTAAATCTTAAGGGTTAAACACGTTCCACAAATTAAAACGCGCTTTGAAACAATTCACTTTAATTTAATCGGTTAAGTAGGTATAGGTTCAGAGTCCATAGAGCTTGCTTTTCTTGTAATACGTATTCTTTTGCTAATTTATTATTTATGTCTGCCTATAGATAAATTGCTGAATTTATATATGTAAGAAGTGAATGTACAGGGTGTGTTTTTATAGTTTCAGTAGCAAATTCTAAAGTTGAAAACGGGTTTGCATGAAAGGTGGTCCAGTTAACACTGAATAATTAATTATATTTCCAAAGCATCGGTATAAATTAGCCAAACAATTCCATATAACCTGATGTTCTCAACATCTTCCTTGAAGAAGTTTGGGTTGTCTCAGTTCTCCTAAAATTTTGTGACAAATTTGAAAGATCTTTTCAGGGAATACGTAGAATTTTGGTGCATAGTAATGTCCAGTAATTTTTCAATTTTTCTTGAAATAAAACTAAGAAAAAGCGAAACATTATGAAAAGGGACTCATCTGAAACTTGCCTTTGGTGTTACAGTTTTGGACTATTAAGAATACTCCCTGTTTGAATTATTGTCTACATTTTCTGTTCTGTGTCTGAAAATGTAGACTATAATTGAAACTAATGTGAGGTTTTGAAGGCAGCCAAGCCTAAAAAGAATCTGAAGGTCCCAATTATGGGTTTGTTTTGAATTTTAAATCTGATGATGGCGTTATTGTCTCGCCGAAACGTAATATGAAATAAACGATATGAACATTTTTATTTCACATTTTAACTGAATCCCAGGAAAGAAAAAATATAATAACAATTACACGCAGCCAGGAAAATAAATCAAAAAAATTATTATTTTATTATTATTACATGTGACTTCATGTATTTCAGCTGGACAGACAAAAATATTCTGCTAATTTTTTTAGTTGAATGAAACCCAGATTACTTTAGAGTTTCATCTTTCCTTCCCATTGAGCAATCTACAAGCATAAAGGGAAATAGATTTGAAATGAGCCAAGTTCGAGTTCTAACTGYTATAATTTTTATAAAACCATGCATTTGAGTTCTGCGCCAATAGCTGGACCAATTTTCGCACGTTCTTTATTGTGAATTCATAYCTAGTTGGTTCACATAAACAACTTATTCCTTAKGAAAATATGGATTTATCAAATACCAATCTGTGAAAGATTTGTACAGAATAGTTGTTTTTGGCAAAATGTGAAATATTTGTTCCACTTAMGTCTCAATATTTTTTAAAAMGAAAAATAAATTAAGTTATGATTTTGATAATAGATTGCAAGTTAAGTCTATCTAAAATAGCGGAAAGGTTATCGAAACGTTTAAGAAACTTTTCCAAATTTACTTCGGCTACTAATTTGAGAATTTTTCCAGTAGATTGAGTCATAACTGCTGTAATTATATGCAGAGTTTTTTTGCTTTTTTAGTAAAAAATTCTATTAATTATTAATACGGAATTTGGGAAAATTAGAATTTTGTTCTTTGTGAATTAGGAGTATTTTACGAAATACGTGAATTGGTCATTCTTTTTGAGACCTGATTTTTTGATACCTTGACATATAAGGTACATTTGTTCAATTTAAAAGATTGTCAATATTTAAAGCCATAATTAAAAAACATTTACCAGCATATAACATACTTGAAATTTGTCGAAGCACTGGCATACAAAAGGTCACTGCTCCGGGAAAAGATCGGAGAAAAAGTGAAATACTGAAAAGCTTGGCCCCCCAAACTAAGATGGTACCAAAGCTACTAAATAATTGAACTAAATCAGACTATGAAGGCTTTCGCTTCCTAAATGTAATTGAACTAAAAACAACAAATTTTCAAAAGCACGGAAGAATGGCTCATAATGCCTATACTAGAAAATTAATCCAACAGCTTATTTGTTTCGAAAAAAATTGCTTGCTTTTTGTTAGTCAATAATATATTTTTTAGATTTAGAAGAATTAGAATCGATTGACTTTTGTTCTAATCTGTATTCTTATTTAATGGATGTTTTGCTTTAGCTTTGATGCGATAGTGTCAATCGCTATAATATTAGAAATAGTGCTTTGTGGTAAACCTTAACCAAAAACACCACAGAACCAGAAGTGGAAAGCTGAGGCCGCACGTTTGATAAGCAGAGAAATTGCATGTTAATTGAATTGTGGCGAATATAAACATTTAACATTGCTGTATTAGCGCTGCGGTCGGACGTAAATCCAAAGAGGAATTTGCCCTTTGGATTGGGGTAACCACCAACACATGTCTTTCAGGTAATGCCAGTTCACACAGTTTCGGAACAAATTACGGGACAAGGAAGTTGATGGTCCTCATTTAGTTTGACTATTCGGGTTATTTAATTGAAATTTGCACAAGTGATCACTTATTTTACCAACCAAACTAATTCCAACTGTTTAATGAACTTTACTTTATACCTTCAACATTTATCTTTCACCATATTATACTGTTATACCATTATTATACTGTTCTATTATTTCAAAAATTGCACCCTTAATTTATAGACTTTCTCCAGGGAAAGCAATTTAAAAAKTAAGAAGGTGCCATATTTTAAAACGTTTATAAGGCTTGCTCTAGCTTCTAGTAGTAGTTCCAACGAAATAAAAAGATTATTACTTWTCGATATAGAATTTCTAATGGAAGACATTAATAATTTTATTAAGTCTGGCAGACTCGGCTTCAGAGTTYCATAAACAAAGTTTTTCCACCGATTTTCAACTTTACCCCGTAACCTTACRAACCCTCAACATGAAAATTGCAGTATAAATTTCAGTTTTTGTCGAACCGGACGGAGAAYAGAATTTTCAACATTCCAGCAAGTTAAAAAGTTTTTTATTTCTTAAAATTATTCTAGACACTTTAAATTGAATACTCAGATATCGTTTTCTTTAAGTTGCAGCCATACGCCAAAAACATATTATTGCGCTGAATAAGCAATGTCGCAAAAAATTGAGAACTTCTAACGGAAATTTGCTTTCTTCATGCAAAAAAAATCATCAATAGTCATCTCTAAAGCGAAGGTTTCCGCCAAAAATTAAATTTTGACCTAATTTGGATAGCATTCATCATTAATAATAGGTATTTAACTGAGGCTCCACAGATAAACCCTGTCACTGGGTTCATAGTGCTAAAGTACGAACGAAACAAAGATAATTTTTATCTATATATCTTTCCAAAAATTCTATAAATATGTTTGGATGAGGATCACAGTTATGACCGATAAATCTGGCGGAATTTAGAGGTTAAATTCTTAGCATCTAAAAACTTCCATGATTCTAAAAGACATTTTGAATTTTTAATCTGATAAAGCAGTTATAATGTTTGATTTAACAATAACCAAGCTTTAAGTTTAGTCCAAAGCTTTCCCATTTTCGAGGAATTACTGCACACACCGATTGTAGAGCGAATAATTACAATTTTACTGTTAAAAGTTTAAGTACATTTGTATGTACTATTTTTTTTATAGAAATTGGCAGACACTGAAAAACGCTAAAACACTTACAAGAATCGGGGTTTTGTTCGTCGTTTTTACAAACTTGTAAGTGAGAGAATTAAAAGAATATTTAAATGGCAGACCATTAGAAGTTACTTCTGCTATGTTAAGGAATATAAATTAATAAAATAATATAAAAGAATTGACTACGGGAATTTTTCTGTAGACTGTTTGCATCTCGTCGCCCTAGTAGCGCTCACCTTTAGATTAGAGGCCTTACTGGAAGAAATTTTTCGACTTTAATATTAGTCGAATTCTAAAGAATCGGTTTTCTTAAAAAGCTCGTTATATCGGAATCGTATTGTTGAGATTCTCGATTTTCTATTCAAATTTGAATTTTTGAAGTATCTTTTTCTAACAACTTTAAATAACTATTGAAATGTGCTCTAATGCATGTTGTTGCCTAAATATAAATTCCAAACAAATAATGGGGAAATGTGATACTCTCTCTATGATGGTACTTTTCTTTCGTTTGATAATACTGATAGATTTTCGGCAAAAAATAAACGTAACTTTGATTTGATTGTCTATGAATCTAATTTTTACATCTGTGACAGACCTTGAAAAGGCTTGCATTCATTCCCATTTTTTCTTCTTGCAGCTGAATTTCCGATGTAACTCGTGAGTCAATCGTGTTTATTATTAACATTTTTATCAAAATTGTTTTACTCTCTTCAAAGTAAATAAATTTACAAATAAGATTTTTTTTTATTAAATATTGTAGCCATAAACAATGCATTAGCGAACAAATATTTAAACTAAAACAAAAATTAAATAAGTTTTTTTTCGCGTATTGAGCGGACAAATAATTTTTGAAATAAAGAAAAATTTACTGTTTTCGGCAGGATTTTTTATTCCAAAAATCATTTGAATTTTTAACCGCTAAAAATCTTCTTTCTATAACAAAAATTCTATACAGATCAATTCTTAAATTTTTGGTGATTTTTTTCTTATCTGTTTAACCGATAATCTATTAAATCGTGAAATTCCAGTCTTACAAAATGTTTACAGAGGATTTATTTTCGGTATAGACAGCCGCTTTTGTGTCGTTCAGAAAATATCAGACATGGCTGAATAGGACAAAACGGGGAAACCTACACTGAAATATTTTTTGATCAAATTGTTTCAACGGTTTGCCAGTTTTATAAGTTTTTCAATAACATTAAATTGATGCCTTTTGTTACAATACCCAATAAACAATAATCGCAAGTAAGGTCAATGTTTATTCACTATCGCCAATTAACTATTCAATTAAAAAGTTTTGATTTCGATCACAAATTTGGCGTTATCAAATTATTAGTTTAAATATTTTGTCTTTCTAAAGAACGCATGTGTATGCAATGGATGGGAATTTCAATATTTTTTTAAGTACACAGAAGTAACGCTTCTCGAGATCAATTTTAAATCTTAATTACCACACACCCGGCATATTTTAACAAATTGGGACGATATTGCTGGGATCACTTCTTTTGAATATTTCGGAAAATTCTTTATTGGAGTTTAGGTTTTTTCGAAACGCTTTTCCCATTGGCCTCTCAATCCTGACAAACGATATATTAAAAAATATAAAGGATTGAATTACGGACAAAAAACTTCCTTAACCTATTAGAAAACCTAGAAACTTTGTTTAACTTCTGTCATAAATTTCAATAAAAAATCCCGTCATTTTTCGTCATTCCGGCGTAGGACCTAAGTACGAAAAACAAAAATAAAAATTATACAATTACCATACAAAAATACACATGCATTAATGTGTTACTTAAAACTTAAAATCTATGACACTATTGGACACACATCAAATATTTGTAGCTTGGAGAGCAAAAGGTCTAAATCGGTTGAATCGTCGACAAAATAGTTGCTCCGAATGGGAAAGTGATTAAGATCGTTTTAATTTTGATAGAAACAAGCACTAACACCAAGCATGAAAATGCAGTTAGAGGCCTCGCGTATTTTCCTTGATCTAGATTTTTTAAAGGTTCTCCTGATCAAGCGAAAGTTCCAAGAAAGACCCATATCCAACGTTTTTGTACCAGAAAACTCTCTTTTAACATCAAGCGATGTTTAAAGGAAGATCTATTTTTTACTTTTCTCCTACTACATATATTCAACGTTTTTCACCAGAAAACTGTCCTCTTGCAGCAAGCTGTACAATAAGATTGTCTTGTTATCAATGAAAATTGATGCTGTGAAATAATTAAATCGTTGCTTTGAGAACTCAATTAATTTTGATACAGAGATAAAACTATTTTCAAGTAGCTTGAGTGACCTTCTGGAACTGTAATCTAATCTGCAAATTAAAGTCTAGGGACATTTGCCTTTAGTCTGTTATCAGTTACTTCTGTTGTTTTACGCAACAAGCAATTTAATTCGGTGGCCAAATTCATCTGTTTTTTGCCGATTTTTCAGTAGCTTGTGAGAATTACTTTGTTTACAATTTTTTATGAACCTTGGATATTCTCCGATCACACCTTTGTAAAACTGACGCTAATTTTAAATCACCCTGTTTAAATTGATAAAGTAAATCTAAAAATGTAGGGATAAGCTTACAACTCGCATAAGTTTATAAGTTGCTTAAATGCTAGGGACATTTTGTGTTGCACCTACATAGCGAATATTAGAATCGTAGTTAACAAATATTGCACAGAAAATGTGTATTTTACATAAAGATAAAAATCTGAGCAAATATATAATTTTTTTGGCGATGAACTTGCATCAGTCAAATATGATGTGTATCTAAAACGAAATCTTTTGTGACCACTCACGAATTACCATGTTGCAACATGCCAAGCATTTTTTTGTTTAGATAAAGCTGTTAAAAGTTTGTTTCTTTGCTTACTTGATCACCACATTTGCTTCTGTTTTTTTGTATTTACTGAGCACCTTTGCAAGTAGATCAAGTAACTTTGTACATGTTCAATATCCAAAGAGGTTTTTTCGCGACTTTACCGATTAGCAAGTTGGATAAAGTCGCATACATTACATGCTGACGACAATGCTATCGGTGAATAAATAAGCAGCCATCGGGTGTTCCGGAGCTGAGGTTAAAGGCGACAAGCCACCACAGCAGCTCGAAAGAGGGGCCCCAGGTGGCACATTAAGGCGCTCGTGACGCTTCTGGATTACAAATGGTGTCTAATTGACATTCATCGGTAGAACGGATTGTAATTCGATGTGCGCCATTCGTGTACCCCCGACTTCAAAAATGAATACAAATATTATAATTATTACGAGTTCGTACTGTCAACAGTTGCAAAATATGTATTTCGGTTTGGGTAACAGAGGCTGAAAATATCAGCCGAATATTCCAGTTCGGAGATTCAGATGCAACGCTTCCCGATATAAATGTTAATTAATAAGTTAAGTTTGGAGTCAATGTCAAAGGGTTTAAAATCGCAAAGTCTCAAACTAATTAGATAAAAATATTCAAATGGTACCTTTTGGACACTAATTTTTTAAACTCAATACTGCTTCATGCTTTTATTCTACCTGTATTGAACCTGCAAAGAATGCGTATTTCTGCTTTGAATA
>NW_026018715.1:5268223-5301640 GCF_020466585.1 Dendroctonus ponderosae
ACATATGACCATTTTGCTTCGATACGTTGACTGCTACTAACAGTTGGTAAAGATATTACATCTTGAAGACAAATTTCAACTTTACTAGCAGGTAAAATTGTCGAGTGCTTAATAGATCATGTGATTAAAAGACATAGGCTTTTGCGGCAATTCTTTGAAACTGGTAAGTTTTTTGGGTTTTTCGACAGTGGTAAAATAGTTCTTTCTGACTTCTCCAGCACAAGGGCATGTATGTTTACAGGTGTCTGGCTTGGAAGCTCTTCCTGAGCGAATGGAATACTTGTGAGCGTTATATTTGTGGGTAGTTTTTAAATTCTGTTATTCAATAGACCAAATATACAGGCTGTCCCGTAAGCACATGATCAAAAAGGTAGTGCGATGTTCTTTGGATCAAAAGAAGACGATCTGCCCTAACTCTTATTAACAAAAAAGGTTTGGCTCATCTGCTATTGATGGTCAAAGTTATTCAAAACATTTGCCTTTTTTGAAATACAAATGTATATATTGTAAATCAATATATAAATTGAATGTATTCATTGAATTACCATTTACACACCTACTTACTTAAGACACTCTATTTAGTAGTCTGGTGAACACAGTGAGCGACATTCGGAATTTAAACTTCTTAACGAACTCTTTATTTCGGGATTGGAATTGAATTCGATCTGGAGCAATAATCGACATTGCGTCTAAAAATGTATCGAAAGTTTGAGGTGTCTGGAGACTTGCTGTTCAATAAAACTAGCGGAAAACTGAATGCACAGAGGAACGCTTAATACCGTTATTTTATTTTTCAAGTTGCAACGAAATGTCTGGATAAAACTGAAATGCTCAAAAGACTTATGCTGGTATCAAAACGACGAAATTAACGATGTAATTAAAGTTGTAATTCGGGAAATTTTATGCCTTTTATAAAATATAATAAAATTTGAACAGAATTTTGAATTTTTGTTTGTATAATTACATCTGTTGTTCATATCATTGATATCTTAATTTTGAAAAACCGAAACAATGCTTTGTATTTCAATGTGCAATTTTAGGCCGTTTGTGTTATTAGTTTACAAGCTCGTGCATACAAACTATAAAGTTTTATAAAAATTTTCAGCTCTTGATTTTTACGATCAGAAATACAAGATGATTCAAAATTGGCGTCATTCTTTTTAAGGGGTAACGGAGGCTCATTTGGAGAGAACGACTACCACGTATGTAAGATAAACAAAACACAAGGAGACACTAAAGCAATCGCTTATAGAACACCGGTACAAATTTCGCGTTATTAAAGGAGTTATTTAACCGAATAGGAGAAGCTGCTCGAGAAGAGTGGCTAATAAGGTGATTACACAGGCACTAACTTGTTCGGAGTTAAAAGACTCAAATGTATGTTTATGTGTAAACATGAATTCGAGGTTATGAGGACAATAATAGACATTTCGAAAAAGGACGTTCGACATTTAACGAATTCTATTGAATTTACCATTTATCCTTGCTTATTTTGTTGTCACTTTTTGCATAATTAATGTCCTGGTTACCGCAGTTTTTTATAATTACGAAGCAACAGGTATTTACGTTATGTTAGTTAGGCAGATAACCTTGGAAAACATTGTTGCCATCTTTCAGATATTGTTTTTGCAAATTTTTCAGTTTTTAACAACTTTTTTTAACCCTTTTTCTGTACTCCTAAAACACCGCCAGAGAACACCTCCAGAGGAATGGAATTTTGGATCACCCTGTATATTGCGGATATTCATCAGGTTTAAAGCAAACTGATCATAATCCCTGGCTAATTGTGTAAATATTTAAGCTAATTTATTAGTTTGTGTCAAATTTCCCATTCGGTGCAGTTGTATAGGGCTCGAAACTATTAGATACTCGTGCAATTTTCCATTTTTTGTGCAAAACGTTATTCTGATTTTATCACTTCACATTCTACTTCATAACTTGAATTAGAGGTTAACACAAACAAACACAAACATGTGAAAGCAAATTTATTCAATTACTAAACCATTAACAAACTTAAAACTCTATTTATTCTTATTATTTATTATTTATTATATTATTATTAAATTTTCCCTCATGTGCATATCAAACTATACTATATTCGATTAGTCAAGGTCGAGTTTTTTAAAGTTGCCGTAGTATCCTAAAGTATCATCATTTTGCAATTCTGCCGGTCTCAAAGATTCGTCTGTTCTCATGGTTTGAAGACGATCAAATCGAGGCGTCATTCTCTCAAATTCTTTCAATAGCAGTACTAAAATTGTTTTCCGTTATATCRTAATAGTGTGGAYCAAGAAGATAGTTACGTCTCAGCTCTTTCAGCGAGAGTCCTTCTCCACCTATGTCTGTAGGTAAAAGTGATTTATCAAAAGCTTCAAAGAGAACATCGCTGTTCCTGGACACTTTCATCTAAAACAAAATATTAGTTCGATTTTATTTGCGTGGCGAGAGGAATAGGTACGAACCCGATTTCTAATTTTTTCGACTGCAAGATGCATAGCTAATTTATTGACAAACGTATCAAGGTAAGGGTATGTGTTTACCACAAATATGGAAGCTACCCTGTAGCCGTACACCTTCTAAAAAACATTACATTAATTAAAAAACAGCAATTCCATGCAAGCCTTTTCAAATATGTTCAGTTTATATTGGAAAGGATTATATAAACATCATCTATTGTTCTTTGCATTTTTAGGTTCAATACATGATAAACTTTTCGTCCGCGGGTAGAAAATCCTGAAAATTTGTTTTGGTAATTGGATTTGATGAATGGAAAAATTGTAGATATCTGAAATTTTACATATCTTAATTTAGTTGAGATTTCGTTGATATATTTTATAGACGCTGGTTATATGCGTACTTGCAGAAAACATACAAGAAACAAGTTTATTTTATTGAAATCTATTATAAAAAAGCAGTTTTAAATTAAATTCTAAAATTTTAAAGAAATTTACTATGTAATTCACCCTACATTAGAATATGAAATTGACTGATTAGTTTTTGTCCTGAAACGTAAGTGGAAAATTAATCGAAAGTGTCACACTCACGTACTCTCTTTATAAGTTGAAAATCCAGAATACAACCACAGCTCGAAATAAAAAATGGAAACCTGATAGCACTACAAGCAGGAAGGATAACGAGAAAATATAATGCCAACAAGAGATATTTTTTTGCATATTCCAAAACTACCAACAAAGAATAAAAAATCATAAAACCGTTTCAATTGATATTGTTAATATTAAAGTATGCGACTTGCGTTAAACTTTGTTAATTCACAATATCACAAAGCAGAACCACTTTGAACTTTTTAGAATCTTTGAAAAAATCGGAGGAAGACGCTCCGACGGTTTAAAGAAGCTCTCGCTAATGGCTAGCGTTACTCTTTCGATTTGGATCATTTATTGATTCAATTATTAAATCGTTATGTGATATTTCATAAAGCTCATATTCCGTTTTATAAGTACTAATTTGCGATAATGGCTAAACTCACTCTGACTACGTCCTTTCTTAATTTAAAATGCTTACCTCAAAACAAATTGACATTTTCTTGAGAACCATCGGATGAGTTCTGGCTAGATGACCAATTTTGATCCCACTAGCATTGAAAATGATGTGAAAGTTGTAACATTTATCTTCCTGAATGATTACCTCAACCATATGAGTTATTTGGATGAAAAACAGTTCAATTTTGAAGTCTTCTGGATTGTAATCCGGATTTAGTTGCACGTAGAATATACGCTCATGGCTCTTCGTTGGCTTCGGAATGGGTACACAGTACCTAAATGGAAACAAAGACTCCTATTGAATTCAATATAATTTTTTCCTTAAGTGTTGTATGATATACCACAAAAGCCAGTTCAACCATCAAGTATACTCACGCTATTTCGCTATGCTTTATCACTTCAGGGGATGAAGGATGGACAGTAAATATTTCAGGCATAAGTCCTTTTATTGTGTAATACATATCTGTTCTCTTCTTGGCGTTTTCAATGCTGAACTTGCTAACTAATATGCAGTACAATAATCCATTTAATGCTAAAAATATTGTAAACAATTCTACATGTTTGTTGTGAACGGTAATTTATTTGCTCCTTAGATACTAAGAAACTAATTAATAATACTGCATACCACCTGTAATTTTCAAATTAATACACATTTTTGTGACCAGTAGTTATTTTTTTTTAATTTGAACTCAATAGTAACACATCGTTAAAAATCTGTAACCAATTCTGTGATTCTATTAAATATTAGTATATTTTTTCACTCATACTGTTTGGATTTTTTCAGGGTGTATTCTGCTGTGATTTAAATTGGCTTGCACTTACGAATTTTAAATAATTTATCGAATTTTGAATAACATTCGTTCGTATTGATTTAGAACTGATTCAGTAGTAGCACTGTAAGTCACACAGCACAGAAGTTGCTTTAGAACTGTTATAGAAAAAAATTAGATTAGGACAGTTAAACTATAAAAAATAAAAAAGTTTACATTTTTCAAAGAATTGAGTAGAATTTCCCCAGAGAAGCATAAATAAGAATTCGCCGATTATTGAAACCATTTCCTTTCAGGAAGATATCGCATCGCATATAGTCCAACCAACGTGATTGCATGAAAACTTGAAAATGGTTGCTTCTAAATAAGTATTACCAATTTGTTTAGAACGACAAATTTAACAATAAATTAAAAGCAATTTAAACTATCAGTGTTCATATATTACACAAAATCTATTGTATACATCTGCTCGTTTGATATAATGTGCATGCAACTTCACAAAGCGCCATTAAGAGTACGTACTAAATGATGAGATAAATCTGAATAATTGTTCAGTTTCCACAAATTTTTAATTTTTGAATTTTTTTGGCTCCAAAAGTTCTATCTCTACCATAAGCTATTTTAATATTAAAACATTAACTGATTTATAAAAGGACATATTTTGAAACACCAAAAGTAAATTTTATATTTATCAAATTTGAATCAAATAAGGCCAATTAGATATCAAAAATTTACAAAAAATATAAATTAAAATCGCATAATATTTTTTTCAATTACTATAATCTCATCTATTAAAATACTTATTATACTTAGTAGATCACGTGTATTCAAATGTTCCTGACATTTTTTTGCATTAATGTTCTAATACCCCTGAAGCACGTGATTTACTTGAAATGTAGTGGTATAATTGACCTTAATCCGTTTAACCTTGATGATAATGATAACTTGATGAGATCTTCAAAAACATCATGTGAAAAAATGTTGATTTTATGTGCTTCTTCAGAACTTAATTTTTCCATAGAGCCACAGTTTCAATTGGACAGCATGTGGAAAAAATAATTTAATTTGTATTAATTAATAAATGACGGATGAATGTTATCACAAAAAGATGAACGGCAATTGCATCGCTCTTAAAAAAAATATAATTTTTAGCGGGACATTTGGACAGCCTGCATAAATAAAATCTATTCCGAATTAGGCATTTAAGCTGGAATATATTTTGATATACGGTATGTTTAGAGGAATTATTTTCAGATATGGGTAAGCATAAATTCGTCTTGCAATAAAAAGCTGTACAATTAATTAAAAATCAACATATTGATGTACGAGTTGCAACATAGTGCAATAGAGAAAAACAACAAAAGAAAAAAGTGAATCGGTAAATATAGTCGCCAAACGACGTTATTTAAAGTAAATATATCGATTTTCAATTTTTTGCCGGCCGGAAAACTTATTAGCGGTAAACAATAGGTACATTATTTATGTTATTTATCCCTTCTTGAAAACTCAGGTGAGCAAAATCTTCGAAATAATTTAGCCTTTCATTCGGTCGATGAATATGAAATCATACCGGCGGAACATACTCTAAAAACGAATGAATAAATGGGAAAATTTTACTTTTGTGTTGAAAAGTGCCTTTTTGGAAGTACTAGTCGTTATTTGGCGTCATTAGTCGCGCACCATTGGCGTAATTTGTTTTTGTGTTCATCCACGGAATTTAAATTATAATTAGTAGTTTTTGCGGCTTTAATTTGAATGGCGTAGTGAAATGAGATTGTGCCTGTATGCTGGAAAATGTCTGAACAGAATACGTCATGATTATTATTGTTTAGCCCTACCCTCATATAAGCATCGCTGCCTTTTATACTAGAGGTGAGTTGTATATTACCAATATTAATACATGTTAAAATGTCGAAATTTTTTGGGTACAAAATCACTTATTTTTCCTAAGTGACACCAAATACTAGATATATTTATCAGGGCTAAATTATTATTCATGGGATTAATTAGTCAACTCAAAGCAGATTAAGTGTGCAGTCAGCATGAAGAAACAGTAGGTACTACAGAATTAAATTAAAATTAGTGCATATTAGGAATAATTGTTCTTTTATAGTATCTATTGTCAAATTTTTATTACGGTCGGTCAAAAAGTTTATACATATTTCCATAAAATCAGTCCAAAGCAGTTACAAAATATTAGATCGTTTTTAAGACCAGGTTGAGATCGTGAATTGGAACGGAAAACCAAAACCTGGTAACATATTTTCATTGGACGACTGGTTTACGTTTGTGGTGATAAAATATACTTGTAAAACACGGAATTATTGCGACTTAGAGAAACCATTTAGAAAAATATTCTACGATAATTAAAATCATGGCTTTCCAACTATTAACCGCCCAACATCTTTAAGCACCTTAATTTTGTCGCAATCATTACAGTGCACCAATTTTATTCAACATTTATTTATCTAAAATTGTACTGGGTGTCCCAATAACAGTGTAAAGCAAGTTTACTCTTAAGCGCTCTTATTTTATGTTGTCAAATGGCATTTGTCATACATAAAAGCTCATAATTGACTAGAAGGTGGGACAAAACAATTGCAGCACAGAAAAACATTTTTTTTTGTAGTGGAACACCCTTTATTTAATTAAAATTTTGAATTCCGATATGGGCAAGCATTTGACTATATTGAGGGTTACTCGGTTGGAACAATGAAAATTAAAATTTTTATGTTGCTGATAAATAGGCAATTTCCCAGTTATATTTATTCGCAAAATTTTGAAATTTGGTTTTAGAAAGAAATTTGGATCGAGCACTAACCCTATATTAATGTATGTTATACAAAATATTTGTATTTCATCTTACTAAGTGATCATAATAAACATCCAAATTATTTATTTTAGTTTTTATAAGCAAATTATTTTTTTTGCTACATAGTTCCGACAGTTGCCATCCGTTATAGTTTACGAGACAATTCAGTTTTTCAAAAAGGATCTGCTCTATTATCATTTTCTTACAATAATAATATACTAACAATATATTACTAAACTAATTTGACATTATAAAGCATATCAAATGCATAAAAATTTAAGAAAACAAATTACAAATACGCATTCTTTTAGATGTTCCTTGAATAACTTGAATAACAAAACTTAACTTTTTTGCTTATTTAGTCTCACTTTTGGTAACTGAAAACTTAAAATTTGCTATATTTCCATTCTTCGTATTATCTTTGGTATTGACTTCTTATGCACATACAAGCAGTCCTTCCCACGGAAAAGTTATATGGAGTGACATAATATGACCTATGCTCCTTACAAGGTTTTTTAATATTCAATAAACTAATTTTATAAAATACGGGGTGTGCCATTTTAAATTATTATTTTGTCAGTTTGAAAATATGCTAAATTGAACCTTTATTATGATCACCCTGCATTATAAAATATAAATATTTTGTATTGCATGGGTTGGTGGGACATACATCCTTTTCCCTGCCAAATTTCAAAATTGTATTTAAATATTACGAAAGAAAATCACTTATTTCTACAAGAAAATGTTTACCTTCAATTTATAAGGAACTTTTCAAGGAGGTTTTAATATACTGTAAACTATTTTGATTCTATTTAAACAATTACAGGTTTTAGGAATTTCAAACGATTCTAACTTAATTTACATTATTTCTGTAACGCATAGCATAATTTGATAAAATATTGACTAGTGATATGAGGATCTGGGATTATTTCTTGGTTAAAGTTGATGTCTTGAAATTTAAATGTTGTTTTTATTTTTGATTTGATAATGTGTGAAGGATTTATTACTATTTAGATAATATTTATTCACGTCTTATCGTTTTTTGAGATCTTTCATTCATTAGTCAGTTGGCAAGTATAGCGAAAATACTTCTAGCATAAGGTTAAAATATACGACACAACAGGTAATATACAAAAGATGTAAATTTAAAACTTTTTCTATACAATTTTAAAATTATCAACTTTTTGTACTTTCCATTGCGTATTTCTTTTACTTGTAACATGTAGCATGCACGTATATAAAAATACATATTTTGCGTCAATAGGTACTTACTAGGCATTTCTGGCCAATGTGATTGCTTTTCACTCCATTTTCTGAGAATATCGACATATTGCTCCACTTCCTTCTGAGTTTTTCCAAACTCGTTAAATATTTTTTCGTAAAAAATAGCTTCATTGGTTTCGAGATATGATGGTGGTGTCATCGTTGACTGAATTTAAGTTACTCACTGAGATTGCATTTAAAAATCAACATCTGAAATCATGTCCAGGGAGTAAAGTGGGCCAATTAATGTTTTTTTTTTATGAAATGCAAAATTTATTTAGACGCGAAAAAAATCAACTGATTTAGTTTAATTTGATGTACTTATCTGCTAAAGCGATGTTGTGCTATAATTAAATACAATTATGTAATTATATTAATTTTTTTTTTAATCCGTTCTGTTCAATTCAAATCAATTTTAAGGCAATGTCCTTACTGCATACAAAAATTAGTGCATATTTGCTAATAGGAAATTTAAATTATTAACTAATGGCGCGCTAATTGGAATAGTAATTAGCAGACATTGATGTCAATTAGAATTAACATTTATTTTAATAGTATATTACATAATTGACCGCCCGAAAAAATACAAAGTAACTAAAACCATATCATAAACATCATAAAACCGGAATTATTTGTGTTTTTGAAAACAAAGTTTTAGTAATTTTTCCATTGTTCATGGTCACTGTTATCTGGGTTAGTATTATGTTATGTTGGTACGTTTCTTACGGAACATTTTGGTATATAAATGCAACGCAGGAATTTAAACCTTTATAATCAATGGTCAGTTCGTCGATGCCAAATCACAGAAACTAGCGAGATTAAAAATTATAGGTGTCTGGGCAAGATTAAATTTTTTGTTTGGTATAGATAAAAATGGGAGAACGATGATTCCACTAGATCCACCACTCAAATCTACAACTTAAACATTATATTAGATTCTTCTAGAGACTTCGCTTTGTTGAATTTTTGAATAAGATAAGAAGATGGTATAATTAATGATAGAATTGGCATCCCTATGAAAGGGTCGGTCTCTATATCGGCAGGTAAATATGTGAATATATAAATATACACATTTTACTTATATTTTAACCTTCGCGTTCCTCTTAATATACGCTTGAATAGGAGCAACATTTTATTCAGGTATCGTTCAAAGATAACCAATTTAGAGTTTCTTGGCCAATGTTTTGATTGTCTGAATTAGACACGATTTTACGCTGCAAATTGCAAGGAGCAAAGTTATTTTAAATAGAAAAATTCTTAGTTCAGAGGCTGAGTTTTTTTCTTTAAACCTCCTTTAATCACGAGCTATTGGGTTAAAAAAAACAGAGTTTGTTGATGGACAAGAAATTCTGATGGCGGTTGGTACAAAGCACCATTAAAAAAATTGCTAGAAAACAGACAACTTGAACTACTTACACATTGCCAAAAAATTTTTTTTTCTATGAAGGCGTCCCTCAATTTTGCGTTTCCTCTTTCTTGATAGGAAATACTGACAAGACCAGCGTACTCATATTTTGTAGGACAAACATGAAATTAACAAAACATGGTACATATCACAATATGCGTACGGCATATCACAATACGAGGTCAAAAGCGGTAGAAAAACTACAGACACCACCAGGCAGACATTCCAATGTTATGGTTTCATAAATAGAAACTGAAAGCACATGTTTTGAAAAGATACTAATCGTATAGACAAGCGAAAAAACTAAACAATACATAAAGAAAACGGAATTGTTAGCAAAGTAAAACAAAATTTTTAAACTGGACTATACTAAACTTGCCTAACAAGACCAACTAAACAATCCCGACTTTAGTTCTCTTCCCCGAACTTTCCAGCATACTTTAAGATCATAATCAACATTAAAAGTTAATTTATTTTTCCTTGGTTAGTAGTAAATATTCTCTTGATAATAACATTAGTTACTGTCATAGGCTGACTGGCAAATTGGTAGATGTGGTTCTTCCGTCGAAATAAATTATGTATATTGTATGTATATTTATGTACTTACAAAGCCTGTCATTTACTTCAAATTAATGCTCTATTTAATGTTATTTAAATGTTGAGGTAATTTGCTGCAACTGTTCAAATGCTCTTCATGGCAATTTTTACGTCTCAGTTTTAACTATATATTTTAATACTCTGACTTTAGTTTTCTTTAGTGCAGTTTTTAAATAGACCAAAAATGGAAAATAATATTTTGCTCGCAAGGATTCAGATGCTTCTAGACTATTTTTCAGACAAGAAATATTTTCAATTTACATAAATGGACATAATTGACAATAACAAATATAGCCTAAGAAAGTTTAGCAGAAAGTGACGGTTTAATGATAATTTGTTCATGCCTGCCCGTGGCTGAAAGTAGTGATCGGGGAAGAAAAATTAACATCACATCGGCTTTCCTGCTATCTGGTGACAAGGCCCACATATGATAATATAATACATAAAAACATGAAGTTATTTACTGATTTTAAATATGAAATTCCGGTGGGAGAACAGCAATGCCCTGGAAAATATTGCAGTAGACGGAAATGCAGACAGTCTTCTGATAAATTATCGTCATTTTAAGGTATCGTTTGCGACTGAAAATTAAACCAGTTGTTACTTATTGTAGATGCGTATGAGTTAATTGTCTCGTTTTACATTAAACACGATACACTTGAAAACTAACGTCTCTAGGCTTCGACAAGTACATGAGTCAAGTGTCCCAGCAAAATACTTAAAAAATGTTACTTTCAAGTTTTTGGATAATGTGCTCTTAAACAATTTTATGAAACTTTTTATAAGTTGAATGTATTCTTGCCAAAAGGGACCTTCATTCAACGAGTCACAGCAAGAAAGGAAAGTTTCTTCAATTTGCCCAGCAGAAAACAGTCCTATGGTGACTTCGTGTAGAGTGTTCATTTGGGACAACTTCTGCTTCTAGCCGAAACGGATTGATTTGAATTGATTGAAACTATTGAAAATTTTTTTATTATACATATCTTTTTCGGCTCGTTTTTAAATAGTGTGGTTGCACTTCGCATTCTTAATCTAACTATTTTAATATCCGCGGGGAATTCATAATTTTAACCCGCATTTTGTTTTATCTGGTTTGTATGAGAAGCGATAACTTTATTTATGTCTTTCTTATGAGGGGATGGTTTAAGTCGGGGAGAACGGTGACTATAGGTGAATCGGGAGAGTAACAAAACCAATTTTTGTTACTATTATTCCATTACAAAAACACTTAATTTTCTCATATAGTTCGAATATCTGTTATAAAACTAATAGTGTTCCTATAATACTTATTTATGACATAGACAACCTTATGCATTGAATGAACTGAGTATATCAAATGTAATCGATGATTTAGCCGATGTATTGGGCTCAGTTAATCTATAGTAAAACTTCGGAAATCTCTGCAGGATTCCAAAAATTCCATGAACCAATCTGGCATTTCAACCTTGGAATTTGCCATATCTTGAATTTTATCAAATATTGCTTTCGCATCTTCAAATTTTTTTATCATCAGAACTGAAAACAAAGTGACCTAAGTTATTTTATATTTTAATATTATCATTATTATAATTATATACTTCGCAATTCCTCTAGTGATTGTTCTTCACCACCGAAATCCTTAGGTATAATTGATTTATCGAACATTTCAAAAAGGATGTCTGTGTTCTTGCATATTTTAACCTGAAAGAACATGATTCATTTTATAATTAATATAATCAAATAGTATGCTGTCTTGTATCTCTTTCTTATTCCCAACCGATTTGAGTTGAACTTTATGTTTATTTTAGAGAAAATTATTATGCTTTTCGATTTTTAAAATTTCTTCAATTCCTCTTAAGGCAAAGTAATTTCTGTATTCTGTTCTGTTTTCTACCAACTTCGTCATAAGGCACCTCATAACGTTTTACTGCACGAATACAGTTATTGTATGTAAATTAATCCGTTTTTTAGAATAGTAGTAAATGAAAATGGTGATTAAATTTTCTGGCTTACCTTACTTTTCAATTTTTCAGACAAAAAAGGAAGGAAAATTGTTCTGAGCATGGTATCTAAAAAGGGAGGAAAATTGATGCCACATATTGAAGCAACTCTGTTGGCATACACTTCCTGAAAATAAAGCAACCTTTATATCTTTGATTGGTAAAAATGCCAAAGTGTTTAATTTGCTTTTGTTAATTTTACCTCGAAACAAAGTGCAAAATCCTTAATAACCCTGGGATTCAGCTTTTTAATATGTTCCGATCTAGCTCCAATCCAATCAAAAACAATGTGCCAGTTGTAACATTCAGCTTCTTGCAATATTAACTCTAATATGTGTACAAACTGAATCAGAACAAATTCATGTTTGAACTCTTCTGGTTGATAATTGGGGTTCAATTGCATGAAAATTACGCGTTCACAGTTCTGGGTATATTTAGGTAGAAAAACACAATATCTAAAATGAAGAAGAAATATAATTGATTGGATGTGGAAATAATTCCATTCAGTCAGTTCTTCTTCCGCCAAATGCCCGGTCAATGCGATTTTTTCTTAGCACTAGAGAGTTTTTAGGCCCCTTAAAATTACATTGGCCTTAAACACTGAACGTTATTGTGATCATGCGCAGTGTTAAAAATAAGGTGTTCAGGCAAATAACGTTAAGGGCGTTTTTTAGTATTTGATACCGTGTTTGTTGCACTCTTAATAAAATAAACCTCACTTTATTGTTTTCTTATCCCGTTTTGTTTGGAAAAGTTTCAAAGCTAGTTTAAGTTTGTATTGTTATTAAACAAAAAGTGGCTAAGATGGAGGAAAATATTGAAGCTGCCTTTCTGCGCCGGAATGAACAGGGAGATGTGGATCACGATTTAATAAGAAGCTTAATTTTACACGACATCTTTGACCCATTTGTTGTTGCAAACCAAAGAGCTATTTTTAATTTAGAAAATATTGAGCCCAGAGATTGCCTTATCAATTTTAAGTTTCAAAAAGAACATATTCCGTACATATTAAATAAAAATTCAAAACCAAATAGTTAGGTTATGGGTTAGAAGTTAGAACCTGTCTGTGCGCTGTTAGTAGTCTTGCCAAAGTTAAAATTAACCCAAACAATTTTCACATACAATCCGTAATTACGCAATAATGGCGTAAATCAAATCAATGAAAAAGCATTAATTAAATTTACAATACCGTTCTTATTCTATACTACCCGCTTATTTTATTAATAATATTAGAAGTAAGTCAAATATGTCAACACCGTCGTTCTGCTTTTTAACGGGATGCTTATTAACGTTACCGCTACTCCTACGTAAATAAAGGAACACGTTATCCTCTAATAACGTAAATGGTTATTTCTTTACTAATGCGCATGCTCAGAATAACGGATAACGCAAAACTTGTTGTAATTAAGAGGCCTAAAAACTCCCTATTACTTCAACAAACAACGTTCTCTATTTCCAAATTTTACTATAAATGAAAATATTACATTGTGCCTTGCACTTTTCCCTAAACTAGTTTTTATATTTAATAGATAAGGTTTATCGAAATGCATTCTGCGATGATGCTTTGTATATATTTATTGTTTTTTTTCTACTTATTCCTTCGCCTTTGTAAGTTAATGTTAAGAAGTGCTTGGGTTTGATTTCATTTTTCGGATTTGTACTAGTTCCAGGTATTTTATTTTTCGGTTTGGAGTCGTTTTGTTTCTTCTTATTATCGGACTCATTTGTAGTCCAACATTTATAAAGTCCGTTAACATCCGGATTCAACACGATCTGAATGACTGAAAGTCTCACAAGGATACTGGCATTAAATAAGAACTGACCGATTTCTAAAGAAAAGCGTGCAGTCGTTTTGGGTTTAATTTAATAATTTGGTAAAATATGATGGTATTGCCACGCGATTAAAATTAAATGCAAGAAATTTTGGTCAAGGTGCGTTGTGAATTCGGTGACGATTACAATCCTATGTGTGAATTAATTATTCAATATCCAATGCCATTTTTTACTTTCTTCGTTAAGGAGTTGTTGATTTTCGCTTAATTCGAGAAACAAAACATTAGAAATTTTCAGCAGAACAACGATTTGTGACGAAAACATCTAAACATCTGAAGATAACATTGATGGTGCAATGAGGTACATTGAGGTATCATAATCTTAGCATTAGCTTAGATGTAGCATTTGAACGAAATAGCTCATTAGCTAAAGTTAAATCAAGATTGATGATCATTTTACTCACATTTTTTCTTAAATTTGTTACGTTTCTTCAATTCGCTCTTGAACCCAATCCTAAATTTTTCATTTTTCTTGTAATTTACTCTGCATTAGTTTGAACGAAATTTCGTGCATTTTCGTTTTATCAATTAGGCTTTTTTACTCGATCTCTGTGAAGTTGATTTCCTGTCCCAAAATAAATTTTCGCTTTTAACTAGCCGTTTTTTGTATTATTTTCACCGCTCACGGGGTCTTCAATGCTGCATCTCTTTCAAAATCTGGCAATCACACAACAAACGAGTTAAAATATGAAAATAATCAGCGTTTAGGCCTAGTGGCAGAGATGTTGGTCACTTATTCTGAACACTGAAATACAGGGTGTCCTAGTAGTATGAGATAGATAGCTTTATTACATTTAAATCGATAGAGATAGGCAAAAAATAAAAACACGATGGCTCTAAATATTTTGACCTGCCCTCGATAAAATTATTTTCAACCATACGCTCATGAAAGGGCTTCCGGCACCAACTTTCTTCATTTCTGCAATACATTTACAAAAATTGATACCCCGTCGTCGATCATTTGCTCCAACCGTTGACCAGCAATTTTAATTTTTTACTTAAAGTGACACTTGCAAAGAATCTTTTGAAAATTAGTTTCTCAGAAACGATGTGATAACAATCTTCTTCTGTTGCTTCTTCTTAGAGGAAGTAATTGTCGTTCTTTGTCGAACTTTCAAGTTTAATTCCCTGCTCAGATGTATTTTTTCTACATATGATCAAAGTTTCTATAGCTAAGAATATAGTCAAAACACAAACTAAAAAAATTGAACAAATCTCGCAGTAAATTGATAAGTACATTGTTTCAAATAATCCGAATAAGTTATGTTGTAGTTTTAAGTCTATTTCCGAAACAATATTTTTACACTTACGTAACTTTGCTGTGTTGCAAGAGCTCCACGGAAAGAGGATGGACAGAATAAACTTTGGGCATTATCAAGGGGATGTAGTAATACATATCAATTCTTTTTTTGACTTCTTCCAGGCTGAAGTTGCAAGCAACAATACAAAACAAGCAATAATTAATGGCTGAAATAAATAAAGCATCATTGAATCGCTTAAGCAGTCAGTTAGTGAATAAATAGGTCAAAAATTCCGATAGAAATAATTACTTACGAGGTGCTTCTCGATGCCGAACTCCTTCCTCTGTCCATTTCAGAAGCATTTCCACACATTTGCATACTTCAGCTTTGGTTTTTCCGAACTCTTTTTGCACTTGCTGATAAAATGGGCTCACATCAGTGCCTAAAATTTCCTGGGACATCTTCAAATGCTCGTCTGTCCAGAATCGGCCAGTCGTTGAAATACAAAAGGATAAATAAATAGCTATATAAAAGAAGGCTGCGACGCAGAATGTTGGATTGTAATTCACAATGTATTGCAGTTAATTGATGTTAATGCAGTTAATTGATTTCATTTCATTTCCGACAATTGAACTGAAAGTGTTTTATACGAGGGGTTTTGTACTAAGTCCGAAAGAATTAGTAAGTCATAATTCTTTACGTATCAAGAGGTTATAATGGATTAGTTAAATTGACGAAATATTGCTCGGTTTCGTGTTTAACAAAATGCCATTTATACATTTGTAGTATTCAAAAAGTATGTGAAATTTAACAATATTTTAAATAGTTAGTGCACATTGGTTTACATTTACAACTTTTCCTTTCAAAATACTATCAATAAGACTAACCTGACTTAGTATTTGTGTACGAATATTATTTTATTCCTAGGAGCGTTTCATGGATATGCCTCAAACAATTAAAATAAATTTATATCAGAATTAATATATGCACAGATCGATTTGGCTAAATATTTGTTAATCAAATTAAACTCTTTAATATCGAAGAGTTTTGAGCGACGATCGATGTTTTTAAACTACCACAGGAATTCGGCATTGTTCTGGCAACCTTAAAAATTATAAGTCGAAATAATAACTAGTTTACAAAATACTGAAAATGCGTTTAGGGAAAACTGTAACAGATTTGTCAACATTGTCAAGCTTGTAAAAATTCTTTGCTTTGATTGATTTTAACTCTAAGCTTAGTAGAATGACCCATATTTTTTAAATGACCCAAATAGAAATAAACGTGTATGGTTAAATCTGACGCGCCATCTAAAGAGCTTTCGTGCCTTAAACCCACTATATTTATATTCCTAATCAATTCTAATCCGATTGCCTCTATTTATTTATGTGGAAGCGGAAACATAAGGACACGGAAATTGGAAATGCGGAATTCCCTGTATATCGTTAATTATATATTATATATTAATATTTTTTTACGTTCATTTATCACAATCAGCTAGAAATTACACGTTTTTTGAACATTACATTTTCAGCGGAGTGTCTCTCATAAGGAAATATGCATTTCTGCCCGCGTGGAATGTTCTGATCTGCTCATCTTCATTTTTCATTTCTCGTTTCTCAAAAACTTAAATGTTGTGTTTGTCGTTCCGTTTTTGTAATGTAAATAGGTTAATAAATGTGTTACCTAGATTAAATTTGTCTTAATTTATAATCGAATACTGTTCTAACTTCTAACAGGTTTTTATATTCTAGCTTGGAAAAGCTCATTTAACAAACATGGTAACAAAACAGAACAAAACCCTTAAAAGAATGCGAAGACGATTATAAAAAGTGTAACTATTTATGTAAAAAATAATTGTCAGAATTTTAAAGGTATCCGTTTCATTTTATATGCGCTTACATTCTTCAAGTGAGATGAAAATATCGCCTTTAAATTTAAATAACTACTCAGATCCGTATAACCTCTTGTTACTTGTACTAGCTATTTAATATTTAACTTTCACTTTGATTTACTGGGTTTGTTTAAGTTTTTAATTAATTTTACATTACTTACTTATTGTTCCAACTTTATTATTTTTTTAATAGTTCCATAACTGTCCGTAGAAATTGTATATAGGTATTGTATGTGCAATGGAATCTGATTTATAGTGTAGCCATATAAATTTCTATTAACTTTAAAACCTCACTAAGCAACTAATCTACGAAGTCCGAAATATAAATTTGCGAAACTATGTGTTGAAGATACTTACAGCAACTCACAAAAGCGGTCTTTTATTATTAACTCAATTTAAATACGTTCTTTAGGAAATCTTTTACTGCTAAGTCAGGACTGTTTATAGAGGAAAATATTAATATCCCATTGTGTATCCTGTTATCTGTGTACCAAATGTAAATGAGGTATAAATGTTGATTCAAAATAAATATTTTTCCATATCAAATAGCACTTTGATATGTTTAATCAAATTCAAATAAATCAACAGTCTTGTAAATTACCCCGGTAAAATCTACTGTAATTCTTCGTTTTTTAGTCTTATGTAAAAATGCAACAACCGGAAACATAATTTATATTTTTAAATGCTGGTTTGATCACATTTAAAAAATAAAAGACTTATATAGAAGTGGCAAGTAGATACTTATTTGTAAATTTTGCTTTCCTAAAATTTACAAATTTATTTAATAATAAATAATTAATTATTAATTAATAAAAATAATAATTAATTATAACGAATATTCTCTTAAAGCAATTTCTCGTAGTTTGAACGATTGAAATACAACATATTACAACAATCATCGAACCGAGACTAAAATTTGCAGTTTACCACATTATATTATGAGATGCTCAACAAATTATTCAAACTTTTGTGAAAGACTTACCCTGTGCAACATGCTTAACTGTAGTATGCACCTACAAATTTTCTCTAATTTTCTCACTCTAAATAGTTAATTTTTTAACCATCAAATGATGTTTCCAATTGTTTAATAGAGTGGGGGTATATTTACTAAATACTGGCATCAATCCACATATATTTGTTTGAAACTTCCAAAATATCCTAAAAGGTCATCATAATCCCAGTTGGTTTGTCTTAACGATTCATTAGTGATCATAAATTGTGTTTTGTTAATGTGCATGTAATTGTTTCGCGTCTGGAATAACCTCATAGTTCATCCAGTGCCCAGTGATTTTCTTATCAGGTTTCTAAAAGCCGACGAATTGCTTATTTGAGCTAATGCTAATATACTCAATATTGTTGGCTGGAACTTTTTAGAATTTTTCAGATATTCCGACTGAAGGTGAAACATCCAAAATCCTCATCTCTCTCATTATCCATTCAATAAGCACCTAATGGAGCTAATCTAAGTACAATATGTATTGATTATTATATAATATAGTAAACGAACTGAAATCAGGTGGTTATTGTTGAGTAGCAATATTGCACTCAGACGGGGTTAGTTTGAACATAAATTATACCAACATGACCCGAATGAGAATTAACACGCAACATTTGCGCTCTAATATCAGTGTTAACGGTGTAGACTAGATCTGTTTGTAGAGTAGCAATTCAGACCCGTTGTATTAAAAAGAGTGGAAAATATGTTTTTGAGAACGGAGTTGTGAAAAGCCTTTTGTTAATAATCGCGCCAACACATAGCCGAAAATTCCGAGCAGTGACAATGTAAATATTTTAGGCTTTTGAAAAACATATTTCAACTCAGAATAAAAGAGTTAACATTATTTTAACCCGCTAAATAAAATGTTGTGTCCTTCACGAATCTCCCGACTTTGAATAGGGAACCAAAATAGTATGGCTGGGTTCTATATATTTTTTGTACGTTGTAGCTTTAAAAATCGTTTGATCGAAAGCTTTAATCTAAGTGGAATAATAAAATACTTTTCTTAGTAAGATCAACATTAGAACATGCTGCTACTTAAAAAGTTCACTTTGCCTAGTACGAGGCCCATAGCAATAAGGATTTTTTTTCGCCCTCATAGACGAAGTACAGATAGTTATAGATTTATACGTAGGTGGATCGGATATACGGATATACGAAGAAATATTATATATTTCATATATTATACCCTCGAGTGTTTCCTACTTTTGTTTGTCATTATGGAATTAATGTTGAATGACTATTTCGACACACATTAAATCCAAAGCCTTCTGTTACTTAATTTCCTAGCGACCTAAGACTAATTTCACAAAAGTTATACGACTTATTACCCAATTTTGACCTAGCAGTTCGACAAAATTTAAACAAACCTATTGAAAGAACTTATACAGTGCTCATCATTTGGTTCCCCTCTCTCCTCGCTCTCTTAATTTAACACGTTCAGAATTTTTATGAGGCATTTGTCAGCCCTTAGTTTACGCGAAACAACAGGCGATGCAACAACCTGTACTGTTAGGGGATGCATATTATTAAAAACCCCTGTTGACACCAACAAGCAGAATTAAACTTGCGTTTTTGTATGCGTCTGCTTACGAATTGTTTATTTTATTGCTTCTTTTTACGTTAAGGTCTCAAATTATTATTATTTAAAAATAATTAAAATCTATTTCCTTTTGATAGGGAGTGTTAAAAATGCCCACTTGTTCCGAATCTGGCAGCAAAGTAAATGGGGCAAATTGTTTTAATGGCGTATTTTATCCAGTTCATTAAAACATATTCAGTCATGTAAAATAGTGTGCATATAAGTTAAAACTCAAAAATTATTCCTATAACTGAAAAAATAGTGTGGTGTATCCGACAAATACGTCATCTTACTGGTGATTTAACTGTGTCAACATGTATTCCAAGCCTTAAGAAAACTAAAATATTCTAACTAGAGAACGTTTATCCTATTTGAATTTAAATAAAATGTTCACCAGTTTTAAGCAAATTTAATTTATTCTTACCAGTTTTAATTAATAATAAATAAACCAGTATTTCACTTGGTTTTGATCCCCTGTCAGTAAAAGTTTCCTTTCTTTTCTTAGCTTTTTGTTTGTTTGAATTTCTGCTTTAAGCACATTTCATACTTATCATCATAACTTATGCTGGGACCCCCTATATACAATGATTTGTTCAAAAAGAAAAAAACACAAATATACCATAGAGTCAAAACTCCTTTTATTTTTCCCCTCTTGAACGGAAGTATAATGTTCTTATTGAAGTTAGTAAATTTTTTTGCTATTTTCTGAATGAACGTTATTTAAATTATATTTGAATACGCAAATGTAAAGTTGCTTCGTAAATGCATAGAAGATAGTGTCGATCACGTAGAACAATAGCTATTTAGATAATAAAAATTAATATGATACAGTTATTTTGAATTGAAGCTGTTACATGACTGAACATGGGTTATTTTCTAATTATGTTCATTTAAGTATAATTGTTTATTGGTTTTATATACGTTTTGTTTGTCAGGGATGTAATAAACGTACAGTTATAATTTGTAAACAAACCCATTCCAGTGTAGAAGGTTTCATTAATTTTATTGGCACAATTGCTCTCACGTACAAAAAGGATTTTTATCAAATTCAAATTGTTGAAAAAGAGTTCACAATTTAATAATTCATGAATAATTTAAGACATAACAGTAACCACCAAATTAAATCAATCCGCACAGGAACAATGTGGCAGATAAAAACGGTGACTTTTTTGCTTCCGATTTTCAATAATTGAATGATAAAATTTCGCCACCAATTTCCGTTTTTCAAAAGTCTTCTTCAATCCTGCAATATAACTAATCCTAGGAAAACATTTAATTGATTGAAAATCGTTTCTATGGCTCAAACAGTTAATATTAGCAACAAAGTGAGAACTTATTTTTATAGACAATTTTTCATACAATCCAATAAGCTGGAATTAAAAACTAAGTTGTTTTGTTAGATTGTAATAATGGTTCAACTTGATCATTTTAAAGTATTAAACATCGTGTTGCTTTCTGAATTTTATGAATTATTTCCATTTTAAAATGTTGAAATACAGTTAAAATTGAAATTACAGCAAAACGTTCTTTAATGGTTTTAAGATGAAACACACTACCAAAATGTTATATAAACTGCCAACTTCTGATAGTGAATACCGCGCGATTACTTCAATAGCCAGTTAAAACGCGCCTACAATTATTAAATATTTATTTTTCCAAATATGACTTCTTTTTCGTTTTAGTCTCTTTATTCTTCATCATGAGATAAGTTTTCTCGCCACCTACATGTATTTTTGGAGTCACAGCTACAACTTTCTAAATCACTATGTCCCTATTACAGTCTCTTAAACTAGTTTAAAAAGGCGACACTATCGAGCAGATAATAATGTTTCCGGTTGAATCAACAGAGTAGTAAATGTATAATAAGTAGTTTATAACATGTAGAAAAGACTGAACGATTTCAGGAAATAGATTGACTTAGTTAAAGTGCGTTTTGCTTGCTATTCAATATGCAGTTAATAATAACTTTTATTATTTATTTTCGGGCTTCCGTAATGAACTTGTGGACTATTATCCACCAAATACGCACGAAAATCGTAAGTAAAAGTCGTTTGAAATTTTCAGAAGATGCTCGTCCACAAACATTTAAGGTGCCAGTAAAGTTCAAATTATGGACATGCCATCGAAGTATATAAAATATCTCAATGACAGATTGCGTAAATTTAACACAGATGTGAGCAAAAGCTGGAGAAGAGTATCAGACGGTTTGGGAATAGTCGAAAATTATATTTGCAAATTTGCAGTCGGTTTCATATTTTCAAGGTGACCGAACTTTAAGGAATGATATTTTTAATAGATTAGATCAGCTTAAAGATAATTCTACAAATGAAAAATCTATTATGCTATCTATTATTTTATGGACCTAAAAATTAGTCAGCCCCAAATGTTTCATTATTAGGTAAAAGTTTGACTTGATATTATATCGTTAAGTGATTATTTGTTTGCTACTACCTGTTGCTTAAATTTTTTATGACGCACAATTTTAATTTTTGAGCGAAAAATGTATGGATTTATAGATTAGTTCTTAAATGTCCTGTATCTTGCGACAGAAATAGAATAATAAGAATAACTGTGTCAATATAGTGACATTTTTGGTTTACGATTATAGTTGCGATTTTAAGGGTAAAGTGCTGGAGTTTTTCAAATCAATATTCCGCGGAATCTATCGATAGAACAATTTTTTTCAAACTTTCTTCAAATACCTTCTTTCTTCGAATACAATTATTCGAGGTGAAATGGTAAACTAAACACTTAAAACTGATTTCAGAAACAAATACGTACACAATTTTGCTCTGTTATATCATTTCGGAACAAAGTGGATGTTTGATGTAAAATTCCGGTATAAGCTTACGTACTGTTAATACATGTCAGTTTTCCTGTCTTAACTTGCTGGAATCGACCGAAAATGTGCAAAGATTAAGCGCTAAAAACAAAATCGACTTGCTTATATTTTAAGTAACAACAATTCAGTCACTTTGCTTACAAGTACGTCTCACTTTGATGTTTATTAAATGATTGTGTTCGGGTGCATTGGACTGAGAAAAACAGACGATCTAGAGCAGCCACATATTATTTAAACAATTGTTTGTGAAACCAAACCAAAGTTTTTCTTGCAATTAAATATAAAATGGAACAATGAGTACAGGCCGTCCAAACTTTTTTCAAAGCGATGCAAGAATTCAGTGTTTTAAAGAATTTCAATTCCAAATTATTTTCGAGGTATTTCCGGAAAGTGCAGCTGTTACTTAGCATAGCTCAAAAGTATATTTTGCGTATGCAGTTTCCAGATTTGCGAAGTCTTCATACACTCGCACGTAGAAACTATTTTCTTTAATTAATTAAGTAAAATATTACAGACCCTGTTCTGTTAATATTTTGCGGGCAATTGACACGTGTTTGTTGCAATAAGATGAAAAATATTTATTTGCATATTAAAACTAGGAAACTCCATTTACCATTCTGATCCACTATATTTCACAATCGCCCACCGGTATATTTTTAAGAAGGTCGGGACAAAATAACCGTGATTCCCGGTAAACACGATTTTACTTTCTCGGGAAGTTTGTTGTCTTCACTGACAATGGTTAATGCTCTGAATAATCGCCAATTTCCTTAAAAGCATTATACGAAATGAGTTTTATTTCCGTGACCTAATTATCTATCTCCTCCTCAAGTACCCGAGTTCAAATTTTGACGAAGCACTATTTCTTCTGATTTTCTCGTAAATCTGTGTTGAATGTAAATTTAATTTTAACCTTTCTCAGTTGCGAACTAAAATTTCTACTTTTGCTCTGTTGTAAATAATTTAGTGGGATTAAAATCTAGATAGCATTGCTTCGATAAAGTAAAACGCAGTAAAACAGCTGCATTATTCACTGAATATCACCCAGAAACTACCTGGTTTATGTAATATTTTACGTGACAAAAAAGACTTAAAAAATATTCCCTGTTTTCTTGCTTTTAACCCTTCTGAGTTCTGCTAAGTCACGATCTCTTAAATTAGAAACCAGAAGATGACTTTTATGCGGTTCATGTTTAATTTAAAGCATATTTAAGGGCATTTGCGTGACCGCAATTTTCCTGTTGGTATATGTATAGACTTTTGTGCTGGAGCAAAGATTAGTACAGAATCGTGCATTCAACTTTAGATTTTTGCTTTTTTATTCAGTTTTAAGTCAACAAATCTTTAACCAGCCGGCAGTGTTAAGAGATTTAAAATTATGCAAAAGTTTATTTGCGTTTTGTTGAGTGCTGAGGCTTATCGATTTTCAATCGGAACAATGCCCTACGTAATTCAGGTTTCCAGCTAAAAGGCTAAAGCTCAGGTTTCCAGCTAAAAAATGTAAACTGTATTTGTGATTTCAAAAGTATTTTGCGATTATGAAAATGTTTAAATATATATGTAACTTACGGTAGATACTGGGCGTATGAGATTTACAACTAATTTAAGCACAAATATGTCCGTATTTTAGGCTTGGATAACACCGCGTTGAGGTGCTATTTTGAGTTGATGCCGCTCTGTGAGTTGGGGAGCTTCAACTCATCGCGTCTCACTGCATCGCACTCGAGGTTTTGCGCGTGTGGCGGAATAATTCTTGAATAAAAAATGGAATAAGTTGGAACGTGAAATTTGCCTTTGGAAATATTGCAATGCGAACAGGCCCTTTCTACAAAAATCTCAACAATATACAAACTGAACTCGAGCCAATGAACGCATGAGTCAAAGAAAGGCCGAACAATTAAATGATTAAATAATCATGTTTATTCCTTAGTTCGGTGTCTGTTTTTTTCCGAAAAGGTGTATGAATGTCCAGTATGCTACCGAAAGTTGACGAAATCGGTCAATAATCGTCTTCTTTGATGGGAAACATAGAATCATTGTGGCCCTTATGGCAAAGGCAGTCGTTTTTGAAAGTGACAAAATGGAGGATGGGGCGCTAGATTGCAAAAAGCTGGCAATAATGATATCTAATCTATAAATCTTTTAGCTTCAACTGAGTTTAGTTTTTCGACAAGCGACTGTTGGTTTTATGGTTCTTTATATTTCCCTCTCTTTGCTTTGCTGATTTCAAATAAGTTTACCATTGGGCATATTTCTTATTGTATTAAACACATTTTCTTCTTTCTTTCCAGGCGGCACTGCGCAGCTTTCGGTAAGCTTAGCATTACTTTGCCCCTAGTATGCCATGTACTTGTTGAACTTTTAGTTCCATTTCGTCAACTGACTCCTAGGGTGGATCTGGTATCGATTGAGCTATTGGTTCTTTCGTAGTGAATTGTGAAACTTTTGGAATATATTGTGCGGTTTCTGTTTTTTATATTAAGCTCATCTACAGCTGTTCGCCGAAGAAGTGATCCCGGAATCGAAATTTGGGTTCCAGTATTCAACATCATCAGCACAAGATTAATGATAGTGTGGATTTGTATCTGATTAAACCATTGCTTCCGTCACAAGAAATGTTTAAACTTAAGGAATATTTTGGGCGGCTTTGTACTTTTACATCAAACTCATCTGAAGCTTGTCTCCCACAAAACCAGAATGGGTTCCAGTTTTATGCGTTTTGTTGTGTTTAAAAGTCAAGAGTTTTAGTTTTGCCTGTTTTTTTATTATTTTGGAATCGACTGAAAGATGACGCCACCTTTTGTGGCGTTGCTCAAGAATCATTTGAGCCACATTCGTTTTTAGATCATTGGATAAAGAATTATTAATTCTATTCAGTTATAAAAACGTGCTTGAGTAAATTCTATTGGATTTGTCACCAAAGTCACACGAATTTCGAATATCAGAAATTTAAGTGCAAGATTTCGCCAAAATATTATTCAACAAAAAACGCCTCTTTCATAATGTGAACTTTTCAAGTTTCTACTGGTTTTACTTTGGAAGTTGGACTTTTTTATTAAAGAGTATGCAGTTGCGGGAAAGCGTTAATTTTCAAATCAACCTTCACAAAAGGCGCAAAATTGAGGATTTTATGCGATTTGAATTAAATATTCAAGGTTTGAAGGAAGAGTTCTTTTCGTTTCTGACAAATTTGTTTTTGAAAAACTCAATGCAAAACGTGTACCGCAATAGTTTTTTCAAATCCTGCAAAATTATCTTAACAATGAGTGAAATTCGAAATTTTGACGAAATTTAGAGCATATATCTAGCTATCTATACCGAACGCACAACTTTGAACTTGTATGGTATTTTTCGTTTCTGAAAAAGAAACTCCATGCAAAATGTGTTCCCGCATCAACTTTTTCAAATCCTAAGCAACATTTTCGTAACGATGAGTGAAGTTCGAAATGTTGACGGCATTTAGAATGCACTCTTCTTTACTGAAAGCACAACTCTGAACTTGTGGAGTATTTTTCGCTTATGAGTTTTTTGTTAGAGCTAATCGCGTCTCACTGCGTTGCACTTTTAATTACGCTTAGCATTTAACCCAGAGGCGGATTAAAGCTTTAGATTTCAACACCTAACAAAAAAAAGGTTACCACATTTTTTAGGACATACTGCAACGCAACTGCACCGGTGGGTTACTGTGCTGTTGCGTTGAGTTGGCGCAAAAATCCAATTCGGCAACACTGTGCCAACTCCTGAAAATTAGCTGAGTTAGCCGTGCCTACCATATTTGGAAACGTTAATCTATCATAATCACATTCACATTCACAATAATAGCAAATTGTTCTTTTCTAAGTCAGCGTCAACGCTTATTTTTGTTTTTATTTATTCAAATTATGTTTTAAACATTTTCAATTTAACATTTTGGTCATTCAAAATCGCTTGTTTCTTTGAATACAAGCATTAAAATTAGATGTAGACCTAATGATCCAAAACAAATACAACTCGGTAAATTCAAACTTCCCATATTTCATAAACCGTTATTTCATGAACTGGAAGTATCTCGAGTATCTTGTCAGTCAAGGTAGCCCGACACCCTGCATATACATATATATATTATTTTTGGCATACATCCTCGAATAAGCTAATACGTACACAGATGTCTAGTTGAAATGACTAGATGAAACAGTGTATATACCTTTAATTAAGAGCCACTGCAAATTGCTTGATATCTTGGATTTCTTATAAGGATTTCAATTTTCTAAATAGGAAATAAAGGTGTTGTTACTCCTTCAACGCTAAAGGTAAATTAGTCGGTTGGTTAAAAACGTTTTAGCTTGCGCTCCGTCAATCCCGTAGACGTTTTTGCGTCCCTAGAGACCAGAGCACTAATTTATCTTGAGGACATAATTTAAAATTCGTTTCATCAGCACTAAAGACTGTGCAATATTTTCCCTACTCTTCATTCAATGTGAGTTATTTTGATATTACCAGTTTCACTGATTTTAGAACACTTTTGAGTATCTGCGTCACATTTTATTTCTTTGGGTTCTTGTTGCCTTTCTAGAAACGCATTGGAACCAGCTTTCCATGAACCATTATTACTAATTTATTGAGTTATGGCGTGTTGGATTGAGATTCATTTTATGGTACTTTCAGTTCCTGCTTACGTTCTCGTATTTTAATTTCATTTTGTTTGAAGTTAAATTTTTTATATAATTGACTTATGTGAAATATCTTTACTTCACTATATCCTCCTTGTTTTTATTGGCGACATAACACTTAAAACGACATATCTTGAGAAAGAGTACTAAAAATTTTGAAACTTTTCATGGACAAAAGGTTCCGGAGGGTTCAAGCTTATACTCTATAGCCGAGCTGACCTTTGATATGCAAATAGGGACGAATAAGTCTTCTTGTAATGAACAAGCAAGTATTCAGTGTCAATTTCCCTGCTTATCCAAATCGTCATTACAATTGCTTCTGTTTTTCTAGTACCTCACTCTTATAAATTTTTTAAATTTTGGTAATTTCCTGTTGCAGTGATTCAATTTTCAAATACATTTCAGTTTTCCGAACCACATTTAATTTCGATTAATTTCGGATATTTCTGTCGAAGCACTTTCTGAATGCCATTGTCGCCTATATCGGGCGTTGTTTGTTACCGCAAACAACATATTTTAATGTTCATTTAACAACCAGCCCTTCTCTCTATGTTGCATTAATTTGTAATTTGAGCAAATGATGTATTCGAATTGGATAATATAAATTATGTTGGTCAGAAKTGAACGGGCGCTGGGGAAGCAATGATATGAKTTAACTGCTTGTGAARGATGATCAAAKATTGAGATAACTTCTSTTAATATAAATTATATAATATGAGTTATAATAAAGGGCAATTTTTTCCTTTATTTAAAATTGAAGGTGACATTGCTACTTTGATATTTAACTTTATTTTAATGTTATTCCAATGTGGTTTAATAACCAATCGAAAGCATTTTAATGTAACTAAASATTACAATTATATACAATTTAATCAATTRTTCAACTGAAAAAATTGCGACCGAAAGTTGTTCTGCTTTKGTTTCGGTTCGATTTAAAATATAGTATATTTTCCGCTTTGTTATATTTTKTCTTTCGTTCTTACAATATTCCTAGATCATCTGGACTGTAWCAAATATTTGGCCAGATTGCAAACTTCAAACTTCAATGGTTCAATACATGGCAAGAAAGAACAGAAGCTCACTTTTGGGAGCAGAAAAATTGAGCAAAAAGTGAGCAAAAGTAGAGCCAAATAAAACTAATTGCTGTTTTTACAAGAATAGATCTTCTGATATTATTGAAAATCTTAACATAATTTTAAATCGAAAACTCATATTTAACATGTTTTAAGGTTTGCCTAAATTAGGAAAATATCCTGTTTAGTAAATTCAAATACAACATAATAATTATAAGGTGCAATGCTGGTATAAATTAATAATATATAGATGAAACAACACTCTGTGTAATTAACACAGCAATATCTTATAAAAAAATGAATAGTCAAACCGAAGTGCAAAAATTCCTTTGCGGAGAAGCACGTGCATGCCGTAAATAGTAAAGAAATAGACAGCGACAAGAATGGGAAAAAACTTTAAGGGCTATAAATCGTAACTTTTTATATATTCTAATAAGATTTACTAGGATATTTAAATCGATAGTATATATTTGCTTAATTAATTCTTCTTTGATTGATTTTGATATGCTGTTAATTGAAGTATTTAGTAATCATAAACAAACTTTAAATGAAGTTACCGTCCAATCGAATTCCTTCGAAATTCCCTTTGTGACTTTGTAATGTAATCATTATAGTGTTTCTAACAACAGCAAATGTACAAGATAATCACCAATTTCTCTAAAAGCATCATCCGAACAGCCTTTACCTTCCTGACCTAATTACCTAGAGCCAATGAATTGGGTTATAAAGTGCACAAATATTGCTGTCGATATTCGGGAGAGGAAACTATTAACCTTGTCCATAAATGCCATTTATTAGAAAATAGCCGTTCATATTTTACGAGTTTTATTTACTTACTTAAAATATTACAGATATAACATTTTAAACGTATTAGGATAAGGCAAATTTGATATATTTTAGTTTCGAACATTTCTCGGTTTCTAGTCGCTTCTTGCACATAAATATGGCGGCAAAATGCGATATTTTAAAAAGGAATTCCAGAACGTTAATTTACGTTTGAAACTGGGTAATTGCACTATTTTAAGAGACCCTATAGTCTCTATATTAAATATAGAAACTCTAGGAAAATTAACGATTGTGAAACACAACACAATGTGAAAGGTTCAGTTTATTTCAGTGTTAGTCAATTTAATATTTATTTTATATCCGCAGTTTCACACCATTTCATATTCACTAGGCATTTCATTTGTCAAATGTAGATTATACAAAAAATTTAAATTTAAATGTAGTCCTTCAAAAGCCATTTTTATATTATCTTATTTCGTTTTGGATACCTGCATTTGGGTCGATAGCCTTTTTCTGTAGGAAATAAAGATTATCTATATATATATATAAGGTGATTTAATAAGTGACTTAGATTTGGCCACTATTGCAGATATAATCCGTACCAGTAATAATAAAGTAATACGTAGTAATAATAAATAAGTAATACCAGATCATATCCGAACCAGTAATAACTAGTATGAGAACTTATCTAACTGTTATTACATTCTTTTTTTTGGTGAAGCTAAGTTATTCAAATGTTTTGCTCTGTCGAAAGGAAGGATTTTTTCCCTTAAGGACTAATGAATGTTTTAACGCTTTATAAATTACAGTTTTTGTACAACATGTTTTAATTGTGAATTGGTGTTTGTAATTTGTGAAAATTTTAAATCTGATGAAGGCGCTGTTGTCTCGCGGAAACGTAATGAAATAAACGATATTCAAAAATTTTTACTTCACACTTTGACTGAGACTCAGGAAGGATAAGAATATAATAACAATTGCACGCAGTCAGGAAAAAAACTTATAAAATTAAAATAATCTCAATTGAAAAGGTTTATTGAAATTGAAAGACAATCTTTTAAAAATACGCTTTTTAGACGACTTTTAAAACGCTTCATTTATACGTAGGTACTCCAAGCAATACATCGGGTTAAGAGTCAATAAAATGACTAATCTATGCATAAAATTCCATTCTATTCTAAGCTTTGTGGGCACTAAAGGCCGTCAGAAGTGCTTATTTCAAAACATTTGAAATTGAATGAAAAAATTTAAATTTTGCATGCATACCACTATGTTCTTATATGTTTTTGAAGAAAGAAATCGTACGCCACCGGTTTTTCATGGATTCAGTTTTTATATCAATTTACATTAAAATTATATTTTTACAACATTTTCTATAACTGATATTAACCTAGCACCTGTTGGGTACATTAATTTGAAATTTTTTCGCCATTGTGCAGAAGACACATTTATTTGACTTTCATACGAAACCATCAGAAAATATTGAGGTTAATAACTAGATTTACATAACGCAATTTTGAAAGAAATTTGAGAACTAAACCACTATTTACATTTATTTCAAACATCAGATATTGAAAACGAAATGTACAAAGCTATAAAGAAAACTTGTTGATTAATTGCAAAGACTTGGACAAACTTTCAAACTTGCAGTATGAACATTTGTTAATGATTGTTCCTCCAATTTTTTCTTATTCTCGTATTAAATAGTGAAGATAAACACAAAACGGCATTAACGGAACAAGTTATTCCGTTCTCCAGGCAGCAGGTAATACTTATGTGAGTTTGTCGTATCCTCAAAATAGAAGTTTGGGCTCACTAAGTTTTCTTAAAAGGAGAGAACTCTACAAACATTTTAATTAGCAATAGCAGTTACTTTTTTAAGCACCTTTTGTTACATTTGAAATTTACTCCACATGCTAAACCTTTTGTCTCTATAAACAACTGATTTTCTTATATGTTTATCTATAAGCGTTGTTCTGAACAAGTTTGTAGTTTTTGTCTGTTAGATTTAGGAAGTGTCTTTTTAAAGGTATGCCTGTAAACCCCAACCTTCTGATAGATGCCGTTTTAGCTCTAGTGCGTCTGTTCAAGTTCTTATACCTCCTGACATCATACACATTTTTCGAAAGCTTCACTTATCTTTTTTGCCGAGAAGCTTATCTGCTCTCTATTTCATTCAGCTCTGTTCTTACTTCATCTTTTCTTACCTCATTCAATCAGTCTCTTTTCTCCTTCCATAGCACCTTGCTTCATGTTACGCTATACTCCAAATAGCGTGTCGTAAGCTGATCCATTCTCGTTCAACCACATTGTTAAATCCCATTTTTTGCCAAGCTATTACTGATTTAGTTTAGTAGGTTTCCAGCTACAATTTGTGTACGCAAACGTTTTTGAAAATCGATATTAAAAGGCTGTGAAGTGATGACGAAAATAGAGTGGGACACCAGAGCAATTAAGAGCAGTATAGGCGAAAGACATTTTCAGTTAAACTAGCGTATAAAATCGTTTCTAACGCGTCTGTGGTGGGATGTAAAATGAAAATGATTGGCTTCTTACGAGCAAATGCGCCTTGTGTGGGACTCAAATCCCTTTGCGTGTTTTTATGCTGTGCATAAACGCCCGAAATATTAAAACGTTTATTTGTTTGGCAATTTCAAACTCCGAACTCGACGCCATTAATTGTGACTGTGCGTGTTAACGACCCTGTCAAACTAATTTAGCGACGGTGCGTGCCATATACAGCTGAATGCCTATTTCGACGACCAAATACACTTTTTCCTTTACTTTTTTTCCCGACCTGATTAGGTTTCATTTATTTCAATTGAAATTGGCTCGAATAGGATGAGCACAATAAGTCATTTGTCTACTACGACGTTGAAGTGACCGGTAAATAAAGCAAAGAGAAAGAAAGTAATTTTGGAATGATTTACTTCAGACAAGATTGATTGTCCAATGCGATTAATTTGGAACTTGCAATACTAGTAATTAATGATGATGGGTCATACACGGTGTGTTATTGAACAAAAAGAAGTTTGTGTGTGTATTTGACTATGGAAAAAGTTCTCAACAGATGCAGGTCTACGAATCGTGGTCATCAACTGGTTTTTGTTAATTTTATCTTCTATAGCTCTTACTGAAAACTTAGCAATTTACAAAGATTTAATTGCGGGAAGCAAAAGGCTGTTAAAATGTGATGAGCTTCGGTATGTTCTATGGCAAAAAAATCAACATAATGAACTATCTAACCGAAGATGTACAAAAATGAACCGCAAACCTCAGCTGATCCATAAATATATAAATGCATGAAGTAATAGAGAAATACTTAAAATTAGATTATAATTTTGCTTCACATGCAACAAATTTCTCACACGATAAGTCACAAATTAAATATGAAAGTCCATTTTCATTGCAATATCTATCACTTCAGCGTCAGCTAGACGTAAAGAAATACTTTACGTCTAGCTCATAAGCAGAAGTTAATTGAACATAAACATCAAGCTGGAAAACTATAATCGACAGTTTACATTAAATTTCTCAAGCTTTAAGAAGAACAAATATTGTGTATTACAAGTAGAAAATTAAATTTTTTGGACCAGCTGTTTAAGGCTTTAATTATATAGTTTTTAGATTTAAACAATTTAGTCAAAATTAGATTTTACGTAGAAACATCACTCCGCACTTTGAATGTGATTGCGTATTTTGCGTTGTTGAGAATTTGAAATTGTAAGATGACAGAAGAGGCAAAAAGGCGCGAAAAATATGATCTAACGCTTTAATAATGCTTTTAAATAAGTTGCTAGAAATAATTGTTGCTCTGTTAGAATATTGTTCCGCAGAAACGTTTTCAAATTGGAAACTTTTGATATTCGTTTATTAGTCACTACTCTATACTATTATAAAACATTGATTTGCGATTGAAACTGATTACAATAAAAAATTAACGAAGTCACCAAAATAGTCATTTAACATTTTTGTGCCTTTGTTATATTATGTACGCGGTTTTAAAGATACATATAGGAAACGTAATAAAGCATGATAATTATTGAAAAATTATTTATCAGCGAACATTCTATCAAACGTTTTAAGTTCATCGCTTCTTTGTGCTTTCTTTGTTAAGTATTGAATTTAGATTTACCGTTGTTTTCTACTTCTGATTCTGATACGTTTTCAGAAGCTATTCTACATTATTTTTAAA
>NW_026018715.1:5301740-5309288 GCF_020466585.1 Dendroctonus ponderosae
ATTTTTGTCATGTTTGTGCGTTCGTATAGTAGTTGGTTGGAAGGGTTGTGCAGTGGGTTTTGGGGGTGTGTTATTCGTGTTATTAGTCTTAGTGCAATTTGTACTAATTCCTTGTGAATTTGTACTAATTCCTTTGTCCTTGTATGTTAGTGATCGAAAGTGTTTTGTTCTTTCTACCATTTTTGTTCTGATGTTTCGTGTGTGTTTAGTGAATTTCAGTTTGTGGTCGATTGTGATCCCAAGGTATCTTACGTCGTTCTTCGGTTGCGTCGTTTGGTCGTCTGCAGGGGAGTCAGCGTTGAGTCTGTGGTTCGACAATTATATTAACAGACGAAATGCATTAAAATATTTTATCTACATCGCACTAGTGCGGTAATAAATCTGTCGATCATTGTCAATATCACTGCCTACTGATTTATTTAAAGTGTGATGTAAAATGTATTCTCAAAAATGAATCGTTTTGGAGATATCCCCGACGAATATATTGATAAAATGGTGGTTAGCAGCGAACTGACAAACACCACAAAAAGTAAGAAGTACATTTGGAAACAATTTACATCTTTTTGTGCGGAAAAAACATTATAACATGGATTGAGATACTCCAATCTCGGAACTTGCGTCTATTTTAAAAAGCTCGGCTTACAACATAGGTAAATGGAGAACAAACATGGAGAAAAACAAAATGGAGTTTAAACAAAGAACGCACTGTTAAAACCATCTGGAACGTCACAGCTAGTCTACTGATCGAAAAATGTTTTAAGGAGTATGGAATAAAAATAAAGCCGTTTGAGCAAATCGAATTTCAACCAGTGCGAGATACAAGAAATGCGAAACGAAGAGAATTACAAGGTTGTGAAAATAATTGTAAGCAATCGGCGAGTTTCCTACCTTTTAATGAATTGAAAAAGTTGATCACTAGTTGTAATGAAGAATCTCGTGAAGGACTGCAGAAAAAGGTATTTTTGTCTCTTTCCTATGAACTTGCTTGAAGAGCAGGCGAAAGAACACGAGCACAAATTGGCTTTTTTAAAGAAGAATTGCACATCAACGGGGAAAAAACTAGTAGAATTGAGTACAATCCTGTATTTGCAATAACGACACAAGGAGGCGATAAAAAATGTGCCGATCCCAAATGGTTAGTCAAAAACAATTCAAACGTGAGCTTTTACTTGTAACGCTGCGTTTTAAATTGAAAGAAAAACTAGGAAAAACAAAATGTCAACGACTTTTTCTAACAGGCAATCCAGACTGGAAACAAACTGAACTTTGGGACAAAAACAGTCCCGTAACAGATCTGGACATGGACTAAAAACCAAGCACAAAAGTGGGACTTAAGAGTGACAAAAAAAATTTCAAACCATTCATTAAGGGCCACGGCGGTTTCCGATGTGTCCGATGAAAACTTGATAAAAATTACTGGCCATTCAAGTGCGAAATCACTTTCCAGCTATCTACAGATGGATAAAGAACACCATAGAGATCTAATAGAAAAAAATGTGAGAAACGAGCTAAATTCAACCTCAACTGTCTGCCAGCGGCCCCTCAACGTCTAGATCTGCTGAGAAAAATACAAATGTAAGAAATCATTACTACAACTGTAACTTTGCTTATTCCATTAATTAATGAGTTTCTTGTTAAATACTATGATTTATAACATTTATTTATTTCTTAGTGTAAAATTAAATTCGAGACATAATCTCACTAAATACCACTTGAGCTTTAAAACTAACCATATTATTTTTCACTCTGACATGTTTTCCTTCGAACAATTTCAAATCTCTCGTGGTATTAACCCCGACAATTATTTCTCGCTTGTTCACTTGAGTATCTTTTGTTCACTGCACCATTTCTGGTACCGACCAAAAGGTTCTTGGTATTTCTTCCGTGGTTTTCCTGACACAAGATCCGAAACAACATTAAAAGCTTCGTTCTCAATATCAGATGTCAGATCATCGCTTGAACTCGTTAAAAAAGTAGTAATTTTAAAACAAAATTTTTACAATTATTCTGATGCAGTGATAAATTTTCATTATCTGTGTTCAATATTCAATTTTATAACTAGTTATTTTTACTCAAGTAGTCACTAAAATAATAATCGCAATAGTTGTAGATAAAATATTTACGTAACACGTAGGATATTATATTATTAACGCACTTATGTCTTAAATCTTCTCTTCAATCTTCAATCAAATCTTCACATGCGTCCGTTAATCATATTCATATCCTACTGATTACGTAAATAACTTTAAAATGCGGCAGTTGCTGCAGCTAGTTTGGGATAGATGTTTCATAGTTGCCCACAATTCAACTGGTGGAACATTTAAGCTACAGAATGAGGAAACAATGAGACAAATAAAATAGCTCTTTTCATATAGATTATGACATGCGCTCTTTAAGTGTCCGGTAAACTAAAGTTTACTTTCGTTATGACCGTTAATAGATGTAGGTACTTTATCATGTTTTTATAGAGGGACAAATATTTTTAAGATGATAATAATAATCTGTATTTCTTTCGGAAACCAAATCGGTTTTTCTGCTTTTGCACTTGTATAAACTGAGTCCCAAAAGTAATGTCTAAATTACATTTAAAACTCGGCGGATTGTTTTTTTTTATCTGACTTTTCAACTTCTATTTGATTAAAGTTGGAGAAATTCTAGATAGCCTTGTTCAGTTTGAGATTGGACATGCTGAAAATGATGATCTTACTTTTCCTCACACTATTCCACACCACACATTTAGTCTTTGGGAGTTCTGGGTGTGAACCTCCATCATCCAATATGGATTTCGTCAAATAGCTAGTGGGAACAGGGACAGTGACACAAATCAGCTAAAGTATTAGCAGGTAAAAGAACAAAACAAGTTGTGATGTGCAAAGTAACCACATCATAAATCATATTTGCAATTTAAAAATAAATAGCCCCATTCTATCTGGCAATCATGAAAGTTAGTTATCGATCTGAGTTTTGAATAATGCGAAAAGAAATTGTATTACGATATTGATTTTTCCACCGTACTCGACCAACAAGTTACAGTCACTTAAGGTTGGCATCTTCAGACCATTCTCCATTCCATCTAAGCTTGTAAAAACATCTAAGGAAATCACTATTCAGTTATGAAATTGTATCTTGTGTAGAAAAAGCATTTGATAAAGCTCTAATTTCAAACAACAGTAGCATTTAATGACGAATTTTTGACGATTATAGAAATATGTTTACAAAAATTGATTTTTTACTCTACTGTGTCATGAATTACCGTGCTATCATAACGCCTCCTTACAGAAATAAAGGCTGTCAAACTCAAACTATAAGCGAAAATCGTATCTCGAACTGAATAACAATCCTCAAATGCATCAAGTGAAAAGTATGCTACATAGCCAGGCAATCGAAAATTCAGCTTTTCCAAAGAAATCAGAGTCTCTTCGAAAGCGAAAGCAAAGAGCTCAACAAGAAAAGCGAAAAAATCGGAAAACACACAATGATGCGAGGCAAGAAATAACAAGAAAAATATAACAATAGACAAAAAACCGTAGTAAAACGTAAAGTTCACGAAAATGATGAAGGAGAGGAAACTGAGTGGTGGTGCTGGAAACTGAAAGATGCTTGGTCTGAAAACTTCCAATCTGACTTAAATTCGACATTATTTTAATATAAACTATTTTTAAGGGTTTCAGTTATTTATTTGGATATCATAAATTATTCAATCTCTTTAAAATAGATTTCGGTGTTTTGCCACCATCCTCAGTTATTCTAAAACAAGCAATTGTTTAAAGTCCAGTAACACATGAATTTCTAAAATATTTTAAAATTGCGGGTTTTTAAAAAAGGGCAAATTGTTTTTTAGCATAGACTGTCATATTAATACTAAAATAATTAAAAATTATAATACACTGAAACACTCTAAAATTATTAAGACTAAAGGCAAAGAAATCAGGAATCTACCTACACAAGAAAGTAAGAGAATAATTTAAATTTCAACAAAACTATATTTTTTTAATTTTTGGCATATATCGAAAAAAGCGATTTTGCGGATTTGCATTTTTCAAGTTATTTCAAATCATATCAAGAAACAAAATATACTTTCTCATGGCACCTTTTCGAGCTGCACAAGATGGTGTGTATCAAAAATAATTCTAAAGTTTTGCTTCTCATAACCCAACATCAACTTTTATTTTTCAAATAAACCGAACAAAAGTTCGAAACGTATTAGATTGCGAATTCAACAATGGATAACACACTACGATCTTTACCGGTTGTTGCGTCAACAAAAAATATTTTCTTATAAATTATTTTAGGACAATTTGAGACGTCTAGCTTTCTACTTAAGGAGTACTGCATTTGCACAATTTACTAAAGCCAGAATAAAACCTTTCGATGAAGAATAAGTGATACAAACATTGAAATTTAAACTAAAAAAAACTGCTAAAACTCGAAAAAAATCCAAAAAAGTTGAAAGTTAAATGAAAAATAAAATTTGACATATTAAGCTGTCTTACTTATCTCAGGATATTTGTTGCACAGGCTCAATTGGCATAATTCATAAAATAATGTTTTTTTTACGCAAGAACCACAAAAAATTATGCAACTCGTGTGCTATACATCGTTCCATTCGCTATTAAAAAGCTACCTAATATGTTCCGTACTTTTTTCGGTCCTTATGAAAAACAAAAGTTTATGACGGTTTTAAAGTAACGAAACGTTGTAACACATTTTCATAAACCCTGTCTTGTAGAGCTCAGACGACAGAAACGCGACTTTGTCAGCTTTCGGACTTGCCCATTCCGTAGCTACCAGACATTTTGCGCGTGGCTAAAATTAGTCAGCTACTTAACATTTAAGGGATGGATTTATATAAATTTCGATTCGGCTCTATACTGTGATTTGACCCATATCAAAATTGAATTTTCACGTGTGCCTAAATATAACTCCAAGCAACGTTACGCAAGAATATCACCCACCACAAGCATGATCAAAAGAGCGAAAATAAGCCTGCCAAGGAATGAATATAGTAGAGCGTGATTCAGATCTTTAACATGCACACGAATACACATGTATCTAATTAAAATCGTAATCAGCTGGCCTTAACACGCTCCCGTGCTCCAAAAGCGCCAAGTCCAGTAATTATAATAGATCCAGGTAAATCCCTATAATAATTGGCTAGTAGGATACATAAGCAATACTCTAATTGCCTCTGAACAATGATTTTGCCTAATGAAAAGCTACCGTGCATGAATATTTAGTATATATATCTGCTTGACGTCATCAATTTCAATGTAATAAATAATTGGAAGATATCTGGTTGACACAAATTCTACTTAATAATATCACATAGCGGATGCCCCTAATTCAAACTTGATATTAGGCAATAAATAATATCTTCTCTATCATCAGTCAACTTCCGGATATACAATGTGAGCAAATTTAATTTGTTTTAGACAAATTGCAGGCACCTAAGGCAAATCGCCTCAAAATGTTTGCCTTTTTAAAAATTCAAACTGGTCTCACTTCTGCTATTTTTCATTTACGAAATTTGCTCTTACTCTCCATAAATAACGAATTTTTATTAAAACGTAATCAAGAAACTATCGCCTGGACGGTACAAAGACGGTTTCTTGATTCCCTTTTGATAAAGAATTTGTTCTTTGTTATCAAATAAGCGCACCATTTGTCAATCCGTAATGAAAGACGTAAATATTGTGAGACTAAAAATAAGCACTTCTTGATGTTTTATTAATAAAACAATTTCACTGGCGCATTGGTGAGGATTTTTGGAAGTAGTCGTATTGAACAATTGACTTTCGACTCTCCATTGAATGGTATTAGATTTACCCAACATCGAAGTGCGTTGATATTGTGTACAGAGATGAATTAACGGATATTTCAAAAATATAAGACACCGATACGCAAGAAAATAAAACTGCTTCAATTTAAACCACATCGTTATTTTGAACCGCTACTGTTTCTACTGTTCTCTGCTACTGATTCAAAACTCTAAACTGCAGATTATTTGGTCTATAATTATAATTATATGGTCACTTAGGCCCACTATTCTTTTAAAATAAGACCTAGTTTTGTTTCTGGGATAAACAGCACGATTTAAGTATAAAAGAAGCAACAGCAGAAGCGAGCATTTAGTTCCCAGACTGCCCCAAATTTCACTGGTAACATTGACCGAACTGAAATCACAAACCTCCTCCCTAAAAACAAAATTCTAAAACTTCTTCCAGAAACTCTCCTAAACCAAATCCTTTTTTTCCAAATCCAATCCTCCCTTAAAGAATTCCCTACATCCTGGATAACCACCTCTATCATACTAATCCCCAAACCCACTCAAAACTAAACCTTCCCCCAAAACTGGACACCCATCAGCCTCCTCTCTACACTCTCAGAACTCACTGAACGACTCTTCCTCGACCGTCTCAACGACCTAATCTCCCAAAACCAAACGATCCCTCGGGAGCAGTTCGGTTTCATGTAAAAACATGAGCCGTCCTGCAAGAAGCCAGACTAATTCAAGATGCCACAATTGCTCTCCAAGGAAAGGGCTCCACTGGAGTAATTTTCCTGCACAAAAGCTTTCGACAAACGATGGCACGAGGGCTTGGTTTGGAAACTTCAAAACATCCACAATCTACTCCTAACCTTCGTTCAGTTTGTGGCAAAGGAGTCGCACAGGGCCCCCGCTTTCTCCAACTCTTTACAACCTATACAGAGAAAATAACCATGAAAATGAAATACTACTTCAAGAAAGAAGTTTAAGAGTGAGTCAATTATCAACTATCAACCGTAGAAGAAAAAGCATCAATCACCAGGAAAGCAATCCGCCCTACACCATCAGTTTTGTTACCTACTGAATTTGCAACAGAGGTCTCAGTCATTGATATAAATGTTGAATTGTTTAGTACAAACTTAGATGATCTGTTATTAATAAAATCGAATAGATATGTATATGATTACGTAACTTTTTAGCCTAAAATAAAATATATTTTGAAACGTTTAATGTTTATCTTCTTTCAATTGTTTGAAGCTATGTACAATTTGACTTGCTCATTTCCATTTTTTTTCTTCACTTTTCTGCCTCTTTCAGATTATAATGAACTTGCTTTCATCCTAAATATCCTAAACCATTAAAAAAATATAAAAGACATGTTGCCGATCGAGTCACTTTGAGTTGGATTGGTTGGTTTATTTGCAAGCGAAAGCATAACTCAAATCTACATTTCAAAATTGCAGCTTCAATAGTCCAATTGGGACTGCTGGATGGCCGAAATCGACGGTTTTGTCATCGTGCCAATTAGACATAAAAATATTGTCTATTTGTCAGAAAAAATATAAAAGATGATTCTGCGAGCGACATCCGCAAATTATTATACTATTGTATGCTATTAACAAAAAATTCTAGTATTGGTAGTCGAGAGAGTGCGTATTTGACTGTCACTTATGCGTATTCCGAAGAATCCTTCGAAAGCTTCCGCTTCTTAATTTACCATTATATTTTTATGGCTGCGTTCTTTAGCAAAAAGTAAGCATAAGCAATAATGCAAAATGCAA
>NW_026018715.1:5309388-5351097 GCF_020466585.1 Dendroctonus ponderosae
TTGCATTTTGCATTATTGCTTATGCTTACTTTTTGCTAAAGAACGCAGCCATAAAAATATAATGGTAAATTAAGAAGCGGAAGCTTTCGAAGGATTCTTCGGAATACGCATAAGTGACAGTCAAATACGCACTCTCTCGACTACCAATACTAGAATTTTTTGTTAATAGCATACAATAGTATAATAATTTGCGGATGTCGCTCGCAGAATCATCTTTTATATTTTTTCTGACAAATAGACAATATTTTTATGTCTAATTGGCACGATGACAAAACCGTCGATTTCGGCCATCCAGCAGTCCCAATTGGACTATTGAAGCTGCAATTTTGAAATGTAGATTTGAGTTATGCTTTCGCTTGCAAATAAACCAACCAATCCAACTCAAAGTGACTCGATCGGCAACATGTCTTTTATATTTTTTTAATGGTTTAGGATATTTAGGATGAAAGCAAGTTCATTATAATCTGAAAGAGGCAGAAAAGTGAAGAAAAAAAATGGAAATGAGCAAGTCAAATTGTACATAGCTTCAAACAATTGAAAGAAGATAAACATTAAACGTTTCAAAATATATTTTATTTTAGGCTAAAAAGTTACGTAATCATATACATATCTATTCGATTTTATTAATAACAGATCATCTAAGTTTGTACTAAACAATTCAACATTTATATCAATGACTGAGACCTCTGTTGCAAATTCAGTAGGTAACAAAACTGATGGTGTAGGGCGGATTGCTTTCCTGGTGATTGATGCTTTTTCTTCTACGGTTGATAGTTGATAATTGACTCACTCTTAAACTTCTTTCTTGAAGTAGTATTTCATTTTCATGGTTATTTTCTCTGTATAGGTTGTAAAGAGTTGGAGAAAGCGGGGGCCCTGTGCGACTCCTTTGCCACAAACTGAACGAAGGTTAGGAGTAGATTGTGGATGTTTTGAAGTTTCCAAACCAAGCCCTCGTGCCATCGTTTGTCGAAAGCTTTTGTGCAGGAAAATTACTCCAGTGGAGCCCTTTCCTTGGAGAGCAATTGTGGCATCTTGAATTAGTCTGGCTTCTTGCAGGACGGCTCATGTTTTTACATGAAACCGAACTGCTCCCGAGGGATCGTTTGGTTTTGGGAGATTAGGTCGTTGAGACGGTCGAGGAAGAGTCGTTCAGTGAGTTCTGAGAGTGTAGAGAGGAGGCTGATGGGTGTCCAGTTTTGGGGGAAGGTTTAGTTTTGAGTGGGTTTGGGGATTAGTATGATAGAGGTGGTTATCCAGGATGTAGGGAATTCTTTAAGGGAGGATTGGATTTGGAAAAAAAGGATTTGGTTTAGGAGAGTTTCTGGAAGAAGTTTTAGAATTTTGTTTTTAGGGAGGAGGTTTGTGATTTCAGTTCGGTCAATGTTACCAGTGAAATTTGGGGCAGTCTGGGAACTAAATGCTCGCTTCTGCTGTTGCTTCTTTTATACTTAAATCGTGCTGTTTATCCCAGAAACAAAACTAGGTCTTATTTTAAAAGAATAGTGGGCCTAAGTGACCATATAATTATAATTATAGACCAAATAATCTGCAGTTTAGAGTTTTGAATCAGTAGCAGAGAACAGTAGAAACAGTAGCGGTTCAAAATAACGATGTGGTTTAAATTGAAGCAGTTTTATTTTCTTGCGTATCGGTGTCTTATATTTTTGAAATATCCGTTAATTCATCTCTGTACACAATATCAACGCACTTCGATGTTGGGTAAATCTAATACCATTCAATGGAGAGTCGAAAGTCAATTGTTCAATACGACTACTTCCAAAAATCCTCACCAATGCGCCAGTGAAATTGTTTTATTAATAAAACATCAAGAAGTGCTTATTTTTAGTCTCACAATATTTACGTCTTTCATTACGGATTGACAAATGGTGCGCTTATTTGATAACAAAGAACAAATTCTTTATCAAAAGGGAATCAAGAAACCGTCTTTGTACCGTCCAGGCGATAGTTTCTTGATTACGTTTTAATAAAAATTCGTTATTTATGGAGAGTAAGAGCAAATTTCGTAAATGAAAAATAGCAGAAGTGAGACCAGTTTGAATTTTTAAAAAGGCAAACATTTTGAGGCGATTTGCCTTAGGTGCCTGCAATTTGTCTAAAACAAATTAAATTTGCTCACATTGTATATCCGGAAGTTGACTGATGATAGAGAAGATATTATTTATTGCCTAATATCAAGTTTGAATTAGGGGCATCCGCTATGTGATATTATTAAGTAGAATTTGTGTCAACCAGATATCTTCCAATTATTTATTACATTGAAATTGATGACGTCAAGCAGATATATATACTAAATATTCATGCACGGTAGCTTTTCATTAGGCAAAATCATTGTTCAGAGGCAATTAGAGTATTGCTTATGTATCCTACTAGCCAATTATTATAGGGATTTACCTGGATCTATTATAATTACTGGACTTGGCGCTTTTGGAGCACGGGAGCGTGTTAAGGCCAGCTGATTACGATTTTAATTAGATACATGTGTATTCGTGTGCATGTTAAAGATCTGAATCACGCTCTACTATATTCATTCCTTGGCAGGCTTATTTTCGCTCTTTTGATCATGCTTGTGGTGGGTGATATTCTTGCGTAACGTTGCTTGGAGTTATATTTAGGCACACGTGAAAATTCAATTTTGATATGGGTCAAATCACAGTATAGAGCCGAATCGAAATTTATATAAATCCATCCCTTAAATGTTAAGTAGCTGACTAATTTTAGCCACGCGCAAAATKTCTGGTAGCTACGGAATGGGCAAGTCCGAAAGCTGACAAAGTCGCGTTTCTGATCTCAGATAGTGCTTTTGGTTATATCAAAAACAATTTTTTATGGCACTTTTTCGAGCTCTACAAGACAGGGTTTATGAAAATGTGTTACAACGTTTCGTTACTTTAAAACCGTCATAAACTTTTGTTTTTCATAAGGACCGAAAAAAGTACGGAACATATTAGGTAGCTTTTTAATAGCGAATGGAACGATGTATAACATACGAGTTGCATGATTTTTTGTGGTTCTTGCGTAAAAAAAACATTATTTTATGAATTATGCCAATTGGGCCTGTACAACAAATGTCCTGAGATAAGTAAGACAGCTTAATATGTCAAATTTCATTTTTCATTTAACTTTCAACTTTTTTTGATTTTTTTCGAGTTTTAGCAGTTTTTTTTAGTTTAAATTTCAATGTTTGTATCACTTATTCTTCATCGAAATGTTTTATTCTGGCTTTAGTAAATTGTACAAATGCAGTACTCCTTAAGTAGAAAGCTAGACGTCTGAAATTGTCCTAAAATAATTTATAAGAAAATGTTTTTTGTTGACGCAACAACCGGTAAAGATCGTAGTGTGTTATCCATTGTTGAATTCGCAATCTAATACGTTTCGAATTTTTGTTCGGTTTATATGAAAAATAAAAGTTGATCCCCAACAGATACTTTACTAGAACACCTACGAACGCAACTGAACTAAGGACTAATATCTGTTTGTTTTGTAAGCCAGGAGTTTTTACTTTTTTTTTTTTTTTTCTTTGTATAGCTGATTAATTTATACGAACGTTAGGAATAGGAATTAATTTTAGAATAAGCTAGGCTAAGGCACATATATACTAAACAAGGGCAGAAAGACCGATTGGGTCGATAGCCTTTTTCTGTAGGAAATAAAGATTATTTATATATATAAAAGTTGATGTTGGGTTATGAGAAGCAAAACTTTAGAATTATTTTTGATACACACCATCTTGAGCAGCTCGAAAAGGTGCCATGAGAAAGTATATTTTGCTTCTTGATATGATTTGAAATAACTTGAAAAATGAATATAAACGAAAATCCGCAAAGTCGCTTTTTTCGATGTATGCCAAAAATTAAAAAAATATAGTTTTGTTGAAATTTAAATTATTCTCTTACTTACTTGTGTTGGTAGGTCTCCTAGAAATTATTCTCTTACTTTCTTGTGTAGGTAGATTCCTGATTTCCTTGCCTTTAGTCTTAATAATTTTAGAGTGTTTTAGTGTATTATAATTTTTAATTATTTTAGTATTAATATGACAGTCTATGATAAAAAACAATTTGCCGTTTTTTAAAAACCCGCAATTTTAAAATATTTTAGAAATTCATGTGTTACTGGACTTTAAACAATTGCTTGTTTTAGACTAACTGAGGATGGTGGCAAAACACCGAAATCAATTTTAAAAAGATTTTTGAATAATTTATGATATCCAAATAAATAACTGAAACCCTTAAAAATAGTTTATATTAAAATAATGTCGAATTTAAGTCAGATTGGAAGTTTTCAGACCAAGCATCTTTCAGTTTCCAGCACCACCACTCAGTTTCCTCTCCTTCATCATTTTCGTGAACTTTACGTTTTACTACGGTTTTTTGTCTATTGTTATATTTTTCTTGTTATTTCTTGCCTCGCATCATTGTGTGTTTTCCGATTTTTTCGCTTTTCTTGTTGAGCTCTTTGCTTTCGCTTTCGAAGAGACTCTGATTTCTTTGGAAAAGCTGAATTTTCGATTGCCTGGCTATGTAGCATACTTTTCACTTGATGCATTTGAGGATTGTTATTCAGTTCGAGATACGATTTTCGCTTATAGTTTGAGTTTGACAGCCTTTATTTCTGTAAGGAGGCGTTATGATAGCACGGTAATTCATGACACAGTAGAGTAAAAAATCAATTTTTGTAAACATATTTCTATAATCGTCAAAAATTCGTCATTAAATGCTACTGTTGTTTGAAATTAGAGCTTTATCAAATGCTTTTTCTACACAAGATACAATTTCATAACTGAATAGTGATTTCCTTAGATGTTTTTACAAGCTTAGATGGAATGGAGAATGGTCTGAAGATGCCAACCTTAAGTGACTGTAACTTGTTGGTCGAGTACGGTGGAAAAATCAATATCGTAATACAATTTCTTTTCGCATTATTCAAAACTCAGATCGATAACTAACTTTCATGATTGCCAGATAGAATGGGGCTATTTATTTTTAAATTGCAAATATGATTTATGATGTGGTTACTTTGCACATCACAACTTGTTTTGTTCTTTTACCTGCTAATACTTTAGCTGATTTGTGTCACTGTCCCTGTTCCCACTAGCTATTTGACGAAATCCATATTGGATGATGGAGGTTCACACCCAGAACTCCCAAAGACTAAATGTGTGGTGTGGAATAGTGTGAGGAAAAGTAAGATCATCATTTTCAGCATGTCCAATCTCAAACTGAACAAGGCTATCTAGAATTTCTCCAACTTTAATCAAATAGAAGTTGAAAAGTCAGATAAAAAAAAACAATCCGCCGAGTTTTAAATGTAATTTAGACATTACTTTTGGGACTCAGTTTATACAAGTGCAAAAGCAGAAAAACCGATTTGGTTTCCGAAAGAAATACAGATTATTATTATCATCTTAAAAATATTTGTCCCTCTATAAAAACATGATAAAGTACCTACATCTATTAACGGTCATAACGAAAGTAAACTTTAGTTTACCGGACACTTAAAGAGCGCATGTCATAATCTATATGAAAAGAGCTATTTTATTTGTCTCATTGTTTCCTCATTCTGTAGCTTAAATGTTCCACCAGTTGAATTGTGGGCAACTATGAAACATCTATCCCAAACTAGCTGCAGCAACTGCCGCATTTTAAAGTTATTTACGTAATCAGTAGGATATGAATATGATTAACGGACGCATGTGAAGATTTGATTGAAGATTGAAGAGAAGATTTAAGACATAAGTGCGTTAATAATATAATATCCTACGTGTTACGTAAATATTTTATCTACAACTATTGCGATTATTATTTTAGTGACTACTTGAGTAAAAATAACTAGTTATAAAATTGAATATTGAACACAGATAATGAAAATTTATCACTGCATCAGAATAATTGTAAAAATTTTGTTTTAAAATTACTACTTTTTTAACGAGTTCAAGCGATGATCTGACATCTGATATTGAGAACGAAGCTTTTAATGTTGTTTCGGATCTTGTGTCAGGAAAACCACGGAAGAAATACCAAGAACCTTTTGGTCGGTACCAGAAATGGTGCAGTGAACAAAAGATACTCAAGTGAACAAGCGAGAAATAATTGTCGGGGTTAATACCACGAGAGATTTGAAATTGTTCGAAGGAAAACATGTCAGAGTGAAAAATAATATGGTTAGTTTTAAAGCTCAAGTGGTATTTAGTGAGATTATGTCTCGAATTTAATTTTACACTAAGAAATAAATAAATGTTATAAATCATAGTATTTAACAAGAAACTCATTAATTAATGGAATAAGCAAAGTTACAGTTGTAGTAATGATTTCTTACATTTGTATTTTTCTCAGCAGATCTAGACGTTGAGGGGCCGCTGGCAGACAGTTGAGGTTGAATTTAGCTCGTTTCTCACATTTTTTTCTATTAGATCTCTATGGTGTTCTTTATCCATCTGTAGATAGCTGGAAAGTGATTTCGCACTTGAATGGCCAGTAATTTTTATCAAGTTTTCATCGGACACATCGGAAACCGCCGTGGCCCTTAATGAATGGTTTGAAATTTTTTTTGTCACTCTTAAGTCCCACTTTTGTGCTTGGTTTTTAGTCCATGTCCAGATCTGTTACGGGACTGTTTTTGTCCCAAAGTTCAGTTTGTTTCCAGTCTGGATTGCCTGTTAGAAAAAGTCGTTGACATTTTGTTTTTCCTAGTTTTTCTTTCAATTTAAAACGCAGCGTTACAAGTAAAAGCTCACGTTTGAATTGTTTTTGACTAACCATTTGGGATCGGCACATTTTTTATCGCCTCCTTGTGTCGTTATTGCAAATACAGGATTGTACTCAATTCTACTAGTTTTTTCCCCGTTGATGTGCAATTCTTCTTTAAAAAAGCCAATTTGTGCTCGTGTTCTTTCGCCTGCTCTTCAAGCAAGTTCATAGGAAAGAGACAAAAATACCTTTTTCTGCAGTCCTTCACGAGATTCTTCATTACAACTAGTGATCAACTTTTTCAATTCATTAAAAGGTAGGAAACTCGCCGATTGCTTACAATTATTTTCACAACCTTGTAATTCTCTTCGTTTCGCATTTCTTGTATCTCGCACTGGTTGAAATTCGATTTGCTCAAACGGCTTTATTTTTATTCCATACTCCTTAAAACATTTTTCGATCAGTAGACTAGCTGTGACGTTCCAGATGGTTTTAACAGTGCGTTCTTTGTTTAAACTCCATTTTGTTTTTCTCCATGTTTGTTCTCCATTTACCTATGTTGTAAGCCGAGCTTTTTAAAATAGACGCAAGTTCCGAGATTGGAGTATCTCAATCCATGTTATAATGTTTTTTCCGCACAAAAAGATGTAAATTGTTTCCAAATGTACTTCTTACTTTTTGTGGTGTTTGTCAGTTCGCTGCTAACCACCATTTTATCAATATATTCGTCGGGGATATCTCCAAAACGATTCATTTTTGAGAATACATTTTACATCACACTTTAAATAAATCAGTAGGCAGTGATATTGACAATGATCGACAGATTTATTACCGCACTAGTGCGATGTAGATAAAATATTTTAATGCATTTCGTCTGTTAATATAATTGTCGAACCACAGACTCAACGCTGACTCCCCTGCAGACGACCAAACGACGCAACCGAAGAACGACGTAAGATACCTTGGGATCACAATCGACCACAAACTGAAATTCACTAAACACACACGAAACATCAGAACAAAAATGGTAGAAAGAACAAAACACTTTCGATCACTAACATACAAGGACAAAGGAATTAGTACAAATTCACAAGGAATTAGTACAAATTGCACTAAGACTAATAACACGAATAACACACCCCCAAAACCCACTGCACAACCCTTCCAACCAACTACTATACGAACGCACAAACATGACAAAAATTTCGAAAAGACTAATACACTTACAGACAAAATGGACAAACAACCCCCACAACTGGACCATACTGAATCCCATTTGCCTCACAAGACAGACAAAACACACCCGTTGTCGTTCCCCAACAGATACTTTACTAGAACACCTACAAACGCAACTGAACTAAGGACTAAGATCTGTTTGTTTTGTAAGCCAAGAATTTTTATTTTTTTTAATTTTTTTATATAGCTGGTTAATTTATACGAGTGTTAGGAATAGGAATTAATTTTAGAATAAGCTAGGTTAAGACACATATGTACTACACAAGGGCAGAAAGACCGATTGGGTCAATAGCCTTTTTCTGTAGGAAATAAAGATTATTTATATATATGTAATTGGCTTTAGGGCAATATCATTGATGTACAGAAAGAGCCAACTGATTTTCACAATTCCTAGGTGTATGATGGTCAACTTAAAAACGTTTTATTTCATAAATAAATTAAATGTACCAGGGATTCAATAACTCAAACCTCTAAATGTCGTTTGTTATTGATGTTTTCTTTTAACAAGTAAAACATTCACATTTACTAGATTAAAGCCCAACTTGGTATCCTCCAATTTTACGTATCATATTCACCGCCCACTAGTTTGTTTTGCAAAACTCAGGTAACAGAAACTTAACCTGAAACAAATTGACGGCAGGGAGCCCGGTGTGGAGGAGCCCTATGTATGTATATGGATTCAAAGGTATGCGCCTGTCTGGACCTTTGCTTCGTCCTACAGACGTCGTTCCATGGTGGCGTGCCACTCAGTTTGCAGCTCTCAGCTCATGAATTAACCGCATCCAGAGCAGCAGGATGTCTGCGGGCCTCGTCTTCTGATTGCGATTCGCTCATCGCCGGATTTTGCCCACGTTACGAGCCAGAAATTCTCAGCTCTAGCCTGATATGTTTCATTAATTTTTTGAAGCAAAAACAACAGATTTTATAGTGGGACTTTTGGTGCAAAATGTGATATGTGATTGTTTTTTTGCCTTTGTGCTATGCAATTGTACTAGTGGCTGTAAATCCTGGATATTTTGTAAACTGGAGGTGTACTGATCATGGCCTCTAGGATTTGCTTGCTGGTCTGCTTTACAATATCTACAATAAATTCAGGTAAACTATTTTCTAAGCCGGAAGTTTTTTAAAATGCAGGAAAACGTATACTCTAAACATTGAATATTCTAAATGTTCCAAACTGAGTTCACGTTATAAAGACCATTTTTAGTTAAATATTTATGGGAGGATTCCTGCGAGCTTCATTAGGTCCTAAGAGCTATTAGATCATAATTCATTCTTACATTTTTTTAATCACAAGTTTTTCATAATTTGGCCGACATTGTCTTCATTATTATCAAGTGAGTTCACGAAAGAAATATATTTGAAGCACTAAAAGTAATTTCTTCACGCAACTTTTTTTATTAGGACAGTGTAATTTGAAAACAGCTCAAATGAGTTGAAAGGAAGACCATAAAATTCGTTATTAAATCTGAATGGCTTCATATTTCGCGAGAAGGAAATCAAAGCAGTTTTCCCTGTCCCAATATTGCGGCACCGAAATTAAACGTAATTAACACTTGATCACCTGTTAACCATTCCATCGTCGATGTTTTAAATTAATATTCCTAATTTGTTTCCATTTGTTTCAAATACTCGGTGCTCTAAAATCTATGGCATTATTTTATATTATTATACTATTTGTGAACTGAGGATAATTTATTAAAACAATTAATTTGTAGTTAAACTGAGGAAGATGCAGAAAAATACGTAAATAGAATATGCACATTAATAGCATATTTTTCATGACATCTTTATGGTCCAATGTGAACACACCGGTGCCTTTCCGATATCAGTATTCACTGCTGCTACAAAAATATTATCTCCTTTAACTAAGTTTCTTAAATTGAATGCTCTTGTAAATGTCCGAGTTATAGATCATTACTACTTCACACATGCACGGAAGATGTCAGTCAATTCTTGCACTGAAAGCACAATATAAAATTATTTAATATTTTCTCTAGTACTCAAATAAACCAGACAGTTTCTACTTGCCCTGCAAATATTACGTTTAGAACTCTTTACAATACGATAAAAATTAAATGCTGATGTCTTAAAGCAACCCATTTTCCAATTTATGAATAAATGGATAAGAAAACCATGCAGATTAGAGAAAATAAATTGAGGGATGTTTCGATAATTAAATAGAGAAACCTAAATAATATAAATTAGAAACGCATAGGAAGCTATTAAATTTGTCCCAAAAACATCATATTATTGATGTTGATAACCCAGTAAACTCAATGCGTTTTAAATACACTAATTAGAATACTTGTTTTCATTCGGTACATTTTAAGTTTAGCATTATTTAAAGGTCCACTTCTGTATTTAAAAGTATATTTAAAACTAAAACAGGCGGAATGGATTAGAAAATGACGACGCAAAATCGAATTGGAAATAAAAACTTAAGGATTAAATAATTATAAAATTATATTAGCAAATTACAAAAATATTGTCAACGCACCTTAGGTAAAAGTGAACACACTAATAAGAACACTCGTTTTCATTGAGCTCATGTTCTATTTAGTACCTACTATTTAAATGTCTACTTTTACCGGGTTTAAAAAATACATTGTGAACTTTAACTAGCAATGGCCAGCAAAATGTATTAGAAAATTACAAGGGAAAATGTGAATTCGGAAGTACAAAATGCAATATTGAATCATAATTAATCAGAGGAATTAAAAAAATTACTAAAATTTAGAGACTTTCTGCATTTTTAGTAATACATTAGTGAATTCACTAATTAGAATAGTTATTTTCATTTAGTCCACGTTCACTTTAGTGACATTTAAATCTCTACTTCCGTGTTTAATAAATATATTTAAAACTGTGACCAGCGCTGACCAGCAAAATGGATTAGGAAATTACGACGGCAAATAATAAAAATATGAAAAATACGTAGTATTCTCTACCGTGCTGTAATTATTTTTATAGAACTTTTTTACCTACAGTATACAAGAACAAATATTTATACAAGAACAAATAATAATTTAAATATCAAAATTTTATAACTTCTAAAATCTATTCGACTTGTTTTCCTTTGGCCTTTGCAAAACTGAATGTACTTCTTAAAAACATTTTGTATTTTGGGTAGCAGCTGTACTTTTATCGGAAATTGGCTTTATTAAAAATATTTTTCTTACTCTTTGGACACTTGGATCACAACAGCGAAAACATTTGCCGACGGAAATGCATAATTTCCAGTTGCCGGGAAATTGTGTGGAGGTGGAATAACGGAAATCAGTTGGAATACATTTTGTTATGCCTTTATGCTTGTATATTCTTTTTGAATTCTGAAGCATATATATTTGTTTGCTTTAATGCATCATTTCCTTTTTTTCACGGAACAGTTGTATTTTAAAAGTGCATTTATGTTCATGTCATACGGATTTTTTCAGAATTGAATTAAACCCTATGTTTTTTTTTGTAGTTTGAATTTACTGGTCTTATATTTTACACGTTTCAATTTTTTTACTTATATATTACAAGTTTTTTAAGAATTGTAAATTGCATTTCAGAATTTTAGCAACTTCTGGCTTGAAAACTTTTAAGATCGGCTCACACGTTTTAAGTAAAAAAAACATTTAAGAGATTTATCTATAACTTCAAACAGATTACACTATACTCTATGAAAGCATTTGATTTTAAATAGTATACGAACAGCTTTTTTGTTTTGCCTACAGTGTCAAAGAGAGTATTATGTGAATACGCAAAACAACTACCTGTTCTGCCTGTGAGTGTTGAATCTGCTCTTAGTCAAATTGAGATACCTAAAATGATGACGATTTGAAGCTTGTGAAGTAAATGAGTGTACGATTTTTAACCTGCCATTAAACACAAGAATAAACGAATAAGTAAAATTTGCATAATCTCAAAAGGATGTATTCAAAACTGTCTTTCCTATTGATTTATTACTTTGTTTTATCGAAACATTTGTTGCTCTTTACCCTTCTATGAAGTCACGAATATTATACATACTTAAATGCTTATTGTTGTTCGCTGACTACCAGGTGCATACATATACATAATTAAAGCATTATACCATATTCAAACAGGGAGTGCAAGTTAAATTAGCATATCTTTGTGCCAACGGCTGCACATTCGAATAATTTTGTATATAGAGAGAAGTACATTGAAAATGTTGAAGGTCAGGAAGTTAAACGGAATATGAGTATTTATTTAGAATGAAGTTTAGTGAAGCGCGTTTAAAGCGTTTTATTACTATATTGAATTATAATTATAATTATAATGAATATATTAATATTTTATTGAAACGAAACCACTAATTCGTATTTGATTTGTGCATGTACTAAATATTTGCACTCCCTACGCACGTTACTTCAGTTGAAACTAGTGAATGATTTTGTTATCAACGATAAATATTATAAAAATATAATTTTGAGGTACTGATGCAAAACTGTTTGAATGTTAACTTACAGGGACTTATCTTTTAAAAAATATACCAAACATTACATTATAAACATACATTTTAACTCTTCGTAACACTGTAACCAAATATCTGAAGTAAACCGCAAAAAAGCTTTTTTGGGAAAAAATTATATAAATGCATGTGAATTTAGAACCGCATAATACGACTATTTAAAGTATGTTTGTAGATGTCATTTGTTATTGTAAACTACTCCGACATCAAACTTTTAACTCTCTATATTGCTTTCTTCTTGTATTCAGTACTTTTCTCAAAACAGTACAACGAAAAGACAATTGCAAATATCAATATATATAAAGAAATTGTCTTACTAGAAAATAAGAGTTTACTTATTTGCGCGTGTTTAGGAAATGCGCTTACTTGAAAACGCATCAAAAATTTTATGATTTTTTGCCAATATTTTTGTAATTATTTATGAACATTTTTCTGCATCGCGGAAATGAAGAAGCTTGAGAATTTTCACTAAAACTTAATAGTTTTTCAGTAGATAAATATATGTCTTATATAAAAACAATTAAATACCCCAAACCTACTGTTCCTAGTTTTGTTGTTTTCTGTTTAGTCTAGTGCAACTTGTTGATTGTTGCATCATTTCAATAATTTTTATCTTTGTTTCATGTAGCAATGTTTCGTCTTTTTCACTGTAAATTAATAATAAACATTACACCTAATGGCCCAAGGCGTCAAAGCGCTGAAAAAAACATTTAAATAATCATAAAACTGTCGCTCTTCCTGGAAATGTAACTAGATTATTTTTGTATGGGATATGTTGTTGGCATGTGTCCACATCGAAATGCTATTTTTGGTGGAGTTAATGTTAGGAGTCAAGTTTATTTTATATTGGCAACTGTTGAAGTGCAATATTTGCATTAAAAACTTTTCACGAACGGTGCTGTGTCTGTTTATTTTTTCATATTCAGAAGGCAGATTATGTATACTTTCTTCGCAAGAGCTTAATAATCTCAAAATTTTCTAGAAATCTATATCAATATATAAAAACAGCTGAACGGGACCAGTAGGACTTTTTATAGTAGTGAATTGGGAGAAATTTCATTATCGTTTTAAATAATCGTTTTTTATAAGAATCTGTGTTTATGTTTCGAAAAATGAGCAGATGAATTGTTGTTGAAAATGGTGCTTGCTACAAAGTGTCCTTAAAAGAAATTATGTACCAATATTGACACTTTAAATTATTTATATAGGTTAAGCCCTCTCCACCCATAATATCTACTGCACATTAAAGGGTTTACACAAATCAAAATAAAACCTGATGGTAAAATTTAATTTGCGTTTTCTACTTAACTAGTGCAAAGATAAGTGAATTTTTTTATTAAGTTATCTTTTATTTACGTTAATCGTTGTTATTCTCTCCTTCATTTAAGTGAAGTATTTCCTATTGTTTTTTCAATAGTCCTGTTAATCACTTTTCGCTGTTGATGTTATAAACGAGGAAGTTCGTAATCAAAACTCGTGTCGAACCACGAAATTCCGAAACTATAAAAGAACAATTATTCAAATTGAAATAAGTTTAACGGACTGCAATAAAGTTCTGGCGTGCTCGGTTTTATTTCCCTGTTAGAGGCCGAGATCTAGCTTAATGCGAGTATCGCATGATCATAATTTTGTTTTGCTTTTCTGTTTGGCTAACGGTTATATTTACCATATTTCTGTTTTCGTCTGTAATCTGTTAAAAATAAAACAGGGTTTTTTCGTTATATTCGGCCGATTTAACGATGGTAAATGGGGTCGACGTAGATCTATTAAGGAAAATTAATAACTACTTATCGGAAGTTCATGGCTCTATTTTGACATATTTATTGTTGAGCAATTTTTATTTCTCTTTCTGTGTCAGATATTTTTGGAGTCATTTTGGTCTTTGAAATGTTGCTTGGTTTCATCTATAGACCCCTGGTTAAGGTTATAAGTTAAAGCAAATCCTTTGCTGTCCTTTTATTACTTTAACAGTGCAAACGAAAAGAAACGACTGAGATAACGTTACAACGTAGATCATATTGCCGTTAATATCAGACTGCCGAAATAGGATTTTATTGCGTCTGAGTTCAAATTTAATAACTGTTATTAAAAGCATGTCAACAAGATTCTCGAGATATCTTGCTTCTTGTATAAAAATTCAAAACAGCGATTAACCTTTCGCTTTACATTTGATAGGAAATATTCTAGGTAGCTATTAAATTACACCAACGTTCTGTATTAAATTATTTCGAATATTTTTATCTGTATATGCAGCATTATAAAACTAACCAACCTAAATAGCAGCGGTATTTCGAGAAACTCAAGAGCTAAACGTTTAAAAAACCAAAATTCTTGCCCGAGATGCTCCTAAATRSAGTAATAATTAATCMTGAGAATAGGACTTAGTAAGATAASGTTTAAGAATTATTTGTGTCAGAMATATTAACAGTATTAAATAAAATAATGAAACCTCCGCCCAAAGCAGATGAATTTGGRAATAATTCAATATATTCAGTCAAAAATYAAAGCTAACTCCTGTGTCGCACATTTAAAGCCCTAAGCTTTTAATAGAGCTATATCTTAGTCAGCTCAAAAAACAATTAAAGTGAAAACATAACAAGTGATARATRCGAAAATGYAGAAACAAACGTATGAGATTACCGGAAGAATKAGATAAAATAAATTGCGTGTGATTACGTGACAGGGAAATGGAACAAMGCAAATTYACAGATATTAATAATCAGGCGCTAAAWTGCTCCAATTTCAGAGAAAACTTGACCCGAATRTGATTTGYCTGATTTTTMACGACTTTTGCTAATTCCGTATTCSGTCTCTTTTCAATGAARTAACAAAACGTTCTTACATGMGAATATCTCTAAAAAAATAGTTAATTTTTMTCCCTTTTTGAKMATTTTTWAATTTTAAATTTTTAAGTAAAAAACARTAATCATCAGYATTTCAAACCGTTTAAATWTATATCTTAACAGCTCCTAAATATCGTTTTTTCACTTTTCAGAAAATATATAGACAGATGYTTCCAAGTTCGAAAAAATGTCTATACAAATAACTAAATCTATAAATATTAAATGCACGCCTTTAAGATAATAATATTGTTGAAATATTGTTTAATATTGGAAAAATATGGGAAATTTTCATAAAAAGTGAATATTTATATTATACTCTTTGGTGTACTTCTAATGGTTCATATATCAAAGTTGCAACCCGACAATAAGTAGATTATCGCAATTTTCTCCGAAAGCTGGAAAAACACTACTACTACTTGTACATGTATGCTTGAACCTATAGAAAACTACACATCCAGATATTAAACCTATGGCGCTAATATGCGAACTGGGCGAGCTTCACAACAGTAAAATGTCTAAAATGGACCATTTCGTGAAATGTGAAATCGACTTGCAAATTACGGTAGATACGACAAAATGAGATTTGGAACGTTAAACGTAAACTTTGTCAGTCTGACTTTCAATAATTGCTGAACAAACATTTGTAAATTTGAGCGAGCGAAAGAGCTCTGCTCTCAAGCGCGCAAAAAGCAACTAAAAAGGCACAAAGCAAAAATGAATCAGTGGATTATTTTCCGTTGGAGTGTTGCATTCCGTTTAAAAGTTTGCTTGCGCAATAGATAAAGCAAAAAGTTTCTAACTTAAAATCGGAACTTTTTATTAAAAGTTACAGAAGTTTTTGGTTTGGGCCATAGCTGTGGGGCTCTCAATATCTGTGCAATGAGATAAAGTATTATTGAATTTTGTTGATAGTCTGGGACCGAGCAACGAAATCTAATTGTATTGAAAGAAATATTGACCCCCGAAAGAACAAAACATATTTTTTCAGTTTCAGAGCTTGCTTTTTAGCTGATACATAATACCAGGGAGCTAAAATGTAAATTATGTTTTTTGGAAGCAATTACTCAACTTCTGATTGCAGGCATTGAAAATAATCTTGAGTAGGAAGCCCTGGACCGTTTACGAATGTTTGACAAAATTTCAAAAGAAATTTAGTAATTTTTCAATATGTAACTGCTACATAAATCAAGACCTTCCTGGGGCGTTTTTAACGCCAGCATAAACAAAAATAAACCTACAGCTTTGCGTCTGTGTAAAATAGCCCAAACAACAGCCAGTGAAGTGTTTGTTGCTTACCGCCTGAAGCCTAACACTTTTTTCCAAACGGTTTGCCCAAATATAGACCTGTTTCTAACATGAGGATAATTTAGAGGAACTGTTTCCAGAACGCACTGCAGCATCGCGGTTGAACTTAGAAAGTTTTCCTTTATTTCGCCGGCAAACTCCCTTAGGAGATGTTCGCTTGTTTCAAAGGGGCCCAGATATACCATCTATACAAGCACAAAGAGAGGTATATTGTGAGTTACGTTGATGAATAATCCTCAATTGAAAGTATGTATACTGGGTGTCCCGAAATTAGGCGGCCTAACTGTAACAATGAAATCTGGCCTCAAAATTAATAATAATTGTTCAAATAAACATGTATCGAAAAACGTGCCCTAACGGGGCAACACCTTCTTGAATACAGGCCCAGTAGTAGGGTTTCAACTTCAACATGTAAATTTTAGGATATTTAGTAATTTTGATATGCTCAATCTGGATCTGAAATTCAAACTGTCAGTATTTCATCATAGACGTATCACTTGGGGGGTAGAAGCACATAGAAAGCTCTAACTTTTTTCTGCGACTGTAAATAAATATTTTTTCCACAAATTGAGGAAATCTGAAGTATTTAACGAAGAAAAGGTACTCTTAGTGTACTTCGCCCGGACGCGCCATTTTCCAACTAAATGACTGAAAATATCACTGCTATCCATACGCATTTTTTATTTTAAGTAAATATTATTATCGACTCTAATTTACTGGAGTAAATGTTCAAAAAAATTTCCATTTTCTTGAATGCACACTCTGGACATTTTCTTAATATGTTGGGTGGAACGGAGAATTTCAAAAGAGGTTTGTTTTATTTGATTTCCGGCCGCGCAAATCCGCTTGACGAGCTCTTCTGGGCTATTTACTTCTGTGTCATAAATAATATTGGACATATTACTTCACAGATAATAATCCAAAGGGTTTAGATCAGGCGATCGAGCTGGCCCGTTTACTGGGGCAACTCCACCTATCCACCTGCTTGGAAAATGTTGGCTTAGCCAATTTCTCACAGGTTGTCCAAAGTAGGCTGGAGCCCCATCATGCTGGAAGAACATTTCTAACCGAGTGCTTCTAAATAGCATATTTATATGTATGTATATAGCATATATATATATGATAGCATATTTATATGCTATTATATATATTCTCTAGCAATTCTTGCAGGTCATGTTGTAGGAAATTTAAATAATTATGGGTATTTAACCTATTTGCTAAAATAATCGGCGCTATCAAGATATCCCCTTTGCCACCTGCCCATACACTGAAAGAGAACCTGGCATAATGTTGGAAGTTTGCCCTTCCAACAACTCTCGGATTCTCAATGCTCCAAAAATTAGTATTATGACTGTTGAATGCTTTGCCTCTTGAAAAGGTAGGTTGCCTCGTCCGACCGTAAAATGATTTTGAAATCATGTTGGTGGCTTGGAATCCAACGGCAAAATGTTGTACGTGTTTTAAAATCGTTGGATCTTAAATCATGTACCCTTTTATACTGGAAAGGATGCAATCGTCGCATTTGAGTCATTTTTCCGATCTGAAAATATGGTTTAAATTAAATCATGTGTTGTATGTCTTTGTGTAATYTTTTTTTTATCTTTTATCCTTTTATTAATAATAAAAAAAATTRCAGGAAGACATTCACTAGTTTTTTCATTATCGGTAAAACTAAAAATGCTTACAATGGATTTAGGGAATATTGGTAATATTTGCCAGCGGTTTTAATGCTATTTGAGGAYTATCTGAAATTCTATTTAGCGTTCCGCCTAAATCTAAATGATATTTGATGTYTTAAATTCCTACSTACAGTGCGAAATAATTTCCCATGTGGTATTCCTCTTCTTGGAAACCGCCCTTGATACTCTCGTAGAGCCGCTCGCGGGTAACTCATTGTTGGAAAAACGCATCAAAAGCTTTAGTTAATTTTACAAAAACGCATCAAAAGATATCCACTTTTTAGGAGAGTCGTTTTGTTGGAAAATGCTGTGTCTGAGCSAAGTAAATTAATAGTACCATTTCTTCGTAAAATACGTCAGATTTCCACAATTTGTAGAAAAGAGATTGATTTATAGTCTCAGAAAAAGTTAGAGCTTTTTTGTACTTCGTTCCCCCAAAATGATAAGTCTATGATGAAATTCTGACAGTTTTAATCTTAGATAAAGACTCAGCATATCAAAATTACTAAATGTACGTTTTGAAGTTTAACCCTTTAGAAATAATTTGCAAAAAATCTTACTACTGGTCTCTTCCTTAAGAAGACGTAGCTCTGTTAGGAAGCATTCTTCGATAGATGTTAAATTGAAAAATTTATATTATTTTTGAGAGCAGATTTCAGTGTTGTGTGGCCACCCAATTTCGGGAAACGCTGTATATAGAAAGTATTTCGATATGTCATTTTATAAGTTATTGAGAGAGTTGAGAGTTTACAACTTAACTTAAATCAAATATTTACTTCCATTCTGTCGAAGAACGAATTGAATCTGGCATGATTTAAACCATCTCTAATTTCCGCACTTCAAACGGTAGCTGAAGCTGCTGTCATATGCTTGACAATTCCCTCAACAGCTGCTGGCGGGTGAGCTTTGCAGCTCCGATAGAACTAACTGATGTAATTGGATGTTTCACGATCTCTTTGAAATCCGCTTCCGAAGTTTCAATTATAAGTAGGGTTTTAGTTACGCGGATTGTATTACGATCTCTCAGTTTGTTATGGTCTGGATCCATCGAAATTAACATTGTAGGAATACAATATTCGGAGTTGTACGTATTAGGTTATTCCGAGTCGGCTCTTTTGAAAGATTTTGTTCTATCTTGTGAAGCGGATATTTTGTGTAGTTCTGAGTTAGCTAATACAGGTCTTACCATATAAAGATACTGATCAGAGGAATTCTGGCCAAATCCTGTGCTCAACCAATTAAGAATTACAGTTAAAACAATAATATTTTTTAATGTACGAAAAAATAGTTGCACGTTTGCAAATTGTACGATGGGAAAGCTGAATAACTATCCACTTCATATACGGATACCCACAGCTGCTTATAATTGCGATGTTCATTCACTTATCTTATATTGATTTTCGTGCGATCCATACAGAGTTAAAATGGCCATTTAACATAATGCTCCATCTGAGCTATAAACTGCTAGTCGTCATAATCGAGTCAACCCCTGCTGGACTACTAATAGGCATATTAACATCTGAGTATACATACAGACAGGGAAAGGCTATTATGCAAATACAGACATTAATTTATGCCACTGGGTATTTGACATAACGTGCGAATTGAGGGTGTTTTTCGATTCGATTGGAAATCATATTGAGCCTTCACTCTGATTAAGTGTAAACAGCATTTGATGCGACGCAGATTATGTTTGAGTATATTTGCTGGTTAATTTCAATGATGTAGCAGGTAATGTGTATCCGGCGCCGTAAGTGGATCGTTTCCATCAGATTGCCCTTGCAAATTACGCATAAATAACRCAGGTGACTTTTAACATGTGTTTTTRTGAAGAGTAYTTAGGACTTTGTTGGTTMAAACGAAACTGGAAAATAAAGAAAAACAATACATATGAAAGCAGAAGGACCACGGGCAATATCCTTTTCGTCAAAATAAAAATTGTTTAAATATACACAGTGTCTATATAAGGCGACAACATATGRGAAACGTTTTATCATTAATTTTACGAAAAACAGTTATTCTTTATACCAAGCTCTACATGTTCTGAAATGCAAAATACAATCATCATGACTTACATTTTTTCAGTCGTTTTTTCGGTTTTTTAAAAAATATGAAATTTGCTCAAAACTAACTGTATTTTTGACATTATCTAAACTATATATTTAAAAAAATGATGCTGATTGAACCTGCTCCTACTAGATTATCAAGGCAAATGTAAGTGTACCTACTCACGTAAAATCTAAGGTGCACTGATAAAGAAATTATTTGAATAGGGCAAAAAATGTTTGCCAGTGAGATAGAAAACATCAATTCTATTGAGCGGAATTTACCAAAGTAAGGACTGGAGATAAACTTGAAATTGTGTTAATTGTGTTAATTGTGGGTGACAATTATAAAACGCATCGCAAAGGTGCCGAAATTCTTAATAATCGACACTTAGTTGACTGGAAACATTTAACGTCTGATAGTTTTATTTTAAATTTTAGATCATACAGAACTTTTATATTAATAACCTTTCTGGCAAAACTATTTTTAAAAAGCTTCAGTTTTCCATTGTTGTCAACTTAAGTAGACACACTGTAATGAGTGTAATTACTTCTAAACTAAAACTGATTATCCCAATTTGTTTAATTTGGAAAGAAATCYAGCGAGGCCGAAGTACTTGAGRTTGCWGMMATAGATGTTACTGTTTTTGTGTGACTTGACTATAACAGAAAATTMATATTTTTTCTTTCCTTAGTTTCAGTCAAAATGTGCAATAAAAATGCTCATGTCGTTTATTTCGTATTACGTTTCGGCGAGAYAACAGCGCCATCATCAGATTTAWATTTTAAAACAAAATATAAACATCAATTTACRATTAAAATATGTTGGGCAAAAACYATAAWTAACAAAGCATTAAAACATCCAWTWGTTCTTAAGGAAAAAAATCTCTGGGAGAGCAAAACATTTGGAAAGCTTGGRAAAACATTTTTTTTCCRTAACAACTAATGGATGTTTTAATGTTTSTAAATTATAGTTTTTGTACCACATATCTTAAYTGTAAGTTGGTGTTTCTAGTGTCTTTTAAAATTCAGATCTGATGATGGCGCTGTTGTCTCGCCGAAACGTAATATGAAATAAACGAYATGAGCCTTGTGATTGCACATTTTGAATGAAACCCAGGAAAGAAAAAATATAATATCTATTACACGCAGTCAGGAAAATARATCAAAAAATCTTGAAGYAAGTTGAACGAATTTCATCATCAAAGAGGCAAATGTTCAAATTTCGTGTTGTTCCTCATGGTATAAATATYTTCTTTGTCGAATTACGAGTGCATTCTTCGGTCGTCGGCAGGAAAGTCGTTTTCCATTTTCCAAAGCCACGTTGCTTAAAATTAAAAATACAACAKCTCATGCTTATTCTCGGTCTATATCTTCTAATTTATCATCTTTTAATTTCTYTTGATCAGTGATTTACTGGATATGATWTTACTTTAKACGGCACGAAAAACAYTATKAKATYATTAGCCTGCTTATATGGCAAAGTGTCCTTAAAGAAGAATTCGACATAAACTTGTTTAGACAAATATTGCACAAGGTTTGAGAGAAATTGTCCCTAAAGCCATATAAAGTGTACGTCGAACGGGCAATATATCGCCGAATCGTTAAGGGTGAACATACGATTCCAGTTGAAATGGAAAATAACGCGCCGTTYCTTGAAGAGCAAATGAGGGAGTAAATGTTTTGGCGTCTTCAGTTTAGGCAATTTTYGCAAGTATCTATTAAACATTATTCTGATATTCTATTAAGCTGATACTGCTAAGGACTTTTTYCTAGAACAACGACAAAGTCAATGACTTTTGATCAGTGATAAACTATTRAAATGTTATTTGCAGTCTTTTATACGAACAAAATAGCTGTGAACTTTCTTTGTAATTTGAAAATTCTCATTACGCATTTCACTTAATGTTTTTACWCTGAAATTACGGACTAAGACGCACTTCAAAAAGAACTTCSACGATAATTTGGTTGATTTGTTCATCCAAACTTGACCTATCCAATTCAATGGTAATTCAAATGGTARCAKTGCAGCYTTGCAAACTGCAGCAGGCAATATTTTTRWTGCTGAKCGGTCGAACAACCTTCTTAGATCTTTCAACCATGAATTCGTGCGTCTTTGTGTTGATCTCTTACCTTATACTTTACCCTATTATTATATATAATTTGTATTATAAATACAAGTAATTAATTCAACACATAAGTATTGCTGGACTACATCGTGCTTAGTGATCTTTTGTAAACGCAAAATACACAGAATTTATTTATAGATGTACATTTCAAAAGTATTTATTCGCTTCCCTGTTTCTGAGTCTCACCTCAACTGATCATCCGAATTCTGCACCTTATCCAAAAGTCTGAGCCGGTAAAATATTTGTTCATGCTCATTAGTTTTTTGCTCGCTTTTTTAGTAGTGTTACAAATGTTAACTTTTGCCAATCTGATGGTATTTTGCTGGAGTTATTTCTGTATCTTATTGAAAAGTGCTGTTATCAATTCTAGGCTTTTGCTTTTGTTTCCCGCGATTAATTCGAACATTTTTTCGTGGATTTTGTCATAACCGGTATACTTTTCACTTCTTGTGTCCTTATTGCGTGAATAACTTCACTAATTTTTTGCTTATTTCTGAACCTATTTCATATTTATCATTGTCTGTGAGTAGTGGAACACACAGTCTCTCATCGCCGAAAATAGTTTGGATTAATCCTTTAATCTCGAAAGTTTGTTTTCTGTCCATAAGATAATTTCGTGACTATTGTATCTTGAAATTGTATCTTTGTGTCTGCCTGTTATTTATTTTACTATATTATTTATTTTACTATATATACCTTCGGTGAAGGTTTTCCTGGTGATTATACTACACCTACATCATTTTCCTGGGGGTGGAGTTATTTGCATTTTAGTCGATTCGGTTTATACTTTCATCTTTCATGGGGTGCAAGATTGCTTGTTTTTCCTATTCTCGGTTTTTACATATCCGTAACCTTCTATTTGCATTTTTATTATTTAGTTTTTAAAGCCTTCCATGTACCGTCAGCGTCTGCATTCTGTATTGGTTGCATTCTCGTTTACAATTCTTTCTCCAACTTTGTTTCTTATGGGGCTTTTCAATTGTGCAATGTCTATTTTTGGTGTGTTATTTTCTGATTTGGCCTTCCGGAATCGTTTGAGTATAAATCCATTATCGCAGGAATGTGGTCGCTATGGATGTCAACTCCTACGTAAGTTTTGCGGATTTCTAAGATAATTTATGAATATTATTACTTGAGTAATATTTTTGCAAAAAAAAAACATTCGAGGCTCAAGATTTTTAATGCACAGTTCCTTCAACGAAGAGTAAAAACAAGCTTGTATTGTTAAATAACACGAATGTAAGGCTACAGGCGGATTGTAAAAAATTGTAAAAAAAGTTAGATATAAAGTAACTAGAACATTTAAAGGTGTGACGTAGATCAACAACATGTTGATATTAGGCAGATTTTACTCGTAGTCGACAAAGTTGGATATCCCGCATATATCATAAATTATAAAGAAATACATCATAATGATAAATGTTATGTTTAGCTGAGCAAGAAAACTTATAATTCCCAGCTATAACTATGAGCGTGTTGGCGGTTATTTCCCCATTACAACGAACGCCGACATAATGCGGTCATCGCATGACTTTAATTCAGTCCTGCTTTTTCTGTATCGTTAAGGGTTGGCAGCTTATGGCTTCCTTGCGGATTTTCCTTCCACAACCGACTGAACTGTTATGGCCTCACTGCCCTAACGATTTTTGTTACAATTCTGTTAACGCAGAAATCCTATTACCACATTGTGATTTGATGTTTATTTTCCTTCAAGCTTTCATTACATAGAGCTTATTAATCCTACACACAACCTTGTATTTCCAACAATTTTTGTTATGTGGGATCGTTGGGAAATATTGTAGCTCAGTTTGATGGTTCTCAGGAATTTTCGCTTGCAATATCGTCGTTTTTTCAATATTTTTATTCTACTTTCTGTCTACCGCATTATCTCCATTTTTTCTCTTATTTGTGTTCTTACTGTATGGACAAGCAAGTTGTTGACTGGAGTTATTCATTTAAATTGAGAGAAACATTAAAATGTTTAGAAGCGCCCAAGGAATGTATTCGGATTACTTGTCAATTCCAATTTTTGATAAACGTAAACAAGATTTTTACCAATTCATTCATCTCATCAAAACTGACGCCTAAATTTCATATTATGTTTCTCTAAAAACCTTATTTTCTATCATTTTTCCCTTCGTTCATTGGGTATTCATTTAAATATTTTACCTCCAACTGTTATAACTGTTATGATAATTTGGCACTGTTTCAAATGTCATAATGATGTTTATTACCTCACTAATGCTTTTTAAAAGTATTACCGCACTAGTGCGGTAATGAATCTGTCGATCATTGTCAGTTGTGTCTTAAAATTTCACATTCTAAAATAAGTTCAAGCGATGACCTGCCATCTGATATTGAGAACAAAGCGTTTAATCTCATTTCGGATCTTGTGTCAGATAAATTACGGAAGAAATAAATACCAAAAAGGATTTGATCGTTACCAGAAATGGCTTAGTGAACGAAAGATACACACACAAAGAGCATGGAGCTCCAAAGGGATGAGGGTTTATGTATTTTGCTTACTTTGTTAAAATATGCTAATAATCCTCGCTTCTTAAGTTGACTATCTTTCGTTTACTGCACGATTTCTGGTACAGATCAAAAGATTCTTGGTATTTCTTCGGTGATTTCTTTGGCACAAGATCCGAAACAACATTAAAATCTCTGTTCTCAATATCACAAGGCGGATCAAATTTTTCACACAAAAATTACACACTTCAATACAATACCTAATCATTTCATCCAGTATGTACACACCCATTCCTAATATTTGAATGAATATAACTTCGCATAACTCAATATAAATTTACGGTTATCTAAAAATTCCTACAATTCAAGGTGTCCTAACTTCCAACGATAGAATAAAGTAAGTTGACGATTATTTCAAACAAACTCTTATCATCATATTGCTCATGTACTAAATACGCAAATTTTAAAAGCATTTGCAATTATTTAGAATGCGCCAGAAAAGTGGCAGCGCAGAAAACAACTTTTTTCTTATGAAACACTCGAAATTTTATTTTGTATTTGAATTTTTATATAAATTTGAACTACTTTAGTTTTATAAAATATGAGCGGCTTTAACGATGAAAATTAGCATTTTTATGATGTCGATGCGTCGAAAATTTCTTCGTGGTTTTAGGCACAAAATGTTGAAATTTGATTGGGGAGAAAACAAAAAACATAACTTTTTGATAATGACAAAATCCGTATATTATCGGGGTGTTTTATGCCAGATACGAAACATTTAATGTTTGCTGAATAATATTCGATTTCCACTTCGCACATTGCATAGCGTCAGCTTGACAAAAAATTGCTCGGATAATTGTCATGAATTAAACTTTTCTCAGTTTCTTCATTTTTATTTGCATATTTCTGTTATTGACGAGTTATTGATTGAATGTTTTGTTTTTGAATCAGTTAGTTGCTTATTATTAGTAATGATTATTATTTGTTATTTATAATAAATATTTTCTTATTATTAGAATTGCAAAAAAATTGTTTGTCAAGACTACCTAGAGAAGCAATGTTATAGTAACCTATCAAATATACTAAGGCCGTCATTTAAAAACATCCAATTTTCTAGTTAATTATCAGAGATAATCATAGGAAATCTGTAGCTAAAATGAAATGAGTTTTTAACATGAATACGTAACACTAACAATATATGCGGTGCGCCAGTTGAATAAAGTGAGATTTTAGAGTTTGAAGAAACGTTTTCATAGACTATTATTTTAGAAGCTCTGTAGTTTCAAAGAAAACTATTTTGCAATTTGAATATTAATATAGTGTTGATCCTTCCTCCTGTGAGATTTCCAAATTTTGTGGCTCAAGACGGCGGAGATGATTTCGATTGATCGAACACCATAAAATTTTAAAAAAACGAATTTTCAGCGTTAAAGCCTTATAGCTAAGAAACTGAAATTTTTGTTCATATTTTATACAACAAACAATAATTTAATTTTCAATATGCATTTCAAAATGAAACAGAATATAGCGGTTCTAATAAAAACGTTTGTTTTCTACTCTCCAACTTTTCGGATGCAATTCGTATAATTTTTAATATTTATGTTATATGCGCGTTTAGTCCCTTTTCAATATCCTCATGAGAATTTTAAAACAACTGCGAGTTCAGCGTAAACTCCCTTCATTATATTTTTGGTACACCCTGTACAAACTTCCCATTTTTTTAATTTTATGTTCTATACCAGAAAATAGGATTTTTATCCGTCTACAACGAACGGATTACGAAATATGTCTAGACAAAGTTACAAAAACGCGTATAAATAAAAATACTTTTTGAAGCCTAAAAATAAAATATTTATTATTCAACAGTTAATTAAACATTTTCCATTGACAAATACATCATGATGTAACTCTATTTTCCCGGCTTGAGATCATGGACGATGCCATTAATTTCACCTTACGTTCTGCACGAATCTGACATCAAAGCTCGAAAAGCATAAACTTTAGAGAATTTATCATTGAATCTCTTGCACTTTGGCTTTGCAGTTTTAACCATCTATTGAATCAGTAAATGTGGCTTTGAGAGTTTTAGCCTGGATTTTGTAGTTTTTCCTAGTAAGTAGGGTGGAAGGTTTTGGATCAACCCGTCATCAACTGTGTCCTGTTGTTAATTCCTCATTTTCGAATTCTGCAAAACTGCATAAGACTTAAGACCTTTAAATAGCATCACACCTGGATAATAATGAAAAAGGTGATGCATTGTAAGTGCAGAAAATTAGTTTTTTAAACGTGTCGCTTTTTTTTCTTGTCCCTTAGCCTCAGAAGCTCATTTTTGGTCTTCCATCACTAATTAGTTTCATGTCATGTTTAGCTAGGAAGTCCCATTTTCCACCTGGACACGGAAGCCTTTCTATTTTTTCCTTGCAACATTTGTTTAGGAATGCAATGCATTATCTAAAAATATGTCTTGCAAGGTGTAATATTGTCTCTAACCATGTGAAGTAGTCTTCGCATGTTCCCTTCTCTTAATAGAAGGTAACTATCGAAATATTGAAAGTGGATTAACTTTCCTTCATTTTCGTTGCTATTACCTTTCAGATCTATTTGAGAAAAAAACCGCCCCTTACAATATGCGAGTACATTTCAGACGAACTCTATTCCGCGTATTAAATATTTCTGCGTATAAGTTTTTGTTGATTTCTTTATCAGATATTTTATTAATCTTCTATATAATTCTGATTTTATTGGCAATTAATCGTGCTTCAAACGGCCTGTTTAGATGGGCATTTTTCCACGTTTTCAACACCTTTCTGTGCATGAAGAAAATGAAGTCATCTTGCCGCTAAAGATAACAATTTTGAATTATTAATTCCACTGGAAGTATGTGTTGAATTGACTGAACGTGTTGAAACCAAACTGTTTATTGTCTATTCGATCATTTATGGCTTTACAAAAAACCTTTACAGTTTGACTCAGTAGGTTAATTAGTCTTTATCACCTCAATATTTGTAGTGTTCAGCAGAGACCAAGAAAGGCTTTTAAATTTGTAAACAGTTCTGGACAACTCGTAAATGTATTTATGGCTAATTTTAAGCAAATAGGAAGAAAGCAGATACAGTTGAAAACAAACTGGAAAAAATCAAAGCGTAAAGGGCTGTAAAAAAACATTAAAATTGTTTAATTGTTTAGTTTTTTCCACTTCCGCTATCGTAAAGAAAAATATGTTGAAACGTGCTGTTGTCTAAGTTTTATAACTCTTTAAAAGCATAAACACGACTTGTTTCATATTAAGTCATATTTAGATCGAGCACTTTAGGAAGTTCAAGGAGACACCACAATTGGTATCAAAAGCTTTAAAATCAACAAAAACAAAATATACGATTACGAACGTCTCGACCTAAAAAAGTGTCAAATTACCGCACGGACTGGAACAAAAATAAACTCTATAGTTAAAATTGAGGGCCACAGCACAAGTAAATTAAGATGCAGAATCTTATCAATCTTATTGCTCATGTTTTCCTAATAGTTGTATATGCACATGTTGCAGTTATTAAGAAATGAACTCTATTCTCGAGCTGTATTTCTTTTATTTCAATTGATTACGAATTCAAAAGTGTAAAAAATGAAGAACACAATTGTTTCAGTAACTGAATATCTGCCCAGATATCAGGAATACTTCGACAAGTTTTATTTATATCTTAAATAGAGAATCCCTAACCAGTCCTCAGATAATTCTGATTTGATTTTTTTTCAGACCTCTTTAACAACGCTGTATTTTACCCATCCATTCTCAGATAAAAAAAAAGCGTGGCCAAAATGCCAACCACTTTGATGCAGATGGTATCACAAACGCACATTCGCTATTTAACTCTAATTTTTGAGATTTAATAAAAAAACAGTGTTTGTAATTGAAGTCGTTTTTTTTCTGATAATCTAAGTCATTATTTAAAGTTAGTTCATTGCCTGCTTAACTTGACCCTGTCGCAATTAATATTTATTGGTAACTTTTGCAATTCGTTAATATTCATAAGCCATTACCTGCAAGTTTGAGATAAAAATCTATTAATTATTCATAAGCRGTATGATTACATTTACTCCGATTTGWATTCTATTAAGACTTTATATTTTCCTATTTTCCGATGTWGCTGCGAATTTGTCATWWAATTTTTTTCTGAWATTTGAAACTTAAAACGGTACTCGCGTTCGCTTTTTAAAAGCTTKTTTCCAACTGTTAGGAGCARWTYTGWYRTTCKYWTTGTAMMYYRTTTKRMCYSTTAWWAGCWKWTGCAATACTKYGYTTTTCMRATSGWSAWYTTTWCTAAATYGCTWMTTRTMTATATKTTTGCCCTTTAYAGCTYACMARWAACAATGTTTATTGWTGTTTTTTTGTAACTTGTTTGGACTGTTAAAAGCAGTTGCTCTTCGTTTTTCAAATGGTCATCTTTTCKAWATTGCTAATAATTTAAAAGTTATTTYATTTATACCTTGAATTGCGSTCTTATAAAATTTACATTCCGATATTAGTTCGAAAACTCCACAAATTGCAATTTTGCCATAAATAAACAAAAATCTGTGAATTTCTTCAACCGACTGAACTGAAACTCACGACTTTCATTTGCTTCCACCACCAAAATCTGCGCGTCTACTCTTTGCAATCCTGAAAAGCAAGATAAGTCCAAAGCTTTTTCTAGACATTGTTCCAAATGAAAGCTGTTCACATTTTTCGTTCGATCCGCCTTCTAGTTGGAGTTGAAAATCAATTCTGAAGCTGATGCACAAAACGATGTAATCGTATTTTATTTTCTTGCATTTCAGCCATTCAATGCAGTGGAATTAAACATTTTAGCAAAGAAAAAAATCACGAATGGAAGCGGATTTAAAATCGTTCAAAGAAACATTTAAGAGCCCCCATCAGAATTTGCATTTTTCAGCTGATTTCAATCGCCCGATTTGCACACTAATAATTGGTTGTCGTCGCTTCATATGCACATTAGTTCCGCAGCCAATTTGCATTTTAATCAAGAATCGGATTTTCAATGGAGAGATAAGGGAAAGGAAGTTGGAAACAAATTTTAAGCCTGCGTTGACGCCAATTCCTTCACGCTCTGCTAAATGGGGTTTATTAACATAAACTCCCCTCTTGAAATTAACGAGAAACGGATAATTAAATGTGATACCTACTTTTGTGCTTCCCGTTCGTTATTATTACAATTTTCGGCACGCCAAGTGGGTTTCAATTTTCATGTATTTTTACTGCTTTAAATTGCTTAATTCAGTTAAAGCGTTATTCGGAATTTCTTTGAAAAGTTATTACGAATCGTCATTTTTGGGCACACAGGAAATGAACGTTGTTATTTTGAAGTTTAAGCGGACTGTTTTCTGCTGAATTTGTCGGTTAAACTAAATTAAATGAAATGTTGCTGACTTAATCAGATTAGAAGGTTTCAAATAATGTAGATTAAATATAGAGTCATAGCTACACAAAATGCACTTTAGAACATTTAGTCAATCGCTGGCAATCAAGGCCAAAATAAAATAATTAAATTGATCGAAAGCAGACCGAAATTTAACAAAAAAAGACAGTACAAATCACCTAGATAAAACAAATCAAGAAAAATTCAGTTTTACATTTTTTTCTTAGATGTAGTAAAACTCTGAAGAGATCTTAGATGTAGTGAAAAAGCATATAATGTCTGGTAATACCACATCGTTTCATTTCATATTTTTAAATTAAAAATGGAACCCCGTTTTATTTTCGTTTGTATTAACTCTTTATCATAATTTTCACCAACTATTTTTTTCACTTTCCAATGTGCTTCAACACTTTAACTTTTATACACTCTAAACAACATTCCTATTAACCTTTGTTGGCTCCGAAAGCCTTAAAGACAATTTTTACTCAAGGAAGTATTAATGGGAGGGAGATAGTTTTTACATAGTGCAGAACAATGACTGTACGTTACTTGAAAATTTAATATGAAAAGTAGGTCAGCTCATATTTGCATACTTTATTTATACATAGAGCAAAGAAGCACAAAATTAAAGATTTACAACACGCACCTGGCTAGACTTTAAATTAAAGGGTGATCGCGTGGCTTAAAACTTAATTTGAATTGTGAAATTTTATATTAGAAGCGGCAATATTTGCAAATTATTAGGATCAAGCAGTAATGAACCATAGTTAATAGCTGCGTGTAGTTAATGATAAATGTTGGTTGCAGTTTCAAAATTAAATGCAATGAAAAGCTGATTTAGCTATGGATTTTAATGATTTTACTTGACAGACTGCTTTTTAGTTCGACTCAGTTTGATGAGCTCCATTTTACGCATTCAAAAACCGACAATTTTTTTGCAAATAATAAATTAATATAAAAAAAATTCCTGGAAATTTTGTAATTGAGCAACTTCAAATTTCCTTACAATTTGCTCGTAAGAACTCATAAATTTTTCGCTACTCTCTTGAAATCCACGATGTTCTTTTACCTTAAAGAAAAAAATTTGTTCGTTGCTGTTGAATGTATTCTGTTTTCCTTCCTTAGTTAGTCCTTATTAACTAACTTTCCTACCTGGATATTCTCCTGACTTTCTTTGCCACTACGTGTTGTATGGTACAATATGGGTTGTTCATGATACTGTCATACCACAAATAAAAAATTAAATGATAATGAGATGAACTTTATCTCTTGCATTTGTAGTTTTAACAACAATCGTAGAAAGACGCTTCACTTATTTCACATCCATTCTCAGAATTCTCAGAAAGTGGCATTTGCGAATTGTTTCAAAGGTCACCTAGCATTTAAATTCTAATTTCGGGTTAACACCGAAAAAGAGTCGAGCTTGAAACTTTAGCTAGAAATTTTACTTGCGATTGAGAAATTTGGGTTAGTTTAATGTTTAGCAGAATCAGCTGCTACAAGAAAACATTTCTGAGTTCTTTGTTAAACATTTAAAGAAGATTAATAGGCAGATACTTACTATTTTGCATTAAATTCACATTTAGACCTTTACAGCTATTTTAATGTTTGATTTTAAACTCCGCGTTATTAGCTAATATTTTGGTACATATAGTTTGTTTTTCTAATGCGAAAATTGTACCAACTAAAGGAACTTTAAAAAGTTTTCAAACAGAACTCAACGCACTAACAAGAATGATTTCAGGTTTTATGTAATTCTATAATCTGGAGCAGAATGTAAATATGTAAAGCTTTAAAACAAACTTAATGTGTGTTACAAGTTGACAAAACAAACTTAATGTGTGTTACAAGTTGTGGACATAGTTGTCCAACTATGTTTTTTTCTGCATAGTTGTAATATTTTGCAATTGTACTGGCAATTATTGTATATATTCTTTCTGAATAAAAATTATTCTTTCATATTAGTGATATTGTTTGTGGTCGGCTTAAAACGTTACCATCGAGTCATTAAATTTTTCCTATAATGATAAGTATCTTATCAATTATCGAATCAGCTGAAAACATCATACTGAAAATGTAACGTTTCTCGTACAACATTTTCCACAGTTTATAACAAATTGATTACTGGAAGAATGGAAATGTATGCTTTTGTAAGCCATTTTCGTTTATTTTTTCCTCAAATATGCATTAAAAAACGTAAAACGATTTGAAAACCCAGTAGTCAAAAACAATTAATTAATTAATTGATTTAAAATAGGGGATTTGGATGGCCAATACCCTACATGTTGAATTGTATGTCAGTTTTTTTAAATTGTATGTCAAACAAAATTTCTGAATACCTGCGGGAAGTTTGTAATATTACTGGGAGATAATAAAAAAAATAAAAAAATATATGCATTGTGAACTGTGACATGAAAAATTGACTTGCTTACCTTCCTGGTTTTCATTATTTTCATGTTTGTGTAGTTCTTATAAATTATTTCAGAAGATTAGTGTAAGCTTTAACAGAATGAAGGGTCATTTTTATGATTACGTAAAATTTTTGTAAATTTCGATTTTTTTTTTCTGGAAGAAGACCGAAACTTAGTTGAAATAGCAAAGTGCTTATAGTTGCGTCTATGTTACAAATTAATTCATAATTAAGAATCCAACGATTTGGTAGCGTATATTGATTTTTTGCATCCAAATGCAGACATGTGTAAATGGAAATGCATCAGACCCCGAAATGCTATTAAAAAGTGCATCGGTTTGCCCCATTAATCAGGTGATCTGGTTTAATCTTCTTTCCGCATCACTTGGAATCAATTGCGGCTATAGATGAAGTGTAAAAAGTTTAAAGCCATTACCTACAATATTGTCCATACTTTTAAATGATTTGTGTTTGGTTTGTTTAAGTTTTTCTCAATTTGCACAATAAATATTATATAGCAGATTTTTTTCCTAATTTCCTTTATTACATTATATGAAAAAAGAGAATAAAAAAATCAATTTAGCCTGCCAGGTTTTGCAATTTACGTAAAGTATAGGTTTTTATTGACGACATGCTTTCAATCCCTTCCTTGCAGAATTGCGACTGTAAATCAATCCTGATTTCCATGGCATTTAAGTTGGTAATAATTTGTTCTTTGTAGCTAATTGCGAAAACCGTTTAATTAGACTTGAATGCTCAAATGGAAATATAGATTGTCGAGTTACAACACGATTAATTGTCTCCACAACGGCCATCTCAATAGGATTAACTATTGAGCTGCCGCAAATGCAATATTCTGTAGGTATTATACAGAAATCCATAAATCGTTTGCAGCTAAATTATTTCTATTATCGAATTGCTAACAGGATGCCATTGATTATTCCATTGGAGCATTTGTTAAGAATTATTAATGCAACAATGATATTTTCCGTCAAATTACTAGGTTTTTTGTACTATTCTGACATTAATCATACTTTATTTTTTTCAGGTGAGCCCAACAGAGCCAATTTGCAGAATTAATTAGGCAAGTTTATCATACCATTTCCAAAAGCGTCAATTTTCTTGATTGATAAGTAGTGAAATAATGTGGCATTCAATGATTTCCTTGTAAAGACAAGCAACAATAATGATGCAGACGTTATTCTTAATAATGTTGGTATCATTAGTTCTTTTACTTGTACTGTTTGTGAACACCAACGTTTTTGGCGATAAATCTGCCACTAGCATATTTTTAATTATTCATGTTAAGCCAGTTCTAGGTTCTAAAAATTGAGACTGATCAAGACGCGAAATGTATATTTGAGAAACAGTTAAAACCGTGACTAGTACAAAGTGCCTTTTTGATAGGACCAAAAAAACAAATTCATTGTTTGCTATGGAAAAGTTCGCTCTGAAGGCCTGAGCCGAGAATTGAAAAATTTATTATTTATGATTCGAATTATATAAATTAAATGATTTTTCATGAGTGCTTTTGAAAAAAATACATAATCAATAAATATTCAATCAAGAAGTGATTAATATTGTAGGCGTAATTACACGAGTAAAAGAATGTTTGTTGCCCACAATTTAAAAGGGGTTTGGAAGCGTTTTTAGCTAGGCCGTAAACTGAATTGGATCAGACTTTTGAAGATTTAAACGGTAAATTATGTCAAAGAAGTTTGCGAACAACGTATTACGTTCCTCAAAATAACTTAACTTTGAAGCGTGAGCCTACAAAATAATATAAGTTTCGGCATGAAGACAAATACAAATATTTTTATAAAAATTTATTTAACATTTACATTCGAGGACGGTGCATGTTTGTCATTAGTTCTGTGTTTCCTATCCCATATAATTCTCAGACACACATACAGAATGAAACATATCTCTGCAGTCAACAAAACAATTAAAAAACTGCAGCAAAAATATTTTTTAATGTAAATTGTAGTTAAGGTGGCTTCGAAAATATATACAACTTAAGGCACAAAGTATAGAATTTTTTTTTAAATCGAACACGCTGTGTGCTAGGCATTGATACTGTTTGCATTGATAATTTCACTCTGTATATTTATACTTCACGTTTTTAGCAATAGGCAGGCTTCAGTCTGAGTCATCTTCTCAAATCGTGCAAAGAAACTTTGGTTACAACATTTGCATCGCCGTATCAGAAAATGAGTCTGACTCGGGTTCTCCGAAACACAGTTCTGCAATTTTGACTTTTCCCTTATACAGAAAGAAAGTCAGGGTGTGTATAAAAAAAATTAGGATCATAATTGCTATGCAATATGCTACTGTTATGCCGGGCGTGCTCCACTTTAATATGGGATAAATGAATTGGTCTCCATTCCTGAAACAATAAAATATACATTAGTGAACCTATATGGTTTGATTGAAAATATTTATTACTATAGAAGGTTTTTTCAACAAATTAAATAAGAAAATATAAAATATTAGCTGGGAAATAATTCAAGTGAACTTATATTTAAAACTAATGTGTTAGCATTGAAAATCTGAAAATCAAATATGATATATTTTTACAAAAAAAATTAATGCCTGTGATTAATATATTATATAAATATGTTGAAACTACTGAGCTAATAAATGATATGCATTCTATGTTTGGCTCGGTCTTATAAAACATGTATATACCATTAACCAGCGATTATTAGTCTGCTAAGAGTATTATTTAGTCGGCAAATTATAATCTCAAGCTTAGGAGGACGGAAAATAATAGTCAAATTTCCATTTGCCATGCTAAAAATAAGTAATCTAAATCTTCTTAGAGAAGCTTCTTTTTTGTCTTTCTTTAAAGAAAAGCTGGTCTGGATTTATTGGGAGTTGTGCATCGATTACTTAACTACTGACTATTTTATATAAGCTTTCTTAAACGTGTAAAAGGGCTGCTAAATTCCCCTTTTATTAGTGAGCATTGCTTTAGTTTGAGACCGAATAAAATTGGGAGCAGAAGGAGAGCTATTTTTTTGGAATTTTGAAAGTGATATAAAAAAGTAACATGTGAGTAAAAAAAGTGATAAAATCATTGATAATATTTCTAAAATGAGAATTGTTAATAATGTCGCAATATAAGCATTTACTTTGATAATTTGCGCAGGGCTAATTTGGGCAGGACATGATAATATCGAAGAAATTTTGAAACCCATACTTGATATTAATCCCATAGAAATTAGTTTACCCGATATTTTGCGCTTCCAATTGCAGATACAAAGTCCACAATATTCGGGACCTTCCGATGTTATTTTGACTCCTTGTCAATATTCTTTAATAAACTTGAAGAAGTTTTAGAATACGTAACGAGAGATTATTTTTTAAGTAACTCGAGAAAGTAAATTAACTTAGAGAAGAAAATTGGACTTCGATATCTTTGCCAACCATTTTCACATAGCAGATATTTCCACAGCGGTTTGCGCTAGAAAGTCTAAATTTTCCGACTTAAACAATAAACTAAACTCACTTATCGAACCTATTCATTGGTGGGTTTGAGCAGTTATAACTCAACCCAGAGACGTATACATATAGCCAAAACATTATATAAAATAGACAGTGATTTTGTAACTTAAATAATGGCAAACCTTTGGTGAATTATACACATTCAATCAAAAAAAATCAACTGGCGTTATGAGAAACCAACAAAACTGTTTTAGTGGTTTGATTATATTCTATTAAAATTTTCTACCCACATTTCGTAGTCAAATAATTTGAACTTTTTCCAGGCAAACTCCTAATACTCAAGGTTTTGGACAAATATATTTACAGTTTGGTTGAAAAAGCAAGGAAATATTTTTTCCTGCTAAGAGTTACACCATTTTCAACTGCAAATGTAGTTAATCTGGAAGAGAGATTGCATCACTTGCAACTAAATTTATTTTGGTTGGTTCGGTTGTTTGCGATGCTTCTGTCGTTTTTATCAAAATGCGTGTTACTTTTTCAACCTGTGTTTTTAATTCGTAATTATTCATAAAATCTTAGCTTTCATTTAACTAATGGTTTTCCAGCTTTCCCAATTCACGTTCATAAATCAACGGCATTGTTTGTAGAACAAGGATATCTATTTTAATATATAAATACATAATTTTTATATATAATACAACAATAATTTAATATATAAATTACAAAATAAGATTAGCGGCAAAGTTTTAATTTAATAAGTTAAGTAAATGACAATATGAAAAATGTGGATACATTGTCTATTTAAAAGGCAGAATTTGTACAGGAATGAGGCATGTACAAAACGTTTCTAGTCAATTATTCGATTCTAAAAGTGAAAATTGACACTGTATCAGCATACTGTGCTTTTATCGATATATGTTTAAATGTTTCAGTTAAATCTGCATGTTTATTCGTTTTTCTCCGAATCATTTGTGTGATTTTTAGTTTAACAGTATTAAAGTAAAATAATTAAATTTTCTCGTGTTTTGTCGAGCAGACTGTACTTACTTAGCTGTACCTCCACAAGCATAAAATATAGCAGTCATTGTTACATAAACAAACGCAAGTCCAACTGGATACACAAAATGTAAGAATCGAACCGGATGAGCTACTGCACAAAAGTCGATAATCATCAGAATCGCATTCATGCCGTGAACCATGAAATTCATGATACTCCAATATTCAGCTAAAAAATACATTAATTATTATTACGGCATTAGAAATTTCGCATCGGTGCATAACTACACAGTAACGAATTTATGTTCATTTACGAATGGTTCACTTGAAATTTTGATTGCAAAGAAAACGTTTACAATCCTGATGTATTTTGGTTGCCACAATTTGTTCTAATTATTGAACCCCCATTTTTATATGCATATAAAATACTAACCTTAATTAAAAGCCACTTAATACTAAACAAGTTGCCCATCAGGATGTCAAATAATATAATAAAATATATTTATATTTAAGAACCTACGTTGATGTATTAGAGTCCAATACACAAATGATATCGTAAACGCTATAGTAGTGGCCATTGAATTAGTAATCCAATAAGTCTTGTATGCTTTCAAAGCCGACTGGGTCAGTTCGGAATTATCTAACACATTTGTTCCTAATATTGCACATATAAGCATTAAGCTTGATAAAAATGATTGTATTGTGCAAACCGTTAATCCCCAATTCGTTAAATATAGGGGCCATTTTGGTTTGTTTGAAGAGCTTTCCATTGTGTAACTCAATATCCATATGGTGAAGAACGTTAAAAATATTGCCACTCTTAACAAGACATACAAGTAGCTTGGAGTTTGTTTGTCACGTTGCCACTGTTGAAGGAAAAAATGTTTTTAGTACTAATGGCTAGGAGCTAAATAGGACAAAATTATTATTAACGTTTTCTGGTGGATTTCGCCGATTTAATTAGAGTTAATTGACTGAAATTTATCAACGTTTTATGCCACCTTTAGGTTAAATTTCCGTGAATGAATTGTAAGATTATTATAATCTTCGGTATACACAGCTGAGTATCTTTTGCACGTTGATAAAATAAATTAATCTAATGTTACTTTATGTTGGCACTTAAAATCTAAGTTCAAAGCAATTATAGTGAAAATTTTTACGACTATAAATATTAGTTTTATATTATTTGCTAAAACAGATTATTGCAAAAAACAGTGTGATCAACGACTAATATTTTACAGACAAAATTCATAGATCTGTTTCTGCAACCCTAACTGGTCCTAAGCCCTAAATAAAAAAAAACGGGATGCTAATAACTACATAATAAGTATATATTTTAAACTGTTTCTTTATTATTTTCTGGTCTTAAAATATTTATCGGTATTTAAAGCAAGAACGAAACAATTCCAAATTAAAATCATTCCTTTGCATGCATCTGCTTAAAATAACAAAAAAAATGACGAGATAGCAAAAAACGTTATAAAATTTAAAGAAGAGAAAAATTAAAGAGATAAAAAATTCAAGGTGGTTATTGCACTTTCTGCTCGTCGATTTTCAGATTGCTTAAATATTCCAGTTGAAAAATTGGTCAGTTCGGAAAATACTATTTATTTAAGAGCAATGTTTTCACAAATGTGTGATGTTTGATTAAAAATGTCTGGAAACAAAGTTCTGTGAACGTTCCTATTTGGCATACATTTGCGTTTATTGCTAATTTTAAATATTGTTAGTATGCTTAACAGGAGCTGTGCTTAACAACTAAAATAACTATAAATATCTAACCTGAGACATTACAAATATTTCAGGACTTCCAAAAGTCGGCCAAATATTAGATAATATAAAATTATCTTTCCAGGTAACAACCATCTTAGCTTTTTTGTTCTGCTTGGAAACCTAAAAATTTATCATTTATTTAATATTAAATATTAAATATTTTTTAATTTAATATTAAATAAATGATTCGGAAGGTCATTTGTCTGAAGTCAAATTCCAAAAATAACGTTTTTTTTTATTTCTATACCAAATGGCATGTCTTTAACGTTTATTAATATCAGAATTAGTTAAATTACAGATAATTTTATACGATAAAATAATTTGGGAAATCTGCTCGTTTTATTGCCGGATCCTGTAAATGTTTTAGTTTCGAGTCAGAATACGTACAGTAATACTAGAAATAAGAACTGTATATGTTGAACTACAAAATGAAACTTCTGTGAGCTCGTCCTTACAGCTTTTAAAAAGAAAGTGCCAATTATACAGCCTTTAGTTTGATCGCCTAATCAACACCTATTTGGCAACATTAAAATAGTTTAAGCTTAAAGCTTTATGAACCGAAAATAGAGTTCGATTCACCGCAACAAATCTGCAGTTATATGGTTATACCAGATTAAATAACGTTTCACCGGTGCAATTGACAATCAATTTTAGCTTTTAACTGCTAATGTATATTAATTATACACTCACTAAACAATATATTTATTAAAAGTGCAGCATTTATTTTCGGCATGGCCTGAGGCAGTCTTTCCGTCAATTTTGTGATTTTAATTTAAAACTAAATGCTAAATAAGTTTACTTGGGTTATTTTAATGATTTATAGAATTGAAAATTATTGCTGCTATATGCGGCAATATTCGGCCAAGGTGTATTAAACTGTACCATTTGGGCGTATGCTAAAAAGAATATTCAAATATTTTGTGAATACTACAGGAAATGCGCTGACGTTAAACCATTTCCAATTGCGTTTAACTACAATTTTGTAAACTGCATATGAAAATCAATTAAATGTTATGAAAACAGTCAGGGCTAGCAACATTTTGCCTCCTATCAGTCGCTGGTAATATCGACAATCTCACCGATTACATCATAAACCCGCTGATAAACTACATAGTTTATAACCTATTATGTAATAAATACATTAACGATATTCCAAATAATGCCTTTGATTGGTGTTTCCTACCTCAAAATACTTACAATGTAAACTCCAACCACCATTTTATTAGTTTTAATTATTTGTTCGATCACTCAATAAATATATTCATCGCACTGACTCACCTGGGTATAAAGCACAAATAGATTGTTCTATTAAATTTATTAACGTATGATAATTATTTAATCTTATGGATTTTTGAGATAGGGCTTCGACGTTTTCCTATCACGGTTTGCTGTATACTAATCAACAACTTGCGACTTTCAACCTCATATATCTAAGTTAGCTTGTGGCCTTTTCTAAGTGCAGGTATTGCCTGTACTTCCAACAATTTTTAAGTGGAAAACTTGAGTAACGTGAAAACACAGGACATGATTTATTTATCTCTGAAGTGCGTTAATACTGATTATCATTTCCACGAAAATCCGTCGCCGTGATACATCGTCCAGATATCGAAAACCAGCCAATACTATTTGCTTAGATAATGGGTCAACAATCTAGACACTCTTCCGAAGCCAATCTGTTCGACAATATTTTATTTAAATATGAGTCGTGTCTAACGTATGCAAAGTCATGTTTAAATCTTGCGGTTTAGACAAATATTTTCAGTAGGTAAATGTCTTCTTTCATTATTAGGTTACTTTATTGTCAAGCTTTTATTAAAGAGCACTAAAATACTTTTCGCACATACAATAAAATTCTAGACGGAAAACTTTGCCAATCAATAAATTTGTATATTAGCATATATTGCGATGTCGACCCCCTAAACTGATGTATGTAATTGACACTGAAGAAAGTTCTTGTTGTTTGCGATTAGATTTGACGGTTGTTTTTTTTTCGGATTATTCCGTATTTTGCAGTAGACACTTCTGGAACTTTGAATTCTTATATTTTCTGTTGATGCCGTAAAATTTTCAATATATTTTCGGTTTTGCACTGTCCTTAATTGCCTTTTGGCTGTTTGTCATCTTTCGGTTTTGATAGCCTTCGTGCCACGATTGCCAGCCGTTCATCAGTGTTTTCTTTATTGATTTTATAATTTTCTCGAATTTTGATACTTTTCGATGTATTTTAAAGTAATTTGATAATATATAATAATAATATTATATGATTGTTCCTAAACGACTGACTGAAATGTTCCTAAATGTATCTCTTAATGGTGAGTGTACAATTTGTATTGTTTTTTAAGTTTAATATATATTTCCAAGAAAGTACCATAAAATTTGTGGTTGAAATCCATCTACTTTATTATAAGCCCCAACTTCATTCAAGTTTTGGAAACGTTTCCTTTACCTAGTTACTATAACGAATCTTTTGAAATCCACTGATTCACCAAAATCCGTTTTTCCATAACCAAAAACTCACAATTTGTGTATGTGTTCAAAGGAAATTTCAGTGTCCACACTTGATAAATAAATAACTTGATAAATTGATGCAATTCAGCTCAACAATGTTCTTGTCTGAAATTAAATTTTTCTTGGTCATTCTGTATTTTTCCGTCGACTATTTGCGACTTTTAAATTCTCATTTTTTCCGTTGATGTAGTAGATTTTCCAAATTCTTTTAGATTTGGATTCTATATCATTGCCTTTTGGCTGTTCTTCATCTTTCGTTCTTGAT
>NW_026018715.1:5351147-5354523 GCF_020466585.1 Dendroctonus ponderosae
CTTGATATGAGTGTCAGGCGGTCGGACTGCTCCTGCAGCTTGTCTTCACTGTCCTGCAGCTTGTTGTTTTTATTGCTTCTACTTATTTCATTAGATTAATTATTATTTTCTTTTTTGGTATGGTATTCTCCAATTTTTCTACTGTATCAAGTAATTTTAGTTACGTCTTTAGTTCTCTAATATATTCTCTCTTTCTACGAGTCCTTTTGCGGTAGGAAATCTATTAGAATCAAATCGTTTTAAATTGATCTGTTTTGATAATTGAACAATTATGGTATTCCAACAGCATTCTCTCGCGTGGCTTTTTATTGGTGAGGCCGAAACTCCCAATGTTTTCTTATCGGCTTAAATCGGTATCGTTATCTTATCTCATTTTCACGAAAAATCTAATACTCATAATTTTGTAGAAACTTTTCCCTGATACTCTTTGGTTTTGGTAAATCTCGCAGCAATGTTTGCATATTTCTTTTATTTTATTTTTTCTTCACTATTATGTAACTTTTTTGTTTTCCTTGAAACTTCAAAAAACTGTTTACCCAGAAAAAACATCGGACTTTTCTGCTCACACACCAAGATCCGAGTGCACAAGTTTATGAAAAGCTACTCTTTCTGTGTATGCTACAATTTTTTGGCTTTAGTTGTGACAATTAGTACATATTCAGACTTTACAGAACTGCTCAAAAGGCCAAGTTTCATTTTGGCTACTCCAGTTATTAACAAAAGACTAAATATCACTTTAATTAAATTTTATTTTGGTGAAAACCGGGGACAATATTTAGGTAACCAAAATTGAAGCAAAATCTACAATTATATATAATAACAGCCCTTCAGTCGTAATCATCAAGATTAACACTACTTTTGCTCACTCATTGCACACAATATTGTAACAAATCTAATTTTATGAGGCTCATAAAATTACAAGACTAATTTACTGACTTATTGGATTTTTCAAAGCTGTGATTTAAGCATATTATATTAGCAGTTAGTATGTGATTATTAGTATAAAATCATATAAACTGTTAGAAAGACACGCGAATAGAAAAGTTCAATACATTTATCAGATTGATTACTTTTTCAATCAACCAAATTTATGTAAAAAAGTGTGTATGTATGCTACATATATACAGTCTTTTTTACATAAACTTGTTTGATTGAATTTTATCCAGTGTGTACACACCAACTTCTTCTTCATTACTTTTTGACGAAATCGGTTTAATTGAAGAAGAAAAGACAATTGGATAATTATTTGCGTTCAAATTGTTTTAGTTTAGTAGTTTAGTTTTAGCAAAACAACATGTAAAAAGTGAAAAGTTTCCCACAGACGTAATTAAAATCATTTTAAATAATTATTAAAAATGATTGAGAAACTATGAGAAAATCAATTTGGGACCTTGTAACAGAAATACAAACTATTGTCGAGGATGAAGCGATAGGTCGAATTTTTGATTGTCATAATATCAAGTTGTGGTTCCGGTGAACTACACGGATAATATCTCGTTTATAATGGATCCACTTACTTACAACATGAGCAAATACAAGGAAGATATTTCATAGCGATATGTTTTAATGGTTCGGCTTAAACAACATTCAGGGCAAATCGAACATCTTTTAAAATCCGACGCAATTAAACCAAATAAATAGGTGCTTCTATATGGTGAAATAAATTATCCCAAACGTTTTTTATGCAGTGCATCAGGTTAAAAGTTCTAGAAAATGCAATAAAATTCTAAACAATCAGTTACAATTTAGAGCAAGTAAAAATTGAAATTACCACTACACTTCGAAATTCATAATAATGAAGTGAACTGTGGTATATTTAAAGCAAGCATAATATGCGTGTTTGAACAGTTTTGAAAGGCTCAACAATTTTGGCTTTGAGGGGTCTCATGAGAAACATGATAGGGCGAAAGAAGCAACATCAAGTAAAATTAACTGAATTTATCACAAAGAGCGAGCATTTTGAATTTGCTAAAGGAGTATGTTCAATATAATATTTTCTCGTATAATATATGAAGGATTTTAAACAGAATTACTGTACTAAGTACTACACAATATTAACATTTGCCGCCAAGCATAATAATAACATATTAGGATTTTCAAATTCTAAAGAGTCAAAGTCAAACTCTCTGAGAAGTACGGATTTTTCCATTTGAAGAAAACGTCGTTCTATTTATATAGCATGATAAAGGCACTGTGAGACATTCTGCATCCGTAACTTTTATATTCTCGATAGGAATATTCCCTTAAATTGCTAAGCTGTGGTAGCTAAAATATTATGAAAATCTAAACAGTTTAAAATATAGCAATAATGTATGTAGAAAATAGTTTTTTGTGTACAATTTAATTTACAAAGTACCAAAGAATACGCTTGAAATGTTAATGATAGTATCTGCTACAAAAGTAGGTTTTCTTCTCATTCCAAAGCTACAATTGTTTATTTTAACGTCTTTTTGATGCTGTCACAAAAAGTAACAAACTGCTACCAAAATCTATCAATAAACATTAAACGCATCAATTAAAAGTTCAATTGTGGCATGGATTTATATTAACAGGCATTTTTGCTTACCGAAAGTTTCATAAGTCTGTGACTTGTATGTGATTCTAGAATATGCATACAAAATTGACAAAAGGTAATAAAACAAAATAAAAACCCCTTAGCAATCTCAATAATTCAGAAGCAATTACAACTTTCATGCTGTTATGGGTTTCATCAGGCGACTTGAATGATTCGAGAAGTCTGCTTGCTAGTGCGGGTTTAAATAAATGGTTCATTTATTCGACAACAAATCTTTCCATAAGTGAAAAGTTCTACTCTGACCCAATTCCATAACCTGATGCATGACAAAATAATAGAATAATTGTTGGAATTTCGAGACACGTGTGACAAATTATCACCGAAATGTGATATAAATACATAATGTCAATGGAGATAATGTACTGATTACATGTTTGAATACTTTTATGTAACGTTTTTAAATAGATTATTTAGATATTGGTTGGAAGTAGATCTAAAAGGCGTTTGTTGGTCACTAATTAAATATAAAAGTCTCATTTTGTATTGAAATTATCTATTTAGACTACACTCAACTAATTAAACGGTTAGTCATTTTGTTTGGCTAAAGCCAAAGTTTAGATACACAGTTTATCGAGTGGCTTTTCCACGATAAAAATTAAGGTCATCAATTAGCAGTTATATCAGCCATCAATGAGTTCATAACTTTAAAAATGAAATCACGCTAAATATTTCAATTATCAAATTGTGACTTTAAATGGAGTGTGTTCATAATATACAGGGTTGCTCATTAGTGCGTCAAAGTGCGATATCTCAGTAAATATGAAGTTTACAAGAAAATTCGTCCAACGAAAGTTTTTCACG
>NW_026018715.1:5355522-5367118 GCF_020466585.1 Dendroctonus ponderosae
GGCAAGCTTTGTCTTCACATTGATAAAAAAAACCTCCTTCAGCGAATGGAGGCGACTAGAGAAGTAAGTTTTCCCTAATGAAATGCAAGTTTTGCTCTGAAACTGAATCACAAAATGTAATTTTCGGTCAGGGAGTTGTGCTTTTCGTTCAATATCTGCTTGTTTATTTTTTACTTTGAGGGGTTGATAATGCCTATTGTTGGATGTTCCAATAGTATTTTGTGTTGTCTTGAATGGACAAATTTTCTGTAGTTGCTTTGCATTTTTCTGCTCAGTGGTTGCACTTGCAGATGGACCGAGAATATCTCTCGTGGCCACGATTATTTTTTAAAGTTTTCACAGCTCTTGCAGTTTAAGTATTTAATTATATTGGCGTTCGTTATAAGAGGCTTGCTCTTGGAAAGAAGTAATTCTTTGAAATTTTTTGGTTGATACCTTTTACCACCTTTTAAAACATGGAAAGTAAACACCGCAATTAATTTTTGCATTGAACAGTTAAAAACGCTGATGCGGCAGAAAAAATCGATGTTTATTTACGGAGAAGATTTGGTAAGAGAACGCGCGGGCCAAAACTGGACAACATAATGTCGATCCCCCAATTTGGTTATTGAAGATCCACCATGTTCTGGAGGGCCACTAAAAGCTGATAAAAACACAATCAATATGTTTTTATGCAAACTGTTTTTGGCAAATAACACCCCACTAAATCGCAAATAGAGTTAATTAATCGAATTCTACCGTTTATGATCACTCTTAGGTTTAAGCTCAAAAGTTTACACCTGAACTACTTGTATGTATTGTAACTTTTTACTTTTGTTGCTCAATGATCCACATTGTTGAAAACACAACAAGACTCGAAAAATGGGTTGTCTGCAACAAAATTACACGCCTGTGATCTTGGAATAAAAAAGATCAATGGGCTCTTCTTGAAACTATAAGACGGAGGGAATAGCAAAACCATCCCTAGATTGAACGTAATTTTTTCCATAAAAATTGGCCATTTTATTTAGCCATTTATGTTCTATTAACTTGATCCTATCAAGTAGTTATTAGAAAGGTCGAGTTAATAGAAAGGCATAACATAAGCAGATCGATTATTTTCACGTTCACGCAGACTGCAGTTGCGAAACCAGAACAAACTGAAATCTTAACTAAAACTGACTTGACCTGAAAAAAGCGACTTTTAAAACTTGAGAGTGAACAAAGCAAAAGTGAAGTTTTCCTATATCCTTGATCATTCTAGTAGTAAAGGCTAATAGAACGGCTAATATTCTGGCTAACATCAGTGGACGTTTGAATGCAACTCCTATATTTCCATGTTCGTATGAGGATGTCTTGGAGCAATGCAAAATTGTTATTATTCAAGTTTAAGAATTTATACATCTATGCAAGTTGATGAATAGTAACAAGATTCAACCTTGAGTTCCACAAATTCAACCACATACCCATACCCATTCCTATCCAACACATTACCGAGCATCGAAGAGCCTATGAGTTCTCTAACAACTTGAGCGGACAAACTGCTTAGAGAGCAGAGCCAAAGAAATAAAAAAAGGAAATAACAACAGTCTTGTAAAGCACTTGCAAAGTCATTATTGATTAAAAAAGTGATGGTGGGATTTCAAAAGAACATTTTTTTTTAGTTCAACGATCAGTTCTAAATCCATATCAGTTCTGTCAGCAACAAAGCAAATTTGATGATGGCTTAAACAGAATAGACCCGAGTATTTTTGTAGTATTTTGCCAAGATAACGCCAGACTTCATACATTAACATAGCCTGCGTAAAACTGTGTTGAGTTGCGCTATTGAGTTGTTGCCGCTCTCTAAGTTAACGAGTTATAACTCAACGGTTCATGAGTTATAAGCTTTACGAGACCCGAGACTGGAATTTTGACATCTAAAAAAAAAGGTCGTTAACATTTTTTCTGAATAATGTTTTACTACTGTGTTCAAATAACTAAAAAAAGTCGTCTATATTTTCTCAGCAACAGAACTGAGTCTGTAGAAAGTCGACGAGTTTTCTTGGAAAATCGATCTCTTAATTTTTGTGCATGACAGATTCAGTTTGCCAGTACTTTACAGTAAGACGTAAGGAAAAAACGCGGGTTTTCTGTTAAGAGACAGTGTTGTTTAGAAATATTGACCTAAAAGTGAAGAACCCGCAGTTTCCTAGAGTTTTGTAAATAAATTATTATAAACGTTCGCTTTTTAGTTCGGGGAAATATTTTTGGCAAAATACCCAGACATAATTATTAGGGTTTTGTCCATAATTCGAAGCTGCAAATAGTTTTCCAAGAATTTTTGCAAAGCGGTTAAGGAGGCGAGTGTGCCAATAAAATTTATCTTTCAATTTTTTACAGAAAATACTTTAATATTGTCAGTATTGTAAGTAAAACTAAAACATATTGCGATTCTTGCAAAGAATAAATTGCTTGTTAGAAACTTTGTTAAAGCTGGAACAAGCTGACAATTTAAAGAAAGTTTAAAAATCTTCAGAGCGGTGAGCGATGGGCGGCGAATTTTACAAATAATTTTTTGCAAACCTTTGCTCTCTGATCGTTTTTTCAAGGTAATTCTAATTACTTTCAGTCAAAACTAAAAAAAAAAACACATTTTTTCAACAAACTCTACAGTATTCAAAGGTATGGAGGTGACGAGATTTTTAAATAATCTGTTATAAACTTTCGTTAATTCTGTTCATTTTTTTATAGAAAACATTTGATTTTTGATCCAAATTCGAATATGGAAGGATTCGAAATTAATTTCATAATTTTTCGCGGTAAATACCTTAAGATTGTCAGCATTTTTATGTAAAATTTTAGAAAATTGAGCATTTAGAAGAACGAGTAACTTGGGTAAAACTAGGAAATTCTGCAATTTTGAAGACGTTTTAAAAGTAGTATTGATAAATCGCCCTTAAAATAAAACTAGAAACGAGTAAAAATAGTCGTCAACATTTTCCCAGCAACGGAACAAAGACCAAACATTTGATGAGCGTTGAATCATGTCCACTTGAATCAAACCACTGCCAAAAAGTTATTGGACCAGAATGGAAAATACATAATTCATTAATTGTTTATTCATTTTCATAAAAAAAACAAAATTGCTTTCGAACAACTCAATCGTTGCAGTAAATTTTGTGAAACTGCAATCATTTGCAAAAACATCCACGTATCAGCAGCCAATATGCATATATTTATAATTGCTGTTTACGAAGCATACTATGCGATTAAACATTTGCAAAAAATCTTTCCATAACTGGGAAAAATAAACATTCAAGCAGCTAATGATACAATTGATTAAATCATGAACGGAATAACATTTTTGGTTTAGTGCAGCAATGATTACCATTTTAAAAGAGAGAAAAGTTTAGTAGCACAAATAAAATTGAGCTTGGCAAAGAGTGGCAGTTTATTGGATTATAAGCACATAAACATGTTTCATTGATTATTTGTTTCTTGATGAGATTTTTCGAACGACGTATACCTAAATCGAATCGAAAGCGCTCTTCACATTCTACTCAGCTTTTCAACTCAACGAATCTTCGGTCTTATGAAAAACTGTATAAGCCCCACCTGCTTTCACGGGAGAAAGCAAAATTAACCCTCAAGAAATGGGTCTGAATTCAATGCGGATATAAAATGTAAAGTTTGCGAGAACTAGTGCAGGTTTCACAAATTTTAATTAAATTCCTTGAAACTTACAAATTAAGTTGCAACGGTGTTTGCAAACGTAAGCCGCAGACGGCCAATAATGTCAACTTTGTTGTCACCATCTCTTACAGCAAATACAGACAATTGCGAGTCTCAAATAAGAATAGTGATGGTTCTGGCGTTTCTTGAGATGAGCAGATTTCAGCTCAATATTCGGTTGAGAGTAAGCAATTAACATGAGAAATGGGTAAATTATCTAATATCAATTTTTCATTTCTTTTAGAATTAAATCTTTACGTATAAAAATATATAGATTCTTGCACGGGCCGTTTTGTTGTTAGAGTATACTGCATTATGGAGATTGATAAAGTTCTTTACTCGTTGGCAATTGTATTGTTCTGCTTTTATTTTTGGTATTGGGAAAGTTTCAAAGTTTCATGAAGCCACTCTTCAGGTTATTTGGAACACATCCAGATTATTCGTTATCTCATTTTCAAGCCCTTTCAGGACCAGGGGACTATTTGTTTGCTATTTAATTTCGACGGGATTTATCAGCACATTGCCGGCTGTTCGGCATTGTTAGGGGCTGCTTCGTTTAAAATATCATGTTTACTTTCTAGGGTTTTGGGAGAATAGCGATATTGACGTGGGCATTTGCTATTAGTTAAACCCTAATTTTTCTTATTTGGGTTTTGAACTTAATCTCTCATCTGGAAATATTTATCGAAAAGGCAGTATAATGATTAATAATTTACACTTTTACATTATTCCGAAGGGATAATCGGTTCCTGATCGAAATGGAGTCGATAGAATATAGCTTAATTAAACTGGCTTTTAGTTGTTCCGTATTTCACTATTTAGCTGAAAAAAATAATTTATGCATAGAATACTTAACCAAGTAGAAAGGCATTTCGTGAGTGAGGTCTTATAATGCTTCATAGTTTTAGCAGTCGAATTTCACTCGATTTTAATATGATTTTAGGCATTTGATTCATTATTACTTGAACTTTGCAGTTCAATGATTATATCTTTTCGGTATTTCCAAACTTTCGCTAATGATGGAAGAGCATACAACCAATTTTTGCAGAATCTGTATCAATTGCTATTATCAAGCATATTCCCGACTGTAATTTTATGTTTTTGGCCCGCGGTTTAAATATTAATTTTTAACAATCACAGCACACTCCTTTAACATGATTTAGAACCCACTAGTTTGATTAAAATACATTTTTAAATGAAAATAGTAAAAACATTATAATACATTATGTTCTGTTTTTGTTTAAATTAAATGAATTAAATTGGTTTTGAGCATATTTCAATTAATTTCATATTTAGTGGGTATGTGGATATTTTTTTAAATAATTTTCATTTAGGTGATGCATACAATGATGAGCGCACGTCTAATACTTTAATTTTGAAAACGACCAACTTTAAACGCATGAAGGATTCTTTATTATAAGGCCAGTGTTAATGGCAATGTTAAACCAATAAGACCTGGAACAGCTCTTGCACAAAGTTCTTGAAAAATTGGCAATTAGAGCGCCTTTGCCGGCTCGCGAAAAGATTACGGCACACGGGGTCTTTTGCACGAAGCAATAAGGCGAGGACTGAAAATTCACAAGTTGCATTCTAATAAAATGCAAATCCCACAAGAAATTGCTGACCATGGCACGGCACGGCAAATTTAACTTGCGACATTTTGTCGCAAAAGCTTTATTCCACCTTTTATTTGTATAGGAACTCATAAAGGAACTGCATTCGTCGAAAATTTGTGAATTAACGGCTACACCTGGGAACTTGAATACACAAAGTCAATGGGTTAATTCTGTTTAGGTGACTTCGGAAACTGAAACTTCATTAATTTGGGATAGAGGAATATACATGGTTGGCTTAGTTTTTTATTGTCTACATATTTAAAGAGGTGGACCAATTTTTACGTAAATTATCAACACATCAAAGTAAAAGTCAATATCTTTCAGTTGCCAAGTGAAATTATTTTTTTAAGGAAAAGTTTTGAACATTTAATTTCCTTTGTTTCGGCGAAACGTTTTGTAGAAAAAATTTAGACAAAAGCATTTTTCTTCATTATTAAAGCGATGTGATGAAGCAAATGCTTCAATAGCTTCAAGTTCCACTAACAACCAATATCAACTAAAAATAAATGTGAATCTTCATTTACACAAGACAATAATAATGGCCACTTTTTCAAGCCGTTTTTCTGTTTGTTGACTACTCGTTCGCATTAACTCGAAAATTGTCTGTACTTATTTATTAAATTGGGAAAAATTACGCTACTTTAAATGGAATAAATGCAAGATATTAGTAACAGATAAACTGCCCCTTCATTGCATTGGGCAACATGACTACGAGTTTAGTAATATGGTTTTGTATAATAAATTTTAATTTTTTAAATTGTTAAATAAATTTGCATTAAGATTTAAATTAAATTTTTGGTCTAAACTTGTGAGTTTTACGGTTTATTATACCGTTGTGGAAACTTTTCCCCAAACGTTTCGCAGTCGCAAATGGCTTGCATCCTCAGAGATGGTTTCGTCCAGAGTTTATATTGGTGGAACTACAACCATTAGACAAAAGTTGTTTAAGTTATTTTCTCTCAAGATTCGTCATTTGGATAATATTATATAATATATATTACATTTTGTGACAGTCATATTAAAGATCACACTGAGGCCTTTAGGATTAATGAATATGACCTTTATTGCCAGATAAAACGTACAGTACATAAACAATGAAAATGGGAATGTAAACTATAAAAATCCACATCGTTTTCATTTGCTTCGTAATGAATTTAAAATCACGAAGCACAAATTGCGCATAAAGGGCTTGCCTTGAATTTTTAAATAGCCTACAAAATTAGTGTAATAAAATTCCTCTAAGGCATAAAATCAAGCCTAAATGTGCGCTTTATTTCAGCAATGAAACACTTTATCACTTTAAATCGGTTCATAGATTCTAGTTTAACCCGAAGCACTGGCATATTGTTAAGAAAGGGAACCACAAAATTATGGCGTTAGCCGACAAGTGTGGAAATACCTATAAAATATCTAGTTTGAAGTAGTCGGTGAATTTTCACATAGCAAATATGGGTTTAATGTAAAGTTCCGAAATAGTCAGCGTCTGAAGCGTCCCCAAAGAGCGAGCTCATTAAAAAGCTCGCAAAAGAAAGGTTTGCCACGTAAACAAGTAACCTGTAGAGCTTTCGTTCTGGGCAATTGTAAATATATATACAGCCCTTTGCCGTACACATTTCTTTTCATGTTGCGCCTGAAAGCAAAAAAAGGGCCCAGACGTAAACAGTAAAATATTGATACGTGTAAAATGTGAGACGCCAGTTTTTCTGTACGCCATAAATAGGTCAGTTTTTAATCTGATTTGCTGTATCACTTTTTCTCCATTGTTGTTTTGGCCAGCAAGATCACAATTTGGCTAATAGAAGAGTTAAACTACAATTTTTGGGCCGGTGACTTCCAACACTAAAAATGCATTAGACTAATTTGCGAAATATTATTGGAAACCCTTTTTTTAAGTCAAATTTTAAGTTAAGTGCTCACTATTACCTATCCATCGCGTCGTCGAAACAAAATGGAATGCTAAAAAAACTGGTAAAGGCTGGCTTACACGGATCACTTAACAATAACTTACTAATTATATGAGGGAGTTTTATCTTTTATTTTTGTTTTTTTTGTCTATATTATTACGTGCCATTCGCCTTGTTCATAAAATGTATTATAGATTTTCAGTGGCAATAAAACATCACGATTGATAAAAGAAATACAGCAGAATTATTAGAGCAGAAACTTAACTTTTACTCCATATTATTCAATCCATAGTTTATTATTCAGCAGTCTGTTGTATCTAGTCAGTGGGATTAAATAGAAAACAACGATAAAAGAGCCCAGAAAAGTAGATGATAATAAACTGAAAACCGTTTTTTACAGAAATACTTTGTGAATTGTAACGAACCAAAATGTGAACAAAATTGACATACAAAGCCTAGAGCCAGTTAGTCGCTGAGAGTCTTTTTAAGAATATTTGGAAATAGTGATCGTACTTACTGATAACAAAAATATTATTTAAAATAACGCAGAGATATACAGGCAAAACATTCTGAAAGTTTAAGAAGAACTTTCGTTTAAAGCAGAGTTCTCTTATTAAATGCGACGGCTTCATTTACTTTGGCAACTACTGAGCAAACCCGAGAAAAAATTGATTAAAGTACTCAAGACCACTTCTAGAGGTCCATCCAATTATATCTGAACATTTACATATTAAAGCACGTATATAATAAAATATTTTGCAAGAATGTGCATTTTTTTGACGAGTTTGTTCATGCAGGTTCTGTGCTTGATTGAACTGGGAACATATTTTGCTACAACTCTTAGTACATTTTAAATAGCTTTAGTTTGTTTGAGAGACATTTTAGTATATTTCTATGCCTTTTCTGCTCTTTTTGTAGAAATATACGGAGTCATCTTAGTACCTATATTCAGTAGCCTTTCTAGGAGGCTACTTTTACTACAACGTTAATTTTTTAATGCCTGCATACTCTATCAAAAATCGTTTTATAGGCAATTATTTTGCTTAATTGTCTTATCTGACCTCTTGCACAATTGTTTTTAGATTATTTGCAGATAGATTTAATTCGATTTTTGTACAGCCACAGGTTTTACCAAGCGATTAAACTTTCACTGCGTTAAGGAAACCAACATTTAGAACACGGTCATTACATAGGGCTTTGTCTTATTATCCTTCATTCTCATTTTTTTTTCTACGGTTTTTTTATCATCGTCTTTTCAATTTTCACTTTCTCCTAACTGTTCTTGTTAACAAGAAAATTACGAATTCCGCATTTTTGCTAGTTTCTCATCGTGTGTCCCCCGAATTATTCAAGCGTCCGTCGTGTCTTGAATGTGAAAAACAAAATTTTTTATTCAAAACTACCTATTTTCATTAAAATTAACCATTTAGTTTCTCTGTATTGTATGTATTTTGCCGGTCTCTGCATAAAAGGTCTTCCAGATCGTGTGATTTAACCACATTAGATTTTGCTGGGAATATTTGAAGTGGAAAGTCTAGCAAGAAGCCAACAGTCAGCAGTGCATTAGAAGAGGAAATTAAATTGTGTACGACCGAAATGCATCCACTTTTATGCAGAATGGTTGTGCGAAAGTTCGACCAAGGAATGCGTGTGTATCAGCAAAACCGTGGAGGTCATTTGCCCATAAAAAATAAAAATATAAGGACTTGACGTTTTTAAACCAACAAAAATATTGAAAACTTATGTTGATTTTGGGATATTTTATATACATTTTCTATGTTGCACTTATGGACCTAGCAGTATTATGTTACCGGCAAAATAAAAATGTAGTAGTATGAATTATTCTTGATTGTTAACAACTAATATCTTTTAGATGGCACCCTTAATTGTATAATATATTGTTGGGCAAAAATTTGAACAGGATACATTTGGGGTGATATGTAAAATCATTTTAACAAATAAATAATGAGCTCAATGAATCAGTGCCAAAATCCTCTTGCAACTAGGTTTACATACCGTTAGAAGGTCGGATCGTTTTCAAACCAAAATAGGGCTAGTTCTTAAACGATTGATCCCAGAATAATAGCTCAAGGAAGACCGTGTCCGATTTGAAGCTGCAGAAAATCTATCTACCTAAGTGGCCCAATTTCTCGGTGACGCGTTAGCAAAGGCTAAATTTTCAGGTATGATATAAATCATTTTCTACCCTTTGTAGCTATCCGCTATGAAAATTAATTAAAACCGTTGACATTTACATGGTCATACTTTTATCTGTAGCTATTTTGATCGGGATATCCTGTTTAACAGTGGGATCGATCCGGGTTCAAGCCCTGTATTAAATTATCGACGACAAGATACTGGGCTATAATAAATTGTTTCGTCAGAGCCCTATTCCCGAGGGCATCAACTTTATTTCTTTACTGAACCGTTAAAACTCACTTAAGAGTGACGTTACTAGGATACGACTATTTTCGTTTTGATCGATAGCGAATTTAGGCTGAATTATCTTGCACTTTGCCAACGACAATATTAGCGTGGGATCGTAATTTAATCAGGCGCTTAATTAATTTTAGCGTTTGATCTAGGAACTAATCGTCAGCCAACAATGTCTTTGAATGTGCATCTCAATACTTACAATATAATTATTTCACAAACACTACCATTTCTCGTAACTCAAACTAAGAATAAAATTACAGGACAGAGGAATAGCCTGAAGTGTTCTCGTTTGCCCAATTTCTTTCCCAATACAATACCCCTGATTTCACCCAGAATCGAACAACTTGAACTCAGAGTTAAATCTTGAAATTAATCAACTTTTAACGGAATATTAAGCATTGTTAAGTTGATGAAAAATCTTCGGATTGGACAAAGATGAATGTTACATTAATGTATTTGTAGAGAAATATCTGCATAATCTATTAAATCTTATTAAACAAGCATTCCTTACTTCTTCATTCTAACTTCGAATGCTACCGGCAATTAAAAATCTCCTGATTAACCACCAATAATATTTGATAACTGCAATATTTGGATTTTGCGTAAAACTTCCATTCTATCGGTTGAATGGAGCAAAAGTTTGCCTTAAATGTTACCTTTTATGAATGTTTCAGTTTATTAAAATACCCCTTCATTGTTGAGTTCTATTGTCACCATTGCAGTCTGTAAAAGTTCGCAAAACTCTACTTATTAATTAAGTCATGTTTCTGTCTTGTTCTCCATTCACTCATTAGCTGCATTTCCTTATATCCGCTGTGATTGTGTAAAGTGTACTTAAGTAGAGGGTAAATTAATTTGCAGGAGGATTTCTTATTGTTCAAAGTTTCGGTCTTGACTAAATACAGATAAATTTCGATGTTGAAATGTGTAATCTTTCTGCATGTGAGTCCTTTAGATTGCAGGGTAACATTCAAATACACCATTTAGAAAAGATAAAGGAATGTACTCTTACAATAAATATTTATTGTTATTACTGCTGAAATTTTATTTTCCGGTTTTCGACAATTTTGCTTTTCAAACTTTTAGCTTCATTTCTGAATCGTTCGCTTTTTAAAAAAACATTGCATTACTGCTTCCCAAGCAAGAATTTCTACTGTATTTACTCTGCTGTTATGTTGAGTGTCGTTGATTATAATTGAAGGGATCAAAAATATATATTAAATATTGTTAAGAACATACATATTTAAAGGAATCTGGGCTCGGGAGTCATCGAGTCTCTGATATTTTATTGCCTTTTGCTAACTACCTGAAACATACAAAACGTAACATGACAAACGTGAACTTAATAATGAACTTATTCGATTCATAGAGTTTGTGTTTTTACTGATGCTAAACCTGCCAAACATTGTTACTTCCAAAACTGAAAAACGTCTTTTTTTGGGCTCATGAGTCATTTGTTTTCTTCACTCCTTCTGAATGTAGTTTACTTATGGCTGAATTTTTACGTCGTATCGTCAGTAATATTTTAAATTCCATTAAACGTGGTGGAAAATACATTAATTATCGTTTTATTCTAATTTCGAACGATTCCGGTATATTGATAGTATTAAGGGAGAGTAACTGACAAAAAGTGTAGTAAATAAAAATAAAAAAGCAACTTTAATTAATAATTCAAATTTTAATGTTCAAATTATGCGCACATAAGAGTAGACAAATTAATAACCGATTTATTATTTTAATGTTAATATTAATAACATTTTTTTAGAACCATGTAGTTACATCAAAAGTAATGAAATAACGTCAACAAATAAGCAGGCAATATTACAAAATATTACCTGCTATTTTCTTAATTTTACACATATACTCTGCGAAGTTATACATTTCAATTTCTACAGGCAATTTGCAACTAGTCTTTTTTAATCGCTTATATTAAACATACCCTGTATT
>NW_026018715.1:5368053-5409053 GCF_020466585.1 Dendroctonus ponderosae
GTTTGGGAACAGTAAAAGATTTTAAGTTTTAGTTTAAGATGTCTCTAAAATTAGCTTTTCCTTCGGCTTACTTATGTTAATATAAGCTGTTCCTGATTTCTGTTGTCCTGAACAGTTGTTGCAAAAATAAACCAATTAATATTTGGATACAAAAGCTCCAAAATTATATTCGTTATCAGTTTCTTTGTTTAAATATTTGAGGCAAACCGCTTCATGATGCGTCAATTACCCAGACAATATTAATAGAAAAGCGACCCATCAAAATACTGATTTTAGTTATATGTTTAGTGTTCTTTCATCGTTTAATTCGTTTAGTTGAGTTGATAATTTTACCGTTTGATCGGCAAGTGAAGTAAACGAAACTATAAACAAGTAGAAGACAGAAACTAAATTAAACTTCATACTAGATGATCCTATTATTCATACAAGAAATTTGTTCTTGTTTGAAGTTTGTTTTTTTTAACTTTTTTATGTTCGGAAAATGTAATGCTTGCTCGAAAAACATATCTAACTTATTTTATGTTAAAGCACTTGAATTTTAACAGCAAATGAATTCAAATTGAACCCCATACTTTACTAGGAATCATTATTTGGTAATCAACAAAGAAGCTGTAATTACATGTCTTACACACTTTTACTGTCTTACATTTCACATGTCTTAGATATCTACGACCAAAATACTTCGGCTATGATATTGATTTTAACATCGAAAACTAAGAAAAGTTTCACAATTTAGACCAAATGAAAATAAACAATTTATTTATATTAATAAAAAATAACATAAACCAAAATTTCAGATGCAATTAAACAAAGTATATGAGTAGAAGATCATTCATACAAATAAAGTGTTTAATGGATAAGTAAAGGCTGGCTCAAACTAGATTATTTCCTTTAACTCGCACGTATTTTGTTGTAAGGATGCTTTAAATAAATTGAGATAAGTCTTCGTCGTGTGGATTGTATTTCGTTCTATTTTCTTCTGTTTTACATCCACGGCTACCCCTTATATTACCCCCATGACATGCCAGTTGTGACATGTTTCTATCTTCGTGGCACTGTTGCCAACCGATATATACCTACAGGTTATATAAGTGAATCTAACATAAAGCAATAACAAAATATATTAAAATATTTGAGGCTGTTTACATAAGCTGGACATCTGATTCTCGGCAATTGTTTCATAATTTGCTATATTTTGTCTATATCGGCAAATATTGAATAATTAAATAACCAATTGCATGTAATACGCCATGTTTATTTTCCGTGTGTCGCAACGTGTAATAGAAGCCACACAATTACGTTAAAAGCAGAGGTTATCCAACGTAATTTACGTTCAGCTTTTTCACGAGAACATCAAAGTAAAGGATACCCATTCCGCAGCTATCTGGATAGAAATCGACAGTGACAGACCGACTGGCGTCTACCAGGAGCTAAATCAAGGATGTCTTTTCATCCAACAAATCGTCTCATTATCTTCCGTAGGCATTATATTGGAATTGGGGGCAAATCGTCGGGGAAGTCTATTCTGAAACGGTCCATTTCACTTTGGGCTTTTCTGTTTTTTTCATTGCTCTAGGCAGTGGCCCCCGCAAAATACGTCTTTTACAAATATGTGTGGCCGCCCTGCGACAAATTACATACTTTTATTCGGATTCTTGGGTCTGAAGCGTCCAGAGTACAGATCAGAATGTGAAGTGGAAGGATAAAAAAGTGAACCGGGATCGGCAGTTTATTTCCATCAGCAACTTATAAATTGTGGATGTGTTGGATTTGTTATAGCGGCTTTAATAATAACGCATTGGTGTCATATTTTAATGTCCTATAACTTGCAAGATAAGGTAAGAATAATGTCTGTTGCGTGTCTGGTGTGCACGATCAGATTGGGTAATTTAAAAAAGTTCTAGTTGCAGTTGGTTTTAGGCCAGGGTTACACTGTGTTGAGTTGCGCTTTTGAGTTGTTGCCGCTCTCTGAGTTAATGAGTTAGAACTCATCGTCGAATGAGTCATAACTCATTTATTGAAGCGGATTAAAGCTGTACGAAACCATAGACTGGAATTTTAACATTCGGAGATCGTTTTTTTAGCAACAGAACTGAGCTACTGAGTACCAAGCCATTTGCGCAGCACTGCTTCAGGACCTTAAATTCACTGAGTTATCTTTTCTGTAGAAACGATTGCTTAAAAATTCTGTTTTTCTGGCTTTTGGTCTAAAACGAGAAAAACCGTAAATTTTGAGGAAACTTTAAAATTCTTCAGAGCGATGAGCTTTTCAATGAGTTTTCCAAATACTTGATGCTTTCCAAATGCTTTCTCTGGTCGTTCTTTCGGAAAACCAATTTTTTCAAGAAATAAAAATAAAGAGAACTTTGAATTTTGTCTCAAATTCAAAGATAAATAGGGTATTCAAAATAGACGCCGAATGAAGGAAAAGAAGACCAAATTATAAATACGCCCAGTTTTTGATTGAAAGAACTTCAGTTCGTCATAATATAGAAAAATATTTGTTTAGAAATATTGACCTAAAAGTGAAGAAACCAGTATTAAAAATAACTAAATTATTGACAGCGTCGAAGTTAGCACCTTTTCCAAATAATTGATTATAAAGTTTCGGTTGTTCTGTTTAGAAAAAATATTTTTGGAAAAAAACCCAGAAAAAATTATTAGGGTTTTGTCGAAAATTCGAAGCTACAAGTTTTAAAAAAATCTTCCAAAGAGGTTAAGGAGGGAAGTGTTCCAATAGAATGCATTTAAGAATTTTTCTCAGAAAATACCTGAATATTGTCACTGTTTGAGTGTTGAGCAAGAAAAATTTTGCTAAAACTGGAAAGACCTGAAATTTTAAATAACTTTTAAAATTCTTCAGAGCGATGAGGGTAGCGAATTTTCCAAATAATTTTTTGTAAACTTTTGCTCTCTGGCCGTTTTTTTGAAGATAATCTTAATTACTTTTGGAAAAAAAGAAATAAAATTATTTGGTTTTTGTGCCAAATTCGAAGCTGAAAAGGGCTTTCTACAATCTCCTGCAAAGCGATACATGAGGCCAATTTTCTAACAAAATTAATTGTGCCGTTTTTGGCTAAAAAGACCCCATGGTTGTCGGAAAAGAAGAAAGCATTAGGAAATAATGGTTTTTTTGCCCTTTCGATTAAAAACTTTTAATTTTGTGATCGTTTTTTGGCTATTTACAACCTATTTTCGTTTTTGTCCCGAACTCGACGATGGAAAAGGTTTTTGAAAACATTCATCGTGCATCGTGCAAAACATCGTGCCGTTTATTAACAAAACAAACTTTTTTCGCGTAAAATACCTCCAGGTTGTCAGTAGTTTTAAGTGACACTCTATAAAATAAAGCGTTTTCGAGTATAAAGTAAACCAAAAAAGTTGGATCAAAACTAAAAATCCACCGCTTTTAAACCAACTCTACAGTCTTCAGAGGGATGGGGGTGATGAGTTTTTATAAACTTTCTGTTTGTCTATTCTGTTCGCTTTTTAATATACGATTAGTTGATTTTTGAATTTGAAGCTGGGCAAGGATTTCCATACTTTTTACGAAATGCGAGTGATGTAATAAAATTAATTTTAAAATTTTTTACGGAAAATGTCCTTAGAATGTCAGGATGTTTAGGTGAAACATTAGAAAAATGAGCGGTTAGAAGAAACAGTAACTTTGCTAAAACTGGAAAAGTCTGAAATTTCAAGGAAACTAAAAATTTTGTAATAAATGACCCTTACTGCTCCGGTGCGTTGGGTTGGCGCACAAAGCCAGTTGCGCAGCACTGCGCCAACTTCAAAAAATTCACTGCGTTACCCAGGCGTTATTTCCTGTGTGATATAGTTTAATAATCATCTTATATAAGTTGATTAGAAAAATGTTCAGCGAGATAATCAAGGAAGCATTTAAGTGATAAAGAATATTGTATTTTTATTATACAATTTAGAAATTAATCTGCATTTATTAACTTTAAATTAAATGCTTTATTAAATTAATTTAATAAAGCAATTAAATATAAAGCTTCACTTGTATTTCAGTTAAAAAAAAATTATAATCGCTGCATTTTCTGATTTGAAGTCACTTAGTTTCATTGAGCCATCTTAAAAAGATCTCGTTTTATTAGAAAGTTTGCAGGAAAATTGTCTTCATTTTGCATTTTGCCAATTGCCGTTTGGAAAAGAACTCCGAGATATCCATTAACAATTGGAAAAAAACATTTGTTTGATTTATGAATAATGTAGGTAGGTATTTTATCTAAAGTTTGCAAATTCTGATGGATCTTCTGCAAATTAGAGTGCATTTTATGTGAACAATCCGTAGAGATGAGAATGACCTGCGAGTTATTTTACTGAAGATAAATGAATCCCCAATGGGCACTTCAATATGAGAGTTCACAATCTCTTAGGTTAAGTTAAAATGTGAAAGGCGATTAGCTTGGCCCGAAGGATTGAATCATTGACACATTTTTTGTAAAATTGACGACAATTTGGAAAACCGTGCGTATCAAGCAACCCCCCAACAAAACATGTGTAATGAATAAACATGGTCTATAAAAATACTTTCAATAGAAGTCATATTGCAATTGATCAAATAACATGAACTTTCGCATTATTTTTTCACCTATGTCTTTATGATCGGTTTATCGCATGCGGATCTTCTGGCAGGCTTTTACTACTCTCAAGTAAGTCGTTCAATTGAGTCCCTAAATCGCCCCTCATGAACAAGGAGCAAAATAATCGATACTTAAAGGAAACGTTACCCCAAATCCCAGGATTATTTTAAGGTAAAAAATGTATTTTAAAACCACGAAAACTGATAACAGTTTGTATCTTCGCAAATATTTTGTTTACAAAAGAATTATACTTTTAAGACCAGGTAAATATTAGTTTACTACTGAAATGTGTCATTTCGGATAATGTTAATATCCATAAAACCCCATTAAGTGCCTTTCTATTTAAACAATCTATGAATTGTATTTGAATTCCCAATAATTATCCATGATTATTCTAACCATAGATACCGTCAACGACTTTATTTACGATACATTTGCTTTCTCACCCATAAAAGGGCTCTTAAGAAACCCCATCCTAGTACTCATATTTCCAAACAGCCATACGTTGACCTGTCGACATCCCCTCTTATCACTTAGTCGAGCTAAGGGTTAGTTTAGAAATTAGTTAAAATAAAAAGTATATAGATAAAACATAAACTGCGCAGAGTTGTTGGAAGTGTAGACAGGAAAGGATGCACAGAAAACAATTGTATTTCTTCACTATTTATTACTGGTTTTCACAGGTATTTTGTTCATAGACATTTGGGAAGAACTTTTAATAAACCTAATTATGATTGCACGTCAGTTGCGTGTAAGTTTTGGAGCAAACAACTCGTGTCTGCGAATCATTAACTTACTCTAGTTCAATGTTATGTTGTTTATTTACACATGTTATATATAGTATGTTTTTAGGTATCTTTGAATATTGGGAATCGGCTAAGCAAATAAATGTTTCCAGCAAAATAAAGTAATTGTTTTCCACATGTACAAAATATTGAATCCTAAATAATCTTTAAAGACCTTCAAGCTTTAAAAATTAATCGGTATTTTTTTCGCAATAAGCACCTGTTGATTAGTAATCTTTACCTTTTGAAATTGTTCAATTCTGATACAATTTTATCAACAAAAACTTAACGGTTATAATTGCTTATTTTCCACAGATATCGAATCATATTTAATTACCGTATAAGCTTCAAAATACATTAACTCTACATTGCTTTTTATCATTTTGTTGCCTGCCGATATTCACTTATTCTACAAACTACAGGAGTTATTCCCATAAATATTAATGCTGACTATTACCAACGCATGCGACTAGCAACAAACCCACTTTTTTGCAAAATGAAGTTTTAAACTTTAGGCATTTCTAATCTAAAATCGTGTTTTGTATACTAGTGAAAGCAATCTCTCCTTGGCTATCTGATAAGTGCATCAATATTTTAGAGTACCTATTATCTTGACACTGTCCACTTCCCACTTAAAAAAACCTTTAGAACCCGATTTTCTGAACTAACGTCCTTATTTATAAATCAGTATAAGTTCCCATCCTTTGATACCTGACTTCTACGTCAATCTTTTATAAAGCAAAAGCATCACTGCATTAAGTAAGCTCATCCCACTTAAAGTGAAACCATCAATAAACATGATTTATATCTACCATCATATTGCTATATTTTTTCGACTGCTTGGAGAACAACGCAGTCCCAGACGTTCAGCACCTTTTCGGCACTCTTTCGCACAGGGACAAGTCAAAGTGTCAACGTGAAAAATTATCAAGTCTCTTATACATTTATTCACCAGTTCAGCTACAATGGTAAAAGAGCGAAAAGCAAACAATAGCTATTCGTATGACTAGGGAGGAAACTAGGTCAGATCTTTTCTTTCCCGGTGTGAGTTTATCGTTGAAGGTGTGCGGGGCCAATAAATAATAGAGAGTGGGCTTGATCCGAGAAACTTCATAAAAGAAAATTCTTCAAAGCTCGCTGGAAATTTCTAAATGAGTTTAGAATGTTGGCTTAGAAATTCGTTGATATATAACTATTAATTAGGGGGATAACAGTAACTTAATTTTGTGACGATGAAAGCTAATAAGATTAAGACAATTTTTTATTTTAATGAGAACAGTGTAAAGTTGAATAATTTAGATGCTTAGGGTCACATTATAAACGTTTGGAAATACATTTCCGACATTTTCCTTGTCGGGATCAATTTTTTCAGATCAAAATGAGGAGAATAAACCCTTATGATTAGGGTTTCTCCTACGCCATGTACGAAACCAGTTAGTTTCTGGTTTATTACAGCTGATTAAAGATGGAAATAGTAGTAGACTAGAAAATAATTCTTGCTACTTATATCTCTCTATAGAAACGATTTACTTTATTACTCATTCTTTTATACTACTTGCTGCTTGTAACGTTGAAATTAGCCCATTAGCATATGTTCTATCCTCTACAATTTTCAAATGGTCGGCTTACTACTTAACCACCAAACGATCAGATAGAACAAGGATCGAAGCACAATTGCGACTTAAGCCTGATAAATCAAATCAGAACAATGTAAGCTTGAGAAGCGCAACAATTTTTCTCCTAAATGGCATCAAAAACTTATTAGTTTCTTTATAGTTCCAACATATCTTAAAGTGTTAAAACCTCCTTTCCATCATTATAGGGAACATAAATATTATTATGCTAACGGTTCTAAATACTTCCAGAAAAATTATTATTTTTCATATATTGATGCTTTCAAGGCAATTTTTTTCATATCACATTGTAAATCATCACACCAGATGTGAAATTTTCGTATGATATAATCACGAAAGAATATATATAGCATGACTGGAAACCATTGGCATTTTATTAAGAATTTTCTCCTTCGACATGTTTTTTTCTCAGCTAATCCCAATTTCTCCCACACAATTCGTTCGTGTTTGTCACGTGACTGTTCTAGATAAATCTCATTTATCCGGGCCTTGTCAAACCTCAGTCAAATTATGAAATATCTCGGTGAAATTCGCATTATTCGCAACTTATGTTCATATATTTTCACAATATTACCTTTGATTTATTTGTGCAATTTGCTTTAACATTTATAAGCAGTTGAGTACCTATAATACGAAATACAATGGTTCAAAAATTGTAAGTTTTTGTCATTGTAAGAATTTGCATGATAGTTTTTGCCTATTCTTTGTCATGAACTGCAAATCGAACTAAGGAGATGATTAGAAAGTTGTTTTGATGGTTTTACTACCCGAAACTGAAATATTCGTTTCGGAAATATTTTCAATCAAAAGTTACTATTTTTAACAATTAACCAGTTCTCTGCTTGTATGAATTTTCTTAACAAGAAATAAGTTGTGCTAGTCATTGAAGAAAAAAAAAGTCTATGAAGGAAAGTCAGTTTTAACTTTGCAAGTAAAAGCTTTTCTTATTATGGCAGTCTCGGAGCCTGCAAGTCAACCGATATACATCATTGCTACAGATATTCATCGGAATATTCCAAAGTTCCCTCACAATAAGTTTTTGTTGTTTACAGTCTACAAGATAACGATAAATAAAGTGCAAGAACATTTTTCTTTGAATATGCCAAATCTCCACTCGCTAAGAATGCTTGTTCAGAATAGTGTCCGTCTTACGTTAATTTCTTTCTCAGTGTCAACTCTCAACTCAAAGCGTAATTTCTCAGTTTTCCGAGCTCTTTACTATAACAAATTCTTCTAGCAAAATAAATTACATAATTTGCAGATAGTGCATTTGCAAGCTATGCAATTCAAAGCAATAAGTTCGTTTCTTTGGCAAATTATGCAGATTTAAATCTCGGTACCTTCCACTCGTTCCTCTATGGTAAAATGGTCTTCTGTTGAGTTAGCTTACATTTCCATTTAGGAAAATGGTTGGAAGCAGTTCATTTTCTTGATCTCGTCTCTTGAAAGTAATCTGTCACAGCGTGTACATCTAAGCGGAAAATTCAATTCCTGCTTTGAGGTCTTTAAAATTTCATTTTTTTATAATGAAAATTATATATTTATATAGCAGAGTATTATCGACTCCTATTCTTCAAAATGACGCAAACTAATTTTGAATTTAGCTAAGGTCGAGAAGATACAATTAGGAATCAAAACAGCATATGGGCTGAGAGAGTATAAATGTGCAGAGCAGAAATAACTGCAATAGTAAAGATGTTGAATGAGGTTACTAAAAAATAAACCTGATGTGATTAGAATATTAATTATTTGATACAGGGTGTGCCGTGATCACATGATCAAAAGAGTACTGCGACATTATTTGAATAAAAAGTAAAAACGATCTGACGTAACTTTTGCTAAGAAAAATTGTCCCGCTTCTGTGCAATTGATGGTGAAAGATCTTCACAAATATATTTGTTTTTTGAAATGTCGGGGGAATGATGCTATGGATTTTCGAGAAACTCTGTGGAAATTTGTTCTTATGTAAGACTCATCCTTTGATGGAGTGAGTTCCTCCACGTGAAGTAGTTAATTCTAAAGTGTCTTTGTACAAAAACTATCAGAACTTTTTATATAGTAGCTGGAGTTATCTGATTTTTTTTGGGTCGATCCACTAATCTTTTTTTGACATTTTTGTACTCCTGTATAATCTCGTCGGACTCATAGCTTTTAGGCAGAAACAATATTTCTCTTCCCTTGCCGTTTAATAATTTTAGACTCTAATACATTTATTGCATTAAAAAACTCAAATAAAGTTTTTTGTAATATAGGAAAATAGCTCAAAAAAAGTGTATTAAAACTTTCTGTAGATTTGTTCCTATGTCAAAGCCATATTTTTTTATAAAGCTTCCGCGATCAGCCGAAAAACTCACTTCTTTAAGTTCCATTTGTGAGGAAGACGTATTCGCTTATTAAGACATTTGCAGATAATGTATGAAATTGTTAAATAGCAAAGGGATATAAATAATTTATCTACACAATAACTAGGAAGGATACACGATTTTATACAAATCACAAAAATGCCAAAAAAGGCGATGTGCATCAACTTCAAACATTCAACATTTGCACAGACACTCAAGAATTCACCATTTTCCAAAGAGGATTAATTCGGTTGCTTCATTATAATATGAGTCGTATATGAAAACAAACACATCATAATTAAAAGTATCAATCTACCGATGTTTCCTAAAACATAAATTGGTGAACATTTTTTATCATTTGTTCTTAATAAAAGTTAGGCAATTTTGATTTCTTTTATTCTCCGGAGCCAGAGAATGTGGCAGTGTTCTTCTGATCTTACGCTTACTGGGGCCTGTATAATATAGTTGGGATGAGCAGGAAAAATTATCGGGCAATACGAAATTGGTGTACGTATTTTCATTGCAAAGCGGGACGATGGTAGAATTGCAAGAATATTTGAAATTATTCATCTAATTCAATATGCTTTTTGAATAAATTCGCGTAACGTGTCTGTCTGATTTTTCACAGCCCTCCAAGATACTAAATAAAGAATAATTAATTTTCAAACATACATTTCAGGGAAACCATTTTTTTTTCAACGAGAATAAATTCAATTTATTTGAATCAGCAATGCTCAAGATTTATCTCTTTTTTGTAAAAATGGAAATTTTTCTTTCATTTTATTTAAATAAGCCGGGCAACATTAAACAGATTAAATTTTTGGTTGACTCTTCACAAATGGCTTTAGCAGCATAGGTATTTAATCTTGCATCAGCATTGGTAATAATAAATTGCTTTCTTAGAACTGAACTAAAACATACAAATAATGCTTAATTACTGTAAAATGTTACAAAACTCACAATAATATATTAAACTGACGTTATTAAACTGATGCCTATTTAAACCAGGATACCTATAAATTTGTATTAATAATATATCTCATATAAGTATACAACGTCTTCGTAAGCAAGAAGGTAAATCAATACTCTCAGGCTATTTATCATAAATAATGGACTGACTTCCCTACCTATCAAAAGTTTCCTGTGTTGAACCGTTTAAGCTGAATTGACTAGAGCGTCCCTTGATTTTTCAATTTAACTAGTGATCGATTTCTTGACAATTATAGTTAGCAGCAGAGACACTTTTTGCCCTGAAAGCCTGTAATTAATAAATAGAATGGGTAAACTTTTGCGTAATACAACGGCTCGTTTAAAACTTAAATTGCTCGAAAGCTGATAACTTCTTTGCCTTTGAAGTAACCGTCTTTTCAGGTAAATTAATTTACTTTGAAGGTAGATAGTGAACTTAAATAATGACCAAATACTTATTACTTTTCTTATTTTGCTTCTATCTGATACTAATTAAGTTGGTTATTTACGATACTTGCTGTACTTTCTTGTCTCATAATTAAGGAAAATCGCGATTAAATTGAAAAGCAGTGCAAACTAAAACAGACTACACTAATTTGAATATTCCTTTCCTTAAAGGATACTCAGCAGCAGAAAAATTAAAGAACCTCAACTCAACTGCCCCTGTGACTTTTAAAAGCCACGATATCGCCTTAGCTTTTTCTTCTTTTATCAAATTGATATTTGTTTAAAAAAATATATATTTAAAATATTAAATTTATTAAACTAATCTCATTTGGAATTGTTTTAATCAGCGATCAATGAAATAGATAATTTTGAAATTTGTTTTTTAGATATTAGTAGTAGTAAAAATCGACTTGTTCGTCTTTCTGCTCTTTAAATATTATTTTATGGATATTTACGGAATTTATCATTTTGTGCCGTGTTTGACGTGTCGATCGAATTTCATGCGAATATTTCTATGCATAGTTTATTTTCGAAATTAAATAATTTCGACTGTATAATACTGAAACGAGGCATTATTTACCCGAATTCAAGTTTTTCAATTAGAAAAGAACAACTGAAAACTCCATATATAGTATTGTATATATGGCACGCTGCATACATTTGTTTTGGCAGACAAATATGTCACCTAAAATAACTGTTTTTGTGTTCCAGCGTTTTCGTATTTGAAACAATAAAGAACAGATGGTTCAGTGAGATTTTAATTTTGCAATTATTAAAACAGTTGCATAGTTTACCTAATTTGTGAATCATTTTTTGTCTATTTCCTGTATGAGGAAAAGAACGCAAACAAAGTTTAATTGATGAATCGGATATTGCGAGAGCCAGTTGATGTATGGAATTATTAGCCAAATGTTCCTCTAAATCAACTGAATTTTATGAATAATTAGAAAAATACCTATTAAATGGAGATTTTTGAAGCATATACCGCGTTTATGAAAAGTTGATTAATTTCCATGATTGAGTTGCTGCCAAGGTACGATAATGGTTTGAATGTGAGGGAAAATGAGTTGCAGTATACGATTGAGACGAAAGTGGCATCCTTCGCTTGAAGGTGTTGTCTGGAAGTATGTAGGTGATAGACAAAAACTGACAAAACATTTTTTCAAAAACTTGAAATATCCGCAGGAAACTAATTCAGGAATGACTGGAAATAATTTACATAAAAATTAAATTTTTCTCATTCATATGAAGCAAACACCTGCTGACTTGTTTGTCCAACTTAGAAACAGAAACTAGTAGTCCAATATATAAAAGATCCCTTTTGCATACCGATTTAAAATCGCACGAAAAACGATAAACTCTGGATTTTATGCTCAAATGGAAAATTTGCACAAATTGAAACATGCTTTAAAATTATTTTCTGGTAATTTTTACCTAGACTCATCTTTTACGTTATGATCATTAAACTTTTTGAGAATATTGCTCAGTAGAAAAGTTGAACCTGCACATTCAAGAGCTAATATCACCGAGAAGGGAACTCAAACATTCTTTAATCAAGTTTTTTCCACACTTTCTAAGTGAACTTTCAGTTATTTATTAAACAGAATGACACCAAGTTTGAACCACTGCGAAAATCAAAATATTAAAGGAGAACACACGAACTTCAACTGCTTTAGATTTTATGTATTAGAACTTGAGATTCGTTAAAATCTGACTTTCACGTTAGAAGTTTGCCCCAATCGCGTTCCGTAATCTTTCCATCACAACTTCTTTTGCTCGTTCATAGAAAGCTTAATATTGGAAACAATAGCAGTTTATCTGTTCTCAAATGCTTTCTCTTGACCAAAGTTTCGATGTGTCGAAATTGCACCAGTTCTGGTTCTAAAGACTTTCTAAGGATTCGGAAAATTCTTTATTTAAACCTTCTAGTTATTCAGGCATATATATTGGCTAAATAGTTCTTAAGATAAATAACTACTGATTAAGTTTGGTTTGAATTTATTGAATAAATGATTGATAAAAAGAGGACGTTTAAATTGAGGAACAAACCTCAAAGTGAAGTTTTTCAATTCATAATATTTTCTTAATAAAGAATGATTTGCTTAATTCGCTGTTTCTAACTATTTGTTAGTTAAAATAAAAATGTCCGCTTAAGCATACTTATATTCATAGATGTTTTTCATGTGAAAAGTGCAAGGTTACGAAGCTAGGCAACTGCGATTATAAAATAAAATATAAAAACTGTCTACAAACACTCTGAAATTCATCAAATCGCTATAAAATACATTAACATCAACTAATTCAACAAAAACTCGCAAATTTAATATTTTTCATGCTAAAGAATTTATCATTTATTGATATATTTCTATTGATTTTAAAGCTTTGTTTGTTTTTGAGTGCACTGTTTTTATGAAGCTTAATACACATATGCTTTATTATTTAGAAGGTAATGGCAAATTGTTTCCATCCATTAAAAAGAAAATGAATTCAATATTCCGAAATCGCTTTAGCAATTAGGACCTAAAGGGACATTTTCGGAAAAAAATATTGTTTTATTGCAAGGTTTGGCCGCTTCAAACTGTAATTGAAACAGACTATTAAGTACGGTAATTACTTTTTCATCAGCAACAAATTGTTTAAATTCCATGTTTATCTCGTCTAAGAAAGCAGTAAATAGCATTCTATCCAAAATACTTACTAATGATTCTACTTAAAATGACCATCGCTGTTGCTTACTACTAACAGTTTTGTGTTAAAGTGTCAAATATTACTAATATAACGGAATAAAATTACTGTAACCATTTTCCCTTTCTAGATATAAAAGTGTATTTGATGCATCTGATCAATATTTTCTCTACTTGTGCGTACGTGTTAATTTTAGCTCCCTTATTTTATTTTCAGTTATCTGAATATTTCCGCTTTCTGACATCTTTTCAAGAAGATACCGTTTAGACAAAACAGTTAACACGAAATACATTTATAAATACAAAAGAATCTAATTCATGTTGGGTCCTTTGAGTAGGACAATAAACGATTCGCGTCTTTGGCGGAAATAAATGTCTCTTGATGTTGAATAAACACAGGAATTGAACAGCCGTGCCTGCAGGCTAGTTTTGAAAACACATTTAACCGCACATAACCAAAGCGAAACATGCATTGAATTTGGGTTTGAACAGTAACACAAACTGAGTACAATGGAATAGTTTTTTTTATATCAAGGTGAAGTATTTCAAGGCGTATTGATAAGGGGATTTGAAATTGTTAAATTCAGAACGGATGATATCGTCAATTTATCAAAAAAACCAATTTGTTACCTTTAATACAAAAACGTATTCGAATACTTCGTATTTAAAAATACGTAGTAAAAATAAATATACATATATATAATAGCAAATATAGGAATAGACGCCTTTTGCTAATAACGAAATTGGATTTCAATTTATTTATTCAGGGTGTTTTCTTCAAAAAATGGAATGAACAGTAATTTTTATGAAATATTAAAAAATGTTATGCTCTCAGTTACTTTAGTATTTAATTATTATAATTATTTTCAAATTGCTTTGTTATATTCCACTTGAAAGCATTTCTGTATTTTTTTCATTCACTCTAATTTTTCACTCACATTTCCATTCACTCTAATTTTGTAAGGTCTGCATTTTTCTACAAGAGATTACAGTTGGAAAGTTAATACTACAAACTTTATATTCACCGAAAACTCACACATTATCGTACATCTTTGGCATTGTTATTAGAACGGCTAAACTATTCCGCATCATTTAGGGCTAAGCTTCATTAACATACTGATTTTGATAGGACTGGGTGTAATTATTTAAAGTGCTGTAACTTCTAAACGGCTTCTTCCACTTTAGTAAACTTAAGCTCGTTTGCACGAGAAATACAAGTACTTTAAACTGTTGGATCAAGTGGAGCAATCGTTCTTAATACAAGTGCAGGATGGCGCAATTTTCAATAATAAGTTGAACACTTGAATATGTAATTCATAACTTTAAAGTTTCTGAACTAGACTATTATTTCTGTATGTTAGATTGTTGAGATGGAAATTTTTAATTAGCTGTTGTGAATGACGTAAAAATTTGACGTGAAAATTTGTAGACATTTACATTTTTGAACACTTTTAGGAATATATTGCTACATGCGTTTCTTCGGCAACAATTTAAGATAATGTCTTACAAGTTATTTTAAATGAGTTGGTTTTCAATTATTCACAGTTTAAATATCGAAATAATTATTTACTCATAATAAAATCCATTTATTAAGCATATTATATCAATCGCTATGACGTAATGAAAAAATCTGCTATCAATATTTAATTCCTCAGTTTCCACTATGCCATTGATTGTATCAGAATATGCTGTTCAAATGGGGAACAAAAATACAGATTTCATTTTTTTTACGATCAATGGAAATAAATCTCATCAGAACAAATCACCGCCAAGAAATTCAGTTAAGTTGTAAATCATAAAAAATTTAAGTTTTTCTGACATGTGCCACACTAATTTGTGCCTCTTTGGCATCAACTGCAAGAAATAAGCTTTCTGCGAAATTGGTATCTTTCACTCATAAACAGCTTATTTGACTTTGATGAACTTTGAACTTATGAACGCATGTCCATATAAGACATATAGGTATGAAATATTATAAGTATTATCTAAAAGTAAATATGTTAAAAAAATTAACGACATTTAAATATTTTAGATTTTTTTTATTATCTAACTCCAAAGCGAAGAATAAATTCTGATATGTGAAAATTATTCGGCCCGCAGTGCAGCTTAGTTTAGTTTCCAGTTGTCATCATAATTACATCGTTATAGTTCAGTTTTTTTTTATAAATTAAGAAATTTTGTTACAATGGTAATTTTTTCTTTAATTAAATGGTGCAAATAACTTTCCAAATTTTACCAAACTCGAATGTCGTTAGACTAATCTGACACAAAATTCTCCATGCGATTTATGTCCTTATTGCAATTTCATTTAATTGTATGTAGCAATATTTGCTTTCGAATTGCGTCGCGATGTAGAAAATCATTTTCATTGCTCAAATAAATTGTTGATTTTGTTTGTAACAAGTTGATAATAAAAACCAATTTTATAAGGCTTCATGTTCTTCTTCACTATCATTACCAGTAGACCGCTCTTTACTTTAAACAAGATGGTTGCGAGTAAATAAGATATAAATAAGCACATACTACTTAAAATCTTAGTATATTTCTCCATTAACGCCAAGCCAATAAGTGGAACATTTAAAAAAAATGCGTTACGTCCTAAGCATACAATTCAGGTCTCCCCCTCGTTATTAAGTTTGTGGAAATAATAAACATAAAAATGTTCTCTAATTTAATGAAACGATAAGTCCCTTTTCCCTTCTTCATTTCCCAAAAAAAACCTTCAGCAAACCAATTTGTAAATCAAACATTCATTAACTCGAGAATATGCAAAATTACTTAATTCAAATAACTTAGAAGCCCTAAATCAATTCGCTCTTGACAATAAAGGGGAATTTTAATTTTTCATCGTTTAAGAAACATTTTAGACGTTCCGTTCAGGCTTGCATTTTTGCGGCAGTATTTTCATCGTAAAATTTCAGCCCCTTTGCTTCCGTCAGTTTTCTTTTATCTCGTGGCGTAAGACAAAAAGCTCAAAGAAATTGGAAAAAAGCTAAGGGATAAAGTGCAGATTTGGAAGGCTGAGGGTCGAAACAGTTCGGTCTGCTTGCAAAACTCTGCTCTTTTTGAGGTCGTTGTATCTTATTTGGCTGTATTTTACATAATTTTCCGCATTGGCAAATTGAATGTCTGAATATATGAATACGGTTTTGGGCATATCAGAGATTATTTCCCATTACATGCTGGTTGCTTCCAAGTTTACAACCCAACCTTGAACAGCTCGGTATATGGTCTATTCAACTAATGAATTGTTATTATATTATTTTCCTTCCTGGATTGTTATTATATTCCTTCCAAATCTAATGAAATTTTATTCTTTTATTTTTTTTGTTTATATGATTTGATTATTGTCAACACTTGTAGAAACTTACGCACTGCTAGATGCTGCAACGTTTTCCTTTAGTTGATTACTTTTTATTTTAGGAGCTAGCCCTTTTTAGCATTATAAAAATAAGTCAAGGAAATACTTTTCCGAAATATTAGGGTTCGAAAACAAACCCTAATATGTTTTCATTCAAAAATTCTGTTCAAAATATCCATTCGTATTTTTTAATGTTTTTTTTTTATTAAATTTAGTAGGTCGTGAGGCTACAAAGCGCTGGAAATAAACCAGAAATATTCTTTTTATTTGAGTTAAATCAGTTATCAAAGATTTTGTAAAGGAATCTTTGGCTTGACTTACCTTGTTTTCTTACTTACTGTCTCGACAACATGGTGCTTTAAAGTTTTTACCGTAATAACCAGTTCAGGTGAGTTCAATTACATAAAAAGCGGTTGTCAGTTGATAAAGCTGGTTAATTTGTTACAAAGACTATTTTTTTATTTGCCAGTAATGAGAGTTGCTCATTGTCGGAAATGAAAAGTTAAAAAATACCGTAAATTTTTAGAAAAATTAGAAAAGTATATTGGTTCAAGTTATTACTAAACCTTTTTAAATTTCTACGAATTAACTAACCGCAATATACAGGCATTGCAACTTCAGTAACCGGGCTTCTTCTTTAAGAAATTTTTAAGCGCGTTATAGGTATATCGCCTTTCTTTCCAAGGTTTGTGGTTTCTATTGCTATTCAGACCCAACTAAAATAAACAGCTTACAATGGCACATCATGAAACTGCAGAACTCGGTTGAAAATTGCTCTTCCAATCAGTTTTTATGAATTCTATTTTTCTGTGCTCCAATGGCTCACTACACATTTCACCACAACGCCACACAGGATGCGGCAATCTTTTCAAATGTCGTATGCAACGACATGTAAAATCGATCGGAGCAGATCATGTATGGACCGTTTAAGTTTCTGAAATTGCTTGGAATGGTTTTAGCATTCGTTCTGTGTCATTTCTCCTATTTCTTGTTCATTACTCTCTAGATTAATAAAACCCCCCGTTGGCTAACCTTTGCAATATTTGTTCTGCGTATTAATTATTGATGTATTATTTTTATCCAAAATATTCCTTGGGTTAATGTTAATATTTTCAAGTGCAAATGCTATTGCTGACCATATAGATAAAGCAACTAAAATGCATTCACACAAAGGCAAGTTTAAGGACCGAAATACATTATTCCGTCATACGACTGGATTAACGACTAGCTTGGTCCTTACAAGAATTCATGGCCAAGATTCCTACTAAACCTCAGCTAGACAATGAGGCGTTTTATCAGACCGACGGCTCAGTCGGTCTATTACTTGCCCTTAATACCACTGGAATGTTTGGCGTTAAATTGCTGCCAATTTTACCCTCGAGTTATGTTCCCAAACTGTTTCGCTCATTCTATATGAAAATAGAATATACAGCCAATCTGGAATATTTCCATTTACTGTCTGAAAGACATAAAAATTAATTTGCATACAGATAGGTATATTAACTCAATTTACAATCGTTTAACTATTTTAGCATAATTAGCATATCTATTGGGAAAACGTGGCAAATGGAGCAAATTCATCTTAGGAATTTATCAAAAGTGGCCCGTAAATCAGTTGCATGCTCCAATAATATTTTTTTCAAATAGGAACCTACTTGAACATCGTGTTTCAATTGTATCACCTTCCATAAGTAAATTTTTCAATTGCAAAAAACTTAATAATGCCGATAACTTATTTTAGCATGTTGCTGGTCGGACTAACATGCATTTTGTTAAAACAATTATCTCTACGAAAAATAAACTTTTCTTATTAACCAAATTGAATTTCTAACTTCACACTTCAGTTCCCGCTTTCACGTAAATGCAGTATTTTCCCATTAATTCTAGTGTCTTCTAAATATTCACTACTTTCTGTTGATGGAAAGCGTTGGGTTTCCGAGAGAAAAAAAATTGAAAGGAAAGCTGACAATGCGATGAATTCGATGGTGCACAAATCTATTTATTAGCGGATTTTTTTTAAACCTGTCCATATATTCTTGGTTTCTCATCATTGGAGCAAACTGATAGGTATGATCTATCTTTTTGGAAAACCCACACATGTTTTGCGGGTTACCTTTTTGGCAATTATAAAGGACCCAACAAAAGAGCCATCAAACATGCCAGACCATACATTCGCTTTCGAAATTATGTTCGACTACGAAACTGATCGATTTTCTGTGATTTTCCAATATTAACAACTTTCGGACAATGGGATCTTAAGCAAAACTTTGATTGTAAGAACACTTGACTTGAAAGCATATATTGAAATATATTTTGTATGATTTGTCAAATTTCGAATCTGTGGTTTAAAAGTTTGTCTTCAATCTTTTGTTGAACTAAATTCGCTAGGAATGAATGCAATTTGTTCTAGCATAACTGTTTTAAAACACATAATGTACTTCATTTCTTTCAGTAGGTAGAATGTATTGATTTCATTTACACTAAAATTGACTTGAAAACAGTTTAAGATAAAACAATTAACATTAAATTGTTTTTGCAGTTAATTTTAAATATAGCTTATAGAATCATCACTATTAGTTACTAAATTGGATATTTTATTACAAGAAATGAGATTAGAATTTTGTTAGAAAATTGGAAGTAGAGATATACGAGCAATTTCCAAAAACCAAACGACTTTAAATCTAGTTTTACCATCCAAAGGGGAAACCAAATTATAAGAATTAGAGAAGAAAATTAATGGAAATAGCAGTATTAAAATACAGTATTAAAAATACATACAATATTACAGTATTAAAATACACGGTTATTGGAAATTGACACTGAAAGAAGGAGTGCGTTTTTTGTGTAAACTACTATACATTTCTGTATACCTTAAGTCTCTCTGACAAATTTGGAATTTGTAAATATTACGTCTTCTGCATTATTGATTATTTTATTAATAATTGATTTAATTAACTAAATTAAGTTTTATCTACAATTAAATTTGCATGGGTATTGTAGAAATGCGTTTTGATAAAGGAAAAATATATTTTTCATTGCAGCGAGTGTAATTACATAATTTAAATATGGTTTTCAGTTCTGATCTACTACTGTAATAACAATTTCCGAGAATCTTACAAAGTACCCTTAGTACTTTACTTTTGGAAACTCTGAAGAAATTAAATATTTAATTTAGACCACGCCAATTTTTAGGAAGAACGAGTCTTTCATACAGGTCCAACTTACGAATACATACTGTATAAGTTTATACAGTTAATAACCAAAAAAAACAACAAATCTGGAATTAAGCAGCAATTTCAGCTATTTGTACTACTGAAGCAAATATTCTACCGTAATAAATAGGCAGTTAATTGAAAGAAAATGTAATTCCAGAATGCTATTATTTTCGTGAATGCAAATTTTTTTCAGAAAACTTTTTATTAGAAATACATTTTCTCCTAACGAAGTTCAAGCCATTAAAATCTATACATCTGTATTGAAATCTTAGTGTTTCAAATTGTGGCGAATTCCAAATTGCTCACAGTACATTTGATTGGATTTTTGCCTCATTGAAATACTTTAAAATAAAACTGCATTAAATTTCCTTCAACCCTTAGACAATCGTAAAACTCAAAAGTGAGAAACATATTTTTCGGCTGTAAAAGTGGCTGAGAGTAGAAAAATAGCAAAAGCAGTAAAATTCCGCGTTAAGAAAAATTGCAATGATAAAAACATAAATATTTTTGCTTGAAAATAAAAAATGCGTAGTAACGGAGACAATTAAAATTTTGAAGAGCCTTCGAAAAATAAGCCGAACAGAAATTGTTTTCAAACCTACAGATGTCGGCTGCGTAGATTATTTCAATTGTTAAAAATAAACTTTCAGTTTGATGAAGATCGAAATCATCGTTTGTAGCAACTTAAGTTAAATCGATAAATGCACTTTGCGAATCAACACCTGGATGAAATCCTTCTTCTTTCTTGTGCTTAAATATGGTAGGTCCCAATTTCGTATTTTCTAACCTCCCAGAATCAACTTGATGGTGGTTTTTGAGGTCGATACCATCACTATTTGCCAGTCTAATCCACCTATGTCCAGTCTAATCCACCACTGCTTATCTAATCCACCATGTTATGGTCCACATTAAACTCTTTTTCTGATGTTGTTGGTTTGTGTTGCCATTCTTGTCCATTAACCAGCGTGTTCATATGTAGTCTTCAAATGATCTCCATTAATAAGCTTAGGGCTTTATGTGCCATATCGTTTTACGCTGGCTCTAACGACCGACGCCCCGAAGATGGTTTCTTTGTAAATCGAGGGCATTCGACCCATTAGAGCAAAGTGTTACACACTTAAACAAATTGCAAATCTTGCTGCCAAAGTGAGAATTGTTTAAGCATGATTGCCATCAAATATAGCTATATGTTTTTCCGGATTTCTTAAATAATTTTATGTTTTCAACTGATGATTGGGGTAATTTTTTTGAAATTGTTCTATACACATGCCTGTTTGTTAGCAGTAGCAGCAGTTCCTTTCAATTTTAAATTAACAATTATAGTTAATCTGACAGGAATTCCTTTCATTACTCACTAGAGAATACTGCTGCAAATGTATAAGAAATATTTAATTTCTGGGAAGAATAATTGTCGAATGGTCAAATTATGTTGAAAAATTGTCTTCTAGGGTAGTGAAAGTCTGAATATAGATTTTCATCAATTGCAACTTTATTCACAAGCTATGTTTGGTCAAAGCTTTAGTAACATTAAATAACAACTTGATTTCTAAATCAAGTCAAACTCGTGAAATCAAGTGCATTTTTCAGGAAAATTTCCGATACGCTTTAAATAATCAGTCAACATCAAAATGTACTAAAATTAGAAAAATTTCAATATTTTTCTCGTACCTTCCAAGTGAGACCCTATTACCTCTTAAAACGAATGGCGCCAATTTTGAATCACCTGTATATTGGTATATATATTTTTTTACTTTAGTTTACCACTATTTACAATCTGTATAACTATAAGTAAATTTGATAGTAATGAATATGAAATGGCACAAGAAAGACATGTACTCGATTTAACATTATAAATATCTTGTGTAACCCTAGTTGAGGGCTGTTAAATGGAAAGCGTTGATATTATATCATAGTTAGTAGAAATGGGTGAGCATCTGGATCAAGTGAAGCGAACTGGCAGATCTGGAGGTTTAAACTTTTAAGCCTTCTGGTGATATCAATATTGGCATATTGAATACTAAAACTTACTTATGAATGTCGAAAATGATAGTTAATTTCCCATGCCTATATGGCCTTTTTATTTTTAAAATGTGCGAGGAATCCTTTTGTAAAATATCACATTTATTAGAAAGCTCTCGGTATATAAAAGCCAGTAATAAAAACGCCATTGGAATTAAATTCAACTGTCCTTATTTTCAGCTTCCTGCCATAACTTTCACTTTCAAATTTAGTCCCCTTTTTAAACCCGTCCCTGTTACACATTTATACAATTAAGAATATACGTTTTCTTATTATGTGAGCGTCCCCGAAAATTTAAGAAATCAGCGTCTAAAGTAGTCGTTTTTTGGCGATTTAATATATTACTAAAAAATACGCTTATGTGACCTCACAAGGGTTCCATATTTAACCCCGTTAAATTTGCTCCCCAGGAAATACGAAATAAGTATTACTGAAAAGGGAAAAAGAGGATAATAAAGTATCTGACAAATACATATCTTAAAAAATTGAATATTGAAATGTCGAATTAATGTCGCCGAAATTCTTTGATTTTTTTTTGGCTGATGGATCAGTGAAGGCTCTGCGATGTATGTAAAATATGCAGTTTTGCATCTGCATCTGTAAAAATTAATGACATGATTTGCTCTCCAATACGTGTAAATCTTCTCTAAAAGTTTAAATGCTTGAACCTCATACCATTCATTTTTTTTCGATTAGTACTTGTGTGATTAATTGTTTTCCTTCGGCTGGTTGTTTCGCTGTGGACTTGCTGATGCTCAACATATTGGTATATAAATAGGTTGTAGTAGGTTTATAGGTGTACTATGGCAGCACTATGAATCACAGAAGGACCTTTCTATAACCGACAAAACGTGATCATATATTCCTCTATTAAAACTCTATAATAGAGCAAATCAATATTCCGCAATAAGTTAACATATTCAATCAACGCAAGGCGAACTTGCATATATGAAGATTGTGCAAACAAAAGTACGTGGCACATAGGATTTCGACCTACTTTAAAGGTTGGCGTGAACCACGAACTGCACAGGATATCGCCTTTCTCAATTTAACGATACATTACACTCCACTTGACAACAAATCAATACGTGCCAGTTAATAAAAGCACTTTATTGGTTTAGGTTCCCATGAGGGTAATATTATTTTATTTTTTTATTGGCAATAATCGAAATTGGGGTTTCTTCCTGCCAAATATTTAATTGGACGAGTAATTCATCTCGAATCGATATGTACGGTTGTTTGAGCTGAAAATGGTTTAATCGTCAATTCAAAAGGAATATTCAAGACAAAAATGTATGTATGATTTGGAGGAGTTTGCCACTTTTATATTGTTCGACCTGTGTCTTTTCGTCAATTTCTTATTTCTAAGTAAGAGCTTTGTGCGATGTAAGTAAATATTAACCTAATGATAATCTAAGTGATAAGCTCATCAAACTTTGATCGAAAATGCTGCAGAATTATCAAAGATCTCTAGCCGAATTTTCAAAGGTACCTATTTGATTGAATTAAAAATAAATTACATTTCAATTAAATTTAACGTAGACATTATGCCCAGCAATATATTTTTAAATTTTAACTTCTATGGGTCGACCTCTTGCTTCCTACTACTTTACTATTCGACAAAGTGATCAGGTTCAACTACACATCATTAACCATTAGCTATATTGAAGATATTGCATTGTAGATCCAAAAAGTTCAAAGTGCATAGAGATTTTAAAAAAGTTAAACATTAATCCGTTAAAAAAATTTCCCGTTTAATTAGAAAACCTATTGTAACTGCTTACTTTTGTTTTGAAATACAAAACATATTTAATATATAGGATGTTCTTAAATTAGATGGTCAAGCTATGCCACTCTGTCTGTCGAAAAATGTTAACCCAAACGGATCTGCGCTCGCTTAAAGAGGCATGAGGAAGGTTTATTGCAAATTATTCCTATAGGGTTGAACTCAAATATATAATTTTCCCACCCTTTGCTTAATTTCATATGTTGAATTTAGGTCTAACATTAAATCTGTTAAATTTTAATCGTAGTGTCATTTGAGGGGCGGAAATACAAAAAGAGCTACAACTTTTTTTGGTTTTCTATTTCAACATTTTTTTTACAAATTTTAAAATCATCAAGTGTTCTGCCACAAAAATGTATTTTTAATTTATCTGAGACGCGCACCGTCTATGCTTTTAGAATATAAAAATATATATTGAACAAACACCTAGAAAAGGCTGCAGTTTTTTTGCACTTATGTATTTTTACATTACATCACTGAAATCTGAAAAATTACGTATTAAACTTGAATTTTGCATTATTAATTTGAAAATAATCTTGCTCCTAAGTCCCTATTTAAAGAGATCGTTTTTGCTGTAGATATTTCTTTGCAACATTAATATTAGTTTTGAAAGCAGTTCGGTCACGTAAAGACAAGTAAGTGTGTCAGTTTGATCACCTAATATGAGGACACCCTGTATCGCATTAATTGGAAAGACGTCATACCTTTTTCTTGGGAAACCGACAAGAAATACATACGGCATCAAATATTTAAATAAAAGCCTGAAAACGGTTGGGGGGCCTGAAAAAGTTGGCCTAATTCCAACTGCTAATATTTTGGTCTTAAAACACCTCAACAGTGAAAAAGGGCGGTTTTAACCAGTTTCATTTAAACCAGGAGGATTCAGGGCGAAGGTAATTTTTTTCATTCATTTAGGGTATAGATATGACACCCTTTCAGGAGCTAAACGGAGTTAAAAAGATTATAATTACGTTGGATATTCCACGCAATTTGAAGCAAACAGTATTATTCATTTAAAAAAATTGCTCGCTCTATTGTTCCTTTAATTAATTCAGATTATTATTGGTAATGTTATGGAGTCAAATTAATATCCTGAATATGTGCTGGTAGTTGGGTGCGTATAAATTAAACCCTAACTCAAATGCAAATATATAAATCAGCTGCGCTTAGGGTTTGGTCTGTATGGGTTTTGTTACTAATGAGGACCAATTGAAATATTACTATTACTAAAAATTATTGATCCAAACACAAAAACATGCTTTCAATGAAAACAAAAAATTAATGATATATTTCGTTAATGCTGTAATGACGTTGTAGTTGACGATTTATTCTACACGCGAATAGTTAGAAACACCTACATCTTATAGGTGTTTTCGAGCGCTATAAGAATCAGAATTTTTGCTGATCAAATTAATTTCTGAAATCACATTTTTTTCACTTTTTTTCTCTAATATTAACTTTCAAAGGTTTAAAGTTAGTTTGGAAAGTTGATGCGAAATTCGCCAAATACTCATTCGCTTTATTTTATCGCTTTCCAGAAAATCTTATCTAAAAGTTATTACAAATGTGGCATCTTTGTTCGTATTAATACAAGTGGTGCAAAATATTGCTCGCTAACGTAGTATATTTGAGTTTTTACATTTTGCCATTTATTTAGAATTCAGAACGTCCTGAAGTCAATCACTTACACAATGTGAAGGAAAGTGGTCAGAATATGCTGCATCAGTGCTTGAATTTCTTCATTTTGTGCTTGCCACTTAAAAATTCATAAATGCTTCAAACGTGCAGCTAAAACCCATGAAATACATCCAACCATAAACTCAATTGATTCCTTGTCGGAATACCCAAACTCCGAGAATTGCTAGATTGAATCAAATATTTGATGAGTAAATTCTGCTTCATTGCTTTTGAATTATTTGTATTGCTTTTTATTGCAATGTTCAAATGCGTGTGCTACCACAAAATTGTAGGCAGGGGCGTTATGCGGTAGATTACCGATCGCAAAGTTCCAACACTAATTCTGTCGGATTTGTACAAATTGAAGGCTCACTGGAACGCTTTTACTGTGGCAAATGGTTAAGAGTAAATAATAAATACCCATGTAAACCTCTAAATGGAAATTCAGAAGAATATCTTAAAAAATTTAGTTAGAAAGTTAAAATAGTTGTTAGATAGTTAGAAAATCAATCTCATATTAGTCATGCTGTTCCAGCTACTGGTAATGTTAAACACTTTGGGTATTGAGACTAAATATTACTGGCAGTTTTTGATAAGCTTTGTAGAATGCAGCAGACTTTTGTGGCTTCTGGTTGAAAGTAAAGCCTTTGGGACAGTTAGAAGCTCATGTTCATATTCATCGCTGAATATGTGCCTTTTAAACAGAAACACATTATAGAAAAAAATATCCTCGAAGTCATCCTCTTGAACTTGAAACATGCATAATACATACGAAAAAGAAAATGTATTTACGTTATTTAATTACGAAAAAGTACGTAAGTTTAGCTTTGCAAATGCTATGCTATTAATTAATGGTGATCAAATGGCGATGTTTAAAACATTTCAAGGTTTCTCCAGTAGTTTTTCTCAAATTAAAGGTGGGTTAATAGATATAGAGCCGGAATTATTGTGAACGCTGAAATAGGTTTGAGAATATATAAAATTATTCGTTGCTTCTGACTTTCTACACTTGAGATATGAGAGATTATAATTGATTGATTGATTGATTATAATGAAATTGAAACATGATAAATTAAATTTCCATTTTGGTTAGAAACTCGTTATTTTGGTACGCTTTTTTAGGAATCAAAGAAACACTCTTATTGACCCCTAAGTCAAGAAACATTTTTCTGCTTATTTTCCAGAGGCTAACATGACAACCCAAACTACTTTATTAAGGACGGTTTTTAACTTTGGATTAGTAACTCATAGTTTGTTTGCTTCTACATGTTAAAGCTTCGAGCTATAAAGACACTGTAACGTATTTAATTTATAAACATATGCAAAAACAAGACATTATTTCCAGATATTTACTAGAAAGTCAGAACTGCATACGAAGACAGCAGCCAAATTGTACATATTCTGCTTGTGACGCATTTTCTGCATAGTCTATCTACTCCGAATTGCTCATTATTGTCATTCCTCTGTCAAATCTCCAATAACTTGATTAAGCCTTAGAAAAACTTTGGTTTTATAAGGACATTTTCGTTTCAGGATCTATAAATAACTGCAATCAGGATTTAGCAAATTGCAGAAAACGTGGTTTATTTCCAACAGATCTAAATAAAAAGTTAAGAACACTTGATACTTACAACAGCTTCGAGATAAATGACGAATTGTTATTGCTTTGTTATTGAGTTGCCACAATTATATTATTTAAAAGACCATTTAGAGAATTGTCCCCCTTTTGTACATGATATTTTGAACCTTTCTGTGTATGCAGATTTCATATTTTACATTTACGATGGCTTCCTACGAAGATATATAAATTTGTTGGAAGATACGTAAATAGATCAAATTACCGTCCTTTGACCGAATTTACATACTTTTTTTACACACAGTTTCTTCTTCTCATACTTTGTTCAACGTAATCCTTTCTAAATTTGCAGACCCTTTACGTGCCGTCAGTTTTCTCTTTTATCTGATGGGACATAAAAAGGAAAATGCAAGGAGATTGGAGGATGCTAAACCATAAACATGAGATTTAGGAGTTTGAGGGTCCGAACACATGTGCTTTAAAGTGCGGGTGGGTTTAAGTGGAGGCTTCAGAATCTTATTTGACTACCGTTAGCGGCCAAATAAAATGACTGAATCAAGACGTCGGTCATGAATGGTTTTCCAGACGAATAGACATTACCGTCGTTTGAAGGGTATGGGCAATTTGGAAGCACGAGAAGTTGGGCGTATTGTGATTGAGTAGTTCATGTGCATCTTTAACTTGCACAAAAGATCAGTTATACAATTAAATGAATATAGAGAAATGTGAACATCAACTAGTGGCGAGAATGCAATACATATAATGTATGATTTTTATATAACTCTTTATGAAACAAATCTAGTTTGCCTATAGTGTTTCCAGTAGTTTTGACTGCCTCTGGTTCCCAGTAGTTAATCGGGTTAATGGGGTTAATGCAATGGTTTTATGGGGTTATTGCAATTAATACGATTGAAATTACATTTGACATAAAACTGGGATTATTGTGTCATTAACGACATGATGCGATTATTATATTTCTTGTAAAGTCCCTTCTTAATATGTACGATACTAAATGATATTAAAAACTAATAACAGACGGAGCACGATAATGCAAGAGACCGAAAACTAACCCAAACTATAACATACAAACAAGGAGAAAGAACCTCCCATATTGAAAGAAGAAGTGAGGGCAGCAGTTAGCAATTTGAGTCTCCTGGAGAGGACGGCGTGGTTGCTGAAATGCTGACCGCACTTGAGGACACAGGAGTTGAACTAATTCATAGGATATCAAACTCTGTGGGACACCGCTACATGGCCTGATGATTGAACGAAGTCAGTATATGTGCCAATGCACAAGAAAGGACCAAAAGATATGCAACAACCGTAGAACAATAGCTCTTATTTCACACGCCAGCAAGGTAATGTTAAAGATAATATCGGAACGCATAAGGCCTTACCTTCTACCACACATACAACCAGAACACGCCGGATTTGTCCCTGGGCGCGGAACCAGAGAACAAAGACTGAATCTGAGACAAATAGTAGAAAAATTTGCGGGAATTCAAAGTGCCTCTTCATCTATGCTTCATAGGTAACTCTAAATCATTTTATTGCATACGATGGCAAAATATATGGACGATTTTAACTGAAATATTCGTACCTCACCACTTAATATCGGAAATTCAAAATTTATACAACAGCACCACATACGTCAGAGTAGAGAGAGATCTGACCATTCCATTCAGAGTGGCTAAAGGAGTCAGGGGTTGTATATTAAGCCCACTACTCTTTAACACCTGTGGCGAGTGGATCATGAGGGAAGTGCTCGATGACTCGTAGGGACAAATGACCATTAACGACATCACAAAATTGGCAATTGTCGGAACGCATAAACATTGATAGTAAAGAAACACAACAAAGTTTKCAAGCAMGTCGMACAGGTAAATGACAAAATTATTTATTAAASYTTTATTGAAATAATAAGGCCGAATCAGTTTGCAACTTTTAAGAATCTACTTCTTCAAAGTAGTTTCTTATAAGGATAAGTGTTACTTTTTGGCATACGTAATAAAAACTTACAAATGATAATCCTTGAAATTTTGTAATCTAGTAGATTTAAATAGATGAAATTGGGATTGCCGTATCTCTACACTTCAAAATTTTCCATATTCGGCATTCCCTATTCTTAAATGTGATGCGTCTATAACTCTTTAATCTCCAGCGATTTAGATTATTTCCACGCAACGCAATTCGAAACAATTCACTAAGTAAAACATTTTTTCGATGTTAAATATTTGCTATAAAGAGCCACATTATAACATTTTTTTTATTTTTAACATGGGTTTTGAAAAGACAGTAATATTCACTGTTTCTGATAAGGTTATTAAATTAGGTCTTATGTGCGTTAGATAATATGTTTATTATTGCCTATATATTTTTAACGTGGAAATGGATTTCTCAATTTCCGGTCCCTCTTGAAAATAAATTGAAGTACAAGGGTCCAAGATAAACAAAAACCCTCTCACCGAAAGCTGAAAGATATACTTAGAGTAATGGGTTAGCTTTGCGGAATTTGGTGGATGATCCTTTTTTGGTGACTTACTTAACCTACATTCTTGAATCGCCCGAGGAAAAAAATGGAATATTTAATGACAAATTTTGCATAAAAATATAAATTGAGCTATCTTGTGCGGATGGGATGGTTAGAGATTATGCATAGAAATTTTGATTATTAAATCAACAAAAGCAAGCAAATGTACTTGTGTTTCACTGATTTTGACTCTTGGATTCAGTTACTTAATATGAATGGAGATAATTTGAAATTATTTGAGTCAGGTTGGGTCATTATTCGACACTTATAAATTGATTAATACATTTTTTATTTGTTTATTATCGTATTTACTTGATTGAGTAATATATTTATTATTAATGTTTTTTAAATTATCTTTGCCGCATTATACCATATTAATTATTATATCCACATTGAAAGTAACAGCAATGGAATAAGGAGAAGGAAACGGAACTAGTAATAAAACACTTTTTCGTTTCAAACGTAACCTAATATTTTTGCATTAAATACTAATTTGCTTTCTTATTTTCAGGTAATCAGAGAAGTTCCAGAATAGTTCCTTCCGCTTATAATCAGGTCAGCAATTCATATAGTGTTTTTATAATAGATAATTTTTGCACGGTAAACTTAAAATAAGTTATTTACTTCCTAATTAAAACTTGTAGTTTGGCAACAGAAGTGCGGGTACTCGAATATTGGCCAAAATATTAGAAAGTATTTGAAATGGGTATATTTTATTCTTAATCACTATAAAATTCTCCATTAAATTCTAACATCCCGATATTCTGATGGGTGTTTGTCATTGTTAAATTGTGTAAAAGTACCTGTGTAAAAAAAATTACGGAAAAATGGAGTTCGCAGTAATAAAGTTTCCGTGATTTTACATTAAACTCTCTTCCTTAACGCAAGAGCAATAAGTTTAATTCGGCAATTATCAACAGTGTTATTGAATGGATGAAAATTAAATACAGCTTTTTAATAACATCTGTTTATCATAGAACTAGGTAATTTTATATTTGAAAATTTACTGCAAAAGGTTTAAATTGACTGAGTTTGCAAAAATTAAGTTTTAGTGGCAAGCTTGGTTTACAAAATCATTGTGGTATTTTCTATGTTTTACGTATTCGATAATTTGGTATCAACGGAATTATTCCTCTTCACCATTGGGTAGAAAAAATGTATCCACCTAATGTTGTCTGGTTGTCAAATCGATTATTATTGATATGAAAGATGTTTAGCTGCAACACACCATCAGTTTAAATATTTTGAGTCGCGCCTTTTACAAATCCAAACTTTTTCAAGACAAAAACGTCTTTTCTGTCCATATAGACAAACTTAAGTCTGCTTTAGTTGCGACAAATAAAAAACGAACGATTTTTCTTGTCTGTGCTCGGCTAACGCATTAAATAATGTGTAGGCAACAAATCTGTCGCACGAGTCTATTGTTTCATGGCCATGAATCTCGCTGAAGACATTGTTGATTTAGATTAATGCCCCAGTATAGATAAATCGAATCTCTTTTCCAAAGAAGAATAGGTGATTCGTCAGGGCAAATGATGTTGCTTGATGTGAAGTTGAAATATCTTAAACACAAAAAAGATTATATTTTAAATACGGATCCATTGCCGCGATTAAACTAATTGTGAAGTTAGTGTATTCGGATTCATTGCATAGGCGAGTTGTGTTGTAAAAAATCATTTATTTAAGGTGATTAACTCTAAAGGTGTTGTCCGGAGTATGCGAAAAGTCTCACTGTCTCTTATAGATTTCTCTAACAAAAAGTGTATAGGTTTTGAACTAGTATCTTATATTCAAAGTGTAAGCTATTGAGTATTAATGTTTTTCTTAATGGCTTTGGCAGGTGATGAAATACTGGATAGAAAGATATTGGTTACAAAGGGTGAGGAAACTGAGGGAAAAGCAAATTACAAGAAAGCGTTTTCTTTTAAATTATAATACCTTATAAGTTTATTAAACGATAAATTAATATAAATTCACAACACAATTGCTCTAAACAAAGTAACTAAGGCTCCTCGCGATAACTTTCTTCCAATGTTTTATTTTTCCAAATTCGGTGTAGACAGTAAAGAATTAAGAAAATTGATTTGGTTTTAGATGGGTTCCGTTTAATGACGTACGTATGTATTTTTACGTTCCACTTGTACAAAGTGATGTTAATCCGTTTTTATATTAGCATGGTATAAAGGAACTGTTTTAAATTAAGACACTATTTTATATGATAGCTTGTTGAAGATTGTTTAAGATACAGAAATTTCTTGAAAAATTTATAATTCATACAAAGAAGTTGAGCAAAAAATTTGAAACGCTGGTGTCCAAATCATTTCCTCGGATGATAATGAATTCCAGTTGCGTCCAAGAACATTATCCGAAGGGTCCAATTTTTCGTATGGACACAGAAACTGGATGATATTAAATCGAACACAAATAAAATATATTACTTTTACTATAGTTGTTACTGTTTTACACTACATCATAAACATTTTAATAAAATTGTTCTAGTGTTCTTATAAAGTGCAGCTAGCAAGGTGAAAATTATCGTAGGTTAACAAAATCAGTTAAAATCGAACCTCTCGCTGACTAAACTCTCTCGATTTATTGGCATCTTCAAGGCGAAATTAGAAAAGACAACAGCTCAATTGCCATTTGTTCCAGTTCACTGTTTCTGGTTGAAAATTCCAGATTCTCTCGAGGTAAATAAATAAAGCCTTAAAAGTAACTGTATCCAATTTGCACCTCCAATTGTAAATTGCAGTGATTTAAATTAAATGCACCAAGCAATACATTTGACTAGGAACAGGCTTGAGATTAATTGTAATTACTTATTGATTCTTCTTAACAAGAGAGCTTTTCTTTTCCGGGGTGTGTATTTCTTCTTGCAGGCAGTTTATTCGGCTTTCTGATTTAACGTAGATTGCTGCAGCTGGCTTCTTGCACTCGTATTACCACTGGAAACCGAAAATTTGCATTAACCTGCACAGATAAATCTTGCAGAATGTATTTTAAGGTAATTAGCAAATTGGTGTAAGGAGGGTTACTTAAATTGCATGAATCCAACCGAATTAGTTTAACTGCAAAAGTCAACTGCAGCTATCAGATGAGAAGTGATTACTATACTTCTCATCTGATACTTGTTAGGTCTAGTCAATGAACAAGTGATAATGAGCTTCAACTGTTTCGTTTTCCTCAATTTTTCTCTTGTCGCACATATCAATTAAAACCATAGGAAATTTCCTTAGTCAAATAAGAAATTTAAATAAATTTTGTCAATTTTTTCCGTCCAAAATTTTTATTTTGCCGACTGGGTGTTACTTTCAGTTTCAAAACGCCCTTGAAGGAGAATATATTCTTATGAGTACAACATACTTCAAATTGTAAATCATGAAATTAAATTGGAATGCATGACCGTAAATAATGTTACAAAGGAGCGTAGAAGCCCACTGAGGCATATTTATTTTCTAAAGTACAAATAAATGTAAGATTATTCATCTGGTCGCATTTTAATTATAATAGCGATGGTCTTGCTTTGTTGTATGCCTCAGTGAAAAGTTTAAATTTAAATGAAAAATATCTGAATTTTGCTTTTGCCTAAGATACAAGACCCAACTAGTACCAGATTTAATCTGTTTTCAACTTTTCAGCTGTGTTTGATAATTTTAATTTAATCTGATGATTACGAGATCCAAATATTAATGTAATCTACCTTTTCTGAATAATGTAATTAATTTTTATGTCTAACGTTATACCTACGTGTATGTAAATGATTCACGTTTTTTTCTTCCTTCAATTTTCAATCTAATGCAAATAAATTTCGTATGACACTAGACACCTCTGAATCTCGCTTGATTCAGATTTATAGAATTGCAAAATTTTGATTTATGCAAATCTATCAGAAACTAATGGAACATTTTATAACCAGTGTAGATAAATCGTGTAGCTCAGTTTCACTTTGTTGTTTGCAAAGTTAGTTGTTTATTGCTTCAATGCAAATATTGAACTTGCTAATACGCATATTAGCCTGCTGCTTGTCACAAGGTTTTGAAATGCTGCATTCAGTATCGTATATTTTAATGTTCACCCATAAAGCAAATTCTGGCCATACACTTCAAACCAATTGTTCAAACACACGGTTGCTCACACGAGCTATTTGTCAACAAATTTGTATTGATGTCCAATTGAACGGTAATGGTTAATCCCGAATGTTTTATTTTCAAGTGTGTGTTTAAATTATTTTTATTCTAGTTGGTTTCGAAAAATTATGGCAAATTCACACCCAATGCCTATAAAATTAAACAGCAATTGCAAATTACTATTTAAATAACTAAGAAATTATATTGAAGCATAATTAATTTGCAAAGTTGCACTTTTGCAGGTGTATCGGTACATTATCTATATGCTGAGTAAATATGGTAAATATTCAAACCAGTTTTTCAGTCTTTTCACTGGCGACAATTTCCCAGCCTCAACTTTCTGAGTCGTAAAAAGTAACCGTTAAATTGATTTCAACAAACTTAGGCGTTTTTGCAGCCGGCTATATTGTGTGAGATCGGCGTAAATTTCAAGCCAATATTCAGCTTTTAGTTTTTCAGTTATGAATTTTTCTCTGGTGGCACCATTAAACGTTTTGAAATTTTCCAGTTTCAATTTTGTCAGTGAATGAATTTTGTCGAGATTTTGAGTCTTTTCACTGGCGACAGTTTCCCAGTCTGAACTTTACGAGAGTCTAAAAAATCAGCGCTGACATTAATTTCTTCCAAATTTTGTACTAGCACAGTCGGATGCATCAGATGCATGCCACGCAAATCTCAATTCCCTATTAGTCCCAGTTGTTGAGTTATGATTTTTTCATTGATCACACTATTAAACACTCTGGAATTTCTCAAACCTTGAATTTGTGAGAGTCTTATAATCTAACCGATAAATTGATTTCCACAAATTTCTGCGCTTTTACAGCCGGATATATAGTGTAAATACTACGTAAATTTCAACCTAATATTCAGCTTCATTCAATTTTTGATCTACGACTTTTTTACTAGCATCATCAAGCATTTTAAAATTTTGAAAAACTGATTTTTACAAAATTTTCTGTTTGTGCAGCCGGATACATTATGTAAATGCGACGTAATTTCAAAGCAAATATTCGATCCAGTTTTGGCTGTAATTATCTTTTCACTGATCGGCCCATTAAGCGCTTTGGGAATTTCGACGCTCAACTTAAGCGCCTTAAAACTCAGCCCTCAAATTAATTTCGACGAAATTCTGAACTGGTGCCGCCGCATACATTGCGTAAATGCTGCGTAGATTTCAAGCGAATATTCAACATAACTTTCGAGTAGTATTTTTCTTGATTGATCGCACCATTATGCACTTTGGAATTGCTCAGCCTCATTTTGTAAGTGTCCAAAACTCAGTCCTTTATTTAATTTAGATGCAAATGTGCACTACTGCAGCCGAATACATTATGTAAACTGAGCCTAAATTTCAGGTCAATAGACTATCCAGTTATTGAGGTAGAATTTTTTATTGCTCCCGCCATTAAGCGCGTTTTAGTTTTCTTGCCTCAAATTTGTGAGTGCCTTAAGAATATGAGGGCTTTCACGCCCGGTCAAATCACATATAGAAATGTTTTTCGGGCTTTGAAGCCGTGATCCATTGAAATTTCTTCCTGACGTTTCGTTCACAACTGCGGTGGATATTATCAAAGGCGATGAGGCAGTGGGCCAAGTGATATCCCGTGCTTTCCGACGAAGACTGGTTCAACTACTGGATCCCTATCGTATTTATGAGGCCCTCATACCAAACCAAATATATATTCAATTATTAGCATTTACTTGATAAAAAATTACTTCAAGACACTTGTTGAAACTCTCTTTAGAACTTCTGAACTGAATACCACCTGAAATATTAATTATTTAGTCTGGCTCTCATCACAATTAATCAGCAATTTATATCAAAATAATCAAACATCAACATTTTCTTCCATTAATTAGTTATCCGCTTTGGTTTGCTTTTCTCGTTCGCAGAAACATCAAGGGTGACATAATTTATGACCTTTCTATCCTTTCCTTATCTAAAACAAACTTTAGTCATAAGTTTTGCCGTTTACTGCTTTGATAAATGACTCAGGAAATAACTTCCTATTTAGATTTGGTCTTCAGCAATTACGTCTTTGTGAGATCTTATTTGAGTTTACTTCTGACTGAGAATTATGTCTGCTTGGGACAATAGTTATTACACATATCAGTCATGCAGAGAGTTTATCGCAGTTTTCTTAGCTGACTATAAATGATTTGACACTTAAAATCCTTTCTGATGCTTATCACGGTTAAACATTTTAATACCAGATTATTTATTCTTTAAAGAATTTCTTGATCTTTATATAATATCAGAACAATCAGCTAAATTTGCAACTGAAACAGATTTATTATCACTCTACCTATAATCAAAATAATACTAAAGAGGAGAATTTGATCAAAATTTAGTTTTTACTAGAACTTTTACTTTTTTACAACTTTGATATACAAAACTTAACAGAATCATCCATGCACAGCTTTTTATACATTTATTTGTAATTAAATTTGGAACTTTCGCCAAACAGCTCAGTTCAAGCGTTCGAATCCGATACTGTTTCTCGAGTACCTATTCCAAACTACTCAAATTTCAAAACACCTTAAGGCTTATTTTTTACTATGCTATTTTTGGTTTGAAATTTTGTATTCAGGTGAAATATTTTCATGTTTTTGCTCGACAGTCCAACTTATACTTTTGTTCATCTGCCCGACGTGTCCATGTTTATTTTCTCTCACTTTGGGCAATTATCAAGAAAATTTTTATTGGTTATAACCCAATTCAGTTGGTTCAGTAGTGTCTACGGCAATAAGCAAATATTGCAGAAAAAATATAATGATTCGAATCAATTTCAAATTTAAAGTCAGACTACTTTTTTAAATTTATGCCGATAGTTATACTTATTTTATTTCACAAGTCCTTAACTTATGGTGAAATCTTGAAGAACCATTGTCGGTGCAGAAATGAGAAGAAGTCAAACTTGAACACTATTAACTTAAAGATGAAAATTTCACCGACGGTTTCGTAATTTACTATTCTCCATCATGACGCTAGGAGGAGCAAAAACTTAAATTTCTAATGCAGAACGGCGAATTAAAGTTTCTCACGCCAACTTTATGCCAGCAATCCAGCGCAGCAAAGCGTGGAGGTAAGTTTTTTTCAACTCGGAAGGATTGTGTTCTTAATAAAGACAAGAAGAGAGCAGCTTAGCTTGGGTTAGTTTTTACGCTTTGAAATATTACTAAGTACAGCGATTTCAAATATAGATTACCGATTTCTATTATATTTTAGATATATGAAAAATAAAATTGGAAATTCTATAATATGTTCTGAATAAACTTCTCTGTTTCTATTTCCACACTTGATTAATTTTAAAATGTCAAGTGATATGTATCAAAAACAATTTTAGCATAAAAAAAACGTTTTAAAAGAAGTTAAACTAAGCAATTCAAATACCAAAAATGCTTTAACACTGGGATGTATGTCTATAAATGCGTACGTTTCCATGCCAAAATAAAAGTCGTAGGCGATATAAATTTTTAATGATTGTAGAAATTAAAATGCTACGGTTACCTGCATTCAGCCTTTTGCTCAAGAATATTTGCTTTATATTTCATCTATAAACGCTCGCGGTTTTAGTTCTTCGAACCAAATTTCAGCTCTAATAATTTCAGAATTTCTGCTCAACGATGTTTATGTTGCAAGCATATATGGTAATAATGAAAAAACTTTAATAACTTGCCTATATACAGGATGTCCTACTAAAAATATTCTTGAACAGTTTCATACTCTGTTGCGAACATTAGGAAGATTTGCACCTGAAGCTTAAATTTTATTAAAAGAAAACCTTTTCGTATATTTCCAAACTTTGTTCTCTATGATGCGTACTCGAAATTATTACCCAGTGTCATGAGACGACTTTTTTGATCCTTTTACAAATTGGCAAATAGGCATCTAAAACTTTTCTGAACTTGAAAGATTCAACCTTTTAGACTCAAAACACCGCTTTAATCAATAGTGCCTGATCCCTAAAATCTACGGACAGCTCGAACTTTCTAAACCGGTTTTGCTAAATGCTTTAGTTATCAGCCGGAATAACAGGAGGGTCCTCAAAGTTGCAAAACTGACTTAAGATTACTCGTTGGACAATCCATACGATTGAACTACCCTTACTATTAAGCATTTTACGTTTATACAAAATTTATGTTACAAAGAAACTGAAGTTTGCAATTTATATATTTACCTATACTGTATTTCATAATTTAATGCAAAAGGTACTGCATGTAGTTACAATACCGTCCCTTAACAGATACATTTTTCTTCAATTCGCTTATTATTTGTCTTCCTGCCAGCGTTTGCAATATTGAAATTTATGTATTAAAATGTATAAGAAATAATGAGAGCCGAGAAGATTAAATCCAGTTACCGGACAGAGGATTTTGCCAAATATGTTCTGAGAAAAAATTTTAAAATTAAATATTACAATCTTATACTGAACATGTGCATATGCGTCGAAAAGATATGCGCTTTTCTATGAAGTCTCCAGCTGGAATTGATTAGTAGAAAAAACCATGTTTCAACAAACATGAAAAATTGATTAGTAGAAGATACATGTAAGGTAAATAACAATCGCGCAACATAAAACGCGGTAAAATGGGAATGAACTACTGAATTTGTATAAGTAGACCACTTTGCAACCAAAATTGCAGCAGGTGGCTTAAGAACCCAAAAGCCCGTTAGGATTTCATACTAATAATAAAGCTTAGTTCGGCCACGATCGACTTAAAATTTATTAAGAAAATTTTGGTCCAATAATCTCAAAACCATACCGCGATGTACCCGATAAATTAATGGGAAATGAGTATCCTGAATTAATTTTATGAACAGTGGCTGATCAAGTTTGATTAAATATTACTAGTTGGACTTTTTGTTTGTTGTTACCATACCTAAAAGAAAGTTTCAGAAGTTCATCACACCTAAATCACACTTCAACACGGTCAGCGAACGACCCGTTAAAAGATCCTTAAATTGAGATTTTTCACTTACTATCGATTATATCGAGATATTTTATACAATATGTATAGCCCATCTTCAAGTATTTACTCGAATTTTTATTTAATGCAACTAATCAAAAAAACTGATTAAAAATTAATGGCTTGTTTGTTAACATTAATAAAGTCCAAAAAATGTTTTGTTTCATCTTTGTTATAATTTCAGTTTCATCTTCACAAAAAGATCTCGTTATGACTTTAAGTGAAAGATAAAAGGAAAATGAAAATTAATACACACTTTTAGACGCTATTTATTTAAAAAATAATTAGTTTGGGTTTACATTTGAATCCATTTCAATTGTAAATTTGGAATTTTAGTAGTATCAGGTGTCCACGTCAAATTAACGTAGTTTTTACTGCTACTTTAATCGATTTGTTTTTGTAAGTTTTGTTAAATAAATAATTTATAATCAAAAATCATGATCTACCTTAAATCACACAAATGAAAATCAGCAATATTTCAAGTTCTGATCCTCAATGTCGATACTCAAACACGAAAACCGACAATATTGCGTCGAATTATTAAAGCAAAATAAATTTCTAAATGAGAAAACCGGTTGCCCTAAAGGCTGGGGTCCCACAGAAATGGTTTTGAAAAGGTTTTGAGCGTTCAAATCTGATGAAAATTTTTTCTCATTCCACCGCTTTAGTGGTCAACGCTAACCCTGTGAGCCACTCATAAAAAAATAATTTAAAGGCTTCCCGATAGATTTTGTTATCCAAAGCTAAAATTACGTCGCAGAGGTTACATTTATTATTTAGGTTACAAGTTAAAAACATAACATTGTCTATCTATATGAGGTGAATAAGTGTACATTTGGCGAAATAATAATGACTTTGTCGAATTACCTCTGATCCCTTTTCTTCAGTAACAAATTATTGTTTATGTTACTTAAAGAAATATGAATGCCAATTAATCTAAGCCGTGTTCTTCCAAGATAGTTTAGGTTTGAAGAGTTTGCCTTGTGAAAATAAATACACGGTAAATTTTTTTTTGTCATTCAATTACCGTAATCAAGTGGAGATTTAGAACACAATTACAACCTAAATAAAACAAAATAATCCAGACCTTTCGAATTTCTTAACAAAAAGGCCAGCAAGAACCCTTGTTGTCCTACAGCAAACAAAACAGCTATTACCTGGAAAAAAGGAAAAATATTTGTTCCTGAAAAAAAAGTTTCCGTATGATAAATGCGCCAGTTTTGGAGCTGCCTAAAAAGCCGGAAAATTTTTCTTTGTCAAGCCTACGGCATGAATTTCTTTAGTTCGTTTTCTCGGGGGGCAAATATACAAAGCGCCATTGTGAATACCGCACCTCATTAGATAAAGTAAACGCATTGTCGGAGAGACATATCTTGCCTGCTCGCACGTCCGTAATGTATTGCCATATATCAAAGTCTGGCTTTTGTCTTATATGATTATGTAGGTGAGTGCATGATACACTATATAATAGAGGCGGATTTGGAATTTTCCTACCAAATTGACTATTGGCTTCCACATGTTTCCTAAGTGTGAGTGGTAGAAAACACAAAAGTAACAAGGCTTCAGTAAAGTACAATCGTGAACGTTTCCATTCGAAAAATGCAAATTTTTCTTTTCCTGCTGTAGACATATAAGTGCTTATGTTCTTATCTTATTATTAGATATATACATATTATATATTAGTCATCAATCCACCGCACAAAATTGACGACATTCATTTAGGAGCCTACACTTCATTTTAATCACAGTTCTTTAAATCCGGTCTAACATTGCATGTGTTGTCCCAAGTACTAGTCCGTGTTTTTTAACGGTAACCGCATTTTGAATCGCTCCTTTCAAATATACAGGTTCTTCATTCAGCTAAAGCACTTTTAGCTATAAAAATGTTTTTTTTTAATACTATTAGCGGCTACCATGAACAGTTTTGTCGATGACTTTTCAAACCATTTTCTGACGCTTCTTCCCTAACTTCGTTTTTCCTGGATTTTTCCTGCCATAATGTTTTGCTACAGCCGATATTTCGCTCCTCTCACAACATGTGGGAAAACCCAAGTTCCGTTTTCTTCAGTGTCTTATTAATTTCTTCTTCTATGTTCATACGATGGAGCGCCTCGATATTTGCAATCTTGCATTTATTTTTCTATTTCGGTTGATAAAGTGTCCAAACCTCAGCGCCAGTCGATAAAGTTGAAAACACGAGTTAACTGACCGCCTATCCCCATAAACTGATGAGCCAGCAGATCATATGTCCGTTTGGAGACAATAACTACCAA
>NW_026018715.1:5410052-5430172 GCF_020466585.1 Dendroctonus ponderosae
GAAACTGATGATGGTGGAAAACACCGAAACGTTTTTTTAATTGATAAATAGACAATAAATGACTGAAGAACCCAGGATTTGATTTTAATTTAAAATTACTTTGTCAACAAGCACAAATACGGCAATTTTGTACTTGATCACTTTTGGCTATAAGCTCACGATATAATGTTGCACAAACTATACATATTAAAAAGTTTTTAAATGTTTTGTTATTATTGTCTCACTGTATTATTAAATGTTCAATAAAGGTTATATTGCAAAAATATACCTACTAAAAACTTCTCTAAGTGATTTGTAATTGACATTGCAATTTTTCTAAATCTCGGCTTAAAACGGTTCTAAAACGACCCGAGGGAAACTTCTCAAATGCGTATTATTATGTAAGATACGTATGTCTATTGGCTATCGGATCTGTTGCGTCTGTTTTGGATATAAAAATTGTGATGTTACTTGCTGGAAATGTAGACCATTAGAAATACTCAGCAAATAAGTCTTCATCAACGCATATTTATGCAAAAGCGCACTAAACATTTATAAGGTTTCACTTGGACCTCTTCTCCCTATATACCCAAGCTCTAAAAAATTAACCATGCGTTGGCCCTGTTGCTGCCGACCCAACAACGCGTTTCTAGAAATAAAAGGGTCACGTAACTTATTTAGGCAGTCTTTGGGTTAAGCTGTTAAGTATTAAAATAGGTGCAAAGATATTACAAAAAATATATCCAATGACGCAAATTAATATTATATCTGTGAAAGTGTTGACTACGGTTATTGATGGGTGTTGTTGTATCCAAATTCCCTTGAGATTTATCTCTGCTAGAAAGCACTAAGACGGACAGCCTTATTTTCAATATTATCTAATGGAGACATGGTTTCGTCATGAAGAGAGATATAAAGACAACTAAATTTTTTAGTCCCGAAGGATAATTTCCATTGSGTAAAATATGCAACTGTATTTAATTGTCAGTTTTAAGTGTGCTAGTAAAAAACTCAATACACTCAAATGAAACTTCATGCGGAATTCAGTTAATGTGTTAGTCAATACATTGTTGTATTAGTGTTGAGTTCATCAGCTTTATATATATTTTAAAATTATTTTTTTAGTCAGAATGTTTCATGCTGATAAGATACCCAGCTAATGAGAACTTACAGATTGAAAATTGGTCGTGGAAGTGCCTGGTAATGCCACAACTAAGAAATACTGCGACCGTTCTAAAGTTATGTACTATAAAAAGCTATAAATTCACGGAATCAGTAGCTACATTATCTTGTCGGTGAATGCACACGATTTGAAAGACATCTTTGATATGCGTTCTTGCAATATTAAAAACCAACTTAGGCTGCTTGAAGGAAAATATACTACCAAAATTAAAGTATTTCTATTAGAAAATCCATTTTTAAGTCAAAGTTAAGTCAACACGGCATTTTTTCCAAACCAGAAGCAATTATACTAACAAAATGGAAAGCAAAAGAAATTTTACTGAGACTTTTAACTCCTAATTTCAAACACGCAAATTTAAGATGATGGGTTTGAAAACACTAAATCGGTGGATGATGTTGCATTTTTATTCGGTTCTTCTTCCATAGAATATTCTGTGTTCACAAACATTGATATTACATTGAACTTTGGCTGATTACTATATTAAATAATTTTCGGCAGCAAAACCACTGAGGTTTTGATATGGTTGACGGATGGTATAAAAATAGCAAAAAAATGGGCGTATAAAATCTATCAAATTTGAGCCATTCTTTGTAAAAGTAACCAGAACCAGCAAAAGTTTCAGCGGAAATAAGAAGCAGTCTTCATACCGAAATGATGACCCTAAAATTTTGTGAAAGCAATAGTAAATATGTATTAGCTGGGATATCAAATACGGTAAAACCGTAGAATAGATGTTTCTTAATTTTTTAATGCGCCAGTGTAGGCCTATCTGAATAATGTTTCTGTTTTCTATCAATCGGGATGGAAAACAGCCTAATTCATCCCACTAGACACTTAAGCTCCGAAGATAATATTAGACCATAAAAATCGATGTTTAAAATTAAAAGTTTTGCTCCTACTGCTACTCCTTGCTAATGATTATTGCCACATACTGCATCAGAATGTTTAGCCAACAAATTTAGTAAAGCAACTTATCAACCCAGGGTTAAATTAAAATACCTCATAATGAGAGTGACTTATGATAATAGCGAAGAAACCCGTTTTCCTATAAATAAATTAGTCCAGTTTAATGCCAGCAGCAGGTGGACTAAAAGATAAGGCGGGAAACTCTCCCTAAAGGCGAGAAAAAGTCCTAAATAACGGAATAAAACACTGAAAATTTATTGGCAAAATTCGCTGTTGTAATCTTGGGTCTCCGAGGGAGCTCTTCGCTTAATTTAATATATTTAGCCGAGTATACTGAACTGAATTCTAAATGTTTAGGAACAAAAACCTATCGCTAATGTGGTTTACTGATTTAATTTTGTTTGCTTCACTCCAGCTTCGGCTTGGCTGTTCTCTTAAAATATTAAAACAGCTAATTAAACACACGTTGCGAATTCCGTCTTGCAATGATGTTCAAAGCACACCAATTAGTAAGCACAGCGTAATACCAGCTTATTATTAGCTAGCAAATTATGTTAATGAAAAATTTTCTGGCGACGTTTCAACACTTTAATGTCTTAAGCGTAGACTTAGAAAATGTTTTATCTATTTTAGCTTTATCTGAAACTACATTTTTGGAAATTGATAAAAAAAAACTGATTTGTCCGAAATTGAACCGACAGCTTTTAATTAAAAGGCAAAGAACTGACTGAGCCGAGCTGCAAAAAGCGATCTTTTTCCGTTTTGGTTTGAAGAAAAACATTGTGTCCCTTATCGGCATGGTTACAAGTTTGCAAATCGACCACACGTGATGCATAGTGTTGGTTCACAAGGAATTATCATGCAAGGAACGATGAAAAACTTCAAATGGGTTACAATAAAATCAATTTACTTTGTGCAGAATTTTAACTTTTTTGTCACAATATCATAAGGCCAAAAACGGGAGTCAGAGAATGGCATGGAGGCATTTACTTGAAAAATATCCAAATGTATTGCGCAGCTTAATTAAGAGCAAATTGAGCTTTTCCCATTGTATTGGTTAAAATTATTGATATTATGCTACATTGAACAGCAAAACCGTATCCAAATTATTCAAACTGAACAAATCGCGGAATTAACATCTGCTGTTTAATTATTGCCGCTGCATCTACATGCGCGTATGCGAGTTTCCAGGTGATTATTTAATTATAAAATTGCTTGTTGTAAGTGAAAATTTTCCTTTGTTTATCGGGCTTCTAGTTATATCCAATAACCGCTAATTAATTAAAAATAATTGCTAATCGATGCATGGGATTAAACACACTCTCATTTTTTAAAGTGGATTGAAATTTGCAATCACCTTTGCATAGGAAATGTTAAAAATATTATTAATAATAAGATCTGCTGTACTTTTACGATTCTGCTTGAAAAGCTGAAGTAGCACTAAAAATGTATAATTATCCACTTTAAAACTAATATTTTCTTCTTCGAGAAGAACCGATCAATGTAAGATTGAGGCGCTCCTGTATTTAATAAAATCTGAGTCTACATCATTTTCAAAATAAGTCAACAATAATAATTAGTGGATAAGTTCTATATTTTTGAGGCGGATTCATTTCTTTTTAATGCTTGTTGGGTATTTCGCCTCAAAAATGTTTGCCTTTAAAAAAGAGGAAATTGTTGCGAAATAAGAGCACTATTTATCAATCTGTAATAAAATACTGTAATGAATAAATAATAATAGAATAATAAAAAAGTTGTCTTAAACAACCAAAAAATAATAATTGGCGTCTGATAAAATACCTATTGCTCTTAATAGCCGGTTTCGTACCACAATAAAAATGTTCGACCCATCTAATGATACTTAAGTAAGTGTCCATTTCCATGCATTTTGCTTCAAATATTACCTAATATTATGAGTTATAATTAGTAAAAGGAACAGTATTTGGAATTATGAGCAACAATGATAAATTCTGACCACGTCCATTTTCATATATGGCCATTAGAAATGAGTTTTTAAGATTATTGTTCAATTACATTTTTGTCTAGTTGATGTGCCTGATATCTGGTTAGATCACAATGAATAAATCAAGTTTTTTTACGATGTCGCCATATGTTTTTTTAAATTATTTTTGCACCGAACACTTATATCCGCTTTATGAAATCTGTAGTAAATATAGTTGACTTACAACTAATCTTACATCCCTGTAGATTACTATGTATCTATATGTATCTCTTACAAACTTAAATCAATTTGCTTCGTAACATGCAATTTATACATTTACTTCATTTTCAGACACAAGGCACTGTCAGGGCATTTCCTATATAGCAAAAAAAAACTTGCATATTTTCTCCATATGGAGGGTTTAAACTTTATGAATTTTTGTCATACAGTTTCAGATTCTTACTGCTTTATTTGCAATGCTTGGCTGTACTAAAATTTCAAATTATTACTGAACTCCTTTTCTTAAAATCATATTTTGGACTTTCCAAGTACCCGTTAGAAACAGTTATGCAATTTTTGAATAATCGGGTCAAATCGGCGTTTGAAGCTGATATTGTCTAACTGCACAATTTGTTGATGGCCATTCAGCTGAAGCCATTGAAAGAATGCCTGAACATGAATTGAATCCATGAACTAGACCGTTTTAACTTTAATAACATCATTCGCCTGCAATGTTTGTACACTAATGCTCCAGAGTACTAACTTTTCTTTCTATGTGTTTTTACAAAAATAATAAAATGTTGAAAAAGTTGAGAAAATAAATATAGATATTACTTAAAGCCAAAAGTTGAAAATCAAAGTCAAACGGACGGTTGGTAAAAATAATTTTATGACCCCACATCAATTTCGAAACATAAATCAAGACTCTGTAGCCACACCGCTATGCTAAACAACGTGTACTTCAACATTTTCCTATTACCTACCATATATTTTCTCAATCGAGATTCGCATTTTTCAACAAAATTGCGCTCTCATTTATCTACTTTGAGCCATGCCAGCGTTATAACAAATCCTCCAAACTTTGTTTCCAGCTTGATACTATTCAATAAATTTGCGGCCATAATGGAAAATATAACAAAACCACTTAGAAGATAAACAAACATTTATAACTCAGAAGTTTCGAGCCCGCATAATGTCTTATTCTAGTGTTGATAATTACCACAGCCATTTTAGAAGTTAAGATTGATGCTGCGGACTAAAAGATGCTTCAAGTCTCTTCCAGAGGGCAAACATTAGAACAGTCCGTGTCGGAAATTATCGTTTAAAGGTCTTTAACATTAAAAGCGCCCCGTTTTGCATATTGTTTAGTCAGATCCGTATGGTCGGAAATTTTGAATTGAATTTGCTTTAAAGCCAAGGGAATTGCTGGAATATAAGTTAGCATCTTTCTTAAGATTTTTGCAATATATATTTGATTATCCTCGCTGAATCGGGGTCCTTCCGTACTTTAGGAACATTCGAAAATTGGCCTTTCATCAATTTGCCTATTTAGCTAATTCAAGACAGATTCGAATTACTTGTCCGAAGAGTTGAATTAGATATTCATTCTTTTATTTTAATGTTTATCTAACTTAACACTTTTTGTCGAAAATTGCAAACGATGCCTTGCGATGCAATTTATTTGATGCCAACGTTTTATCAACTACTTTCTGGCAATTTTTCCATAAAGCGCATGTGAGTGACATTACATTACGTAAAACTTCCGAGGAAAATTTTTCTCCGGAAAAACCATTAAACCCTGTTATTGCTTGGTCTATTGCACGTCCTCCTTGTTTTACAAAGTTCAAGGATGCATAATTTATAGTTTTAATGAGGTTTATTTCTTAAGAAAAATGAAACTGCATTTTGCGCCAATAACAGCCGGTGCATTGTTTGAAGGGGCGTTGTTGTACTCGAATTTAATTGCATATATTTCGCTAAATTTGCCATTAGATAATTAAAACTTTAATTAAAGCGATCTTCTAAGCGAATCTAAAAATCGCCCCCGGAATTAATAAAAAGCAGATTCGGTTTAGGACAATGGCGTTATTAAAAAAGTTAATATTTCTTTCCGTCGAGCATCCGGGAAAAGAACAATGGTGTAATTTATGAAATGCACCGAAAGACGGTCAAATTAGTTTTAGACCCGAAAGAAAAATTGAATTTAAGCTGTTTAGGCAAATTGAATTACGAATTTTAGAGAACTCCTTTAGACAAGATGGTAGAGCAGTGCGCGGCCTTCGGAAATAATGAAATGCAAATTGCCTATTTCCACTGTCGAAATTTAAGGAAAAAATAATTAAAACTTTCAAGCTGTGGAGTTATTAATTATTTCATAAAGTCAATGAAATGTTATTGATTAGATTCTGAATTACCTGTTCTTCTCTTTCTTAATTTGAACTATTTGCCCCAATCTGAATGTGATTTAATAATGTGCATTCAAAAATGTATCTTTGAATTAGTTATGTGTGCGAAAGGTTTAAATAAAGTTTGCAGTAATTTAATGAAAGTTTAAGTTTTAGTTATCTTTACAGCTAATTCGAAGAACTTTTGGTTGTGTATGTCTGTTCATTGCGGTTGCGTATGTTCTGTGTAGGCTGATGTGCAATTAACCCGATATTCTTCTTCAATAGTTTGATTACGTTGGTTTTTGATATCATATGTATTAGAATGCAGGATGGTTGTAATTTTTTGGAATACATTGTACATTTTAAAATTAGTTTGCTCCCGATGTATATATAACTCGAAGATTTAAAAGTTACATTTGGTTATCCATTTGATAGTTTCATATTATTATTATTTGGTTATATATTGGTTAATTCCTCTTTCTGTGTGTTGGTCGAAATACATCGGTTTTAGCACCACGAATATTAATTTGAAGTTATATGAATAGTTTGTGTAGTGTTTGTATATTGTAATTTTTGTTTTTTTGTGTATTGTATACCTTCTATGAGGGTGGGTATAAAAATGTAACACGTTATTATCAAATAACCTCTTTCACTGCTTCGAAAAATATTTAATCTGACTCATCAATATAGCCGCCGGTTCGTCTCTACACATTAGGGATGGAAGAAAAACATAGATGTTTCGCAAACATCCATGTAATTCGTTCGATGTTGTTGCCACATTTTTGGGTCAACTGACTGCAAGAAGAGCCTTTTTTTGGATGCAACTGGAAATAGGCCGCTATGCCGCGGTTTCGTTTGTATCGGCACTATCAGAGTTCGCAGAAAATGTCTCTAACTAGTATCAACATCAAATGTCCGATGTTTTCATTTCAGGATCTAAGATCGATGTTTTATCGACGTCCCAAATTTCCAACATCGATGGTAAAAATATGGAACATCAAACGAATTACATCGATATTTGAGGAACATCGATGTTTTTCTCCCATCCCTACTACACATGTACATTTATTGCGTCTGCTTGAGGTTCAAATTTACCGAAAAAAGTGGTTTATATTAACTTTTATATTGTATTTGAATTTGAGTACTTGGTTTTAATGAGAAACCCAAACTGGGTGGTATCGGAGGCAAAATCAAAAGTTGTCCAAATAGATATATTATTCTCAGTTAAAAACTTTTGGCTGAAAAATTGAAGAATTTCTGAAATCATCTGATCTATTAATAATTGCAGCAGAAACTAAAAATAACAATAACTAAAGTAAAATCCACCTTATAATTTACTCAGTATAAAGTTCATGCAGTCTTATTAACGTAAGGAGTCCCAGTTTTCCTTTTTCCACTTTCCTCGCTTGAATATATAGGCAAACCCAACAATACTCCTTTCTTTATTCTATTTATTCATTGGGTCTGTGCATGCTATGCTTAATCATTGCCATTTTCAGCACTTCATTTAATTTTGCTGCAGTGCTAGATCGCTTAGAATGTTTATTGCTTATTTCAGGCAAAATGTCAGAAAGAGCATAAAAAATGCGTAAAAAATGTTAAAAGCAAAAGTGATATATTTTTGGACTGTAAAGCTATAAATAAATATCTCCTTATTCCTGAGCCTACCTTATCTACAACCACGATTTATGAAAGTGGTTTCCTTCATGAGTGTCCGTTCTAGTTCCTTCCCTTAGAAAGATGTTTGCATTAATTTACAAAACCGTTCCCATTACCTACACCTGCAAGGCATGACTTATAAAATGGTTGGCTGGCTTTTCTCTGCTCTTTAATTTTGTCTTTATCGAGGGTAAAAGAAATTGCATAGCTGGCACATGATAATCTTTGAGCAAAGCACTTGGAGCTGAAATGTTTAATAAAAGGGGAATTAAATTTGAAAAAAGCCATTCCAAAATATGCAGCATATAGTATATTCGCATATTTGTCTGGTTCTCACTGTGAATTTCATCTAGTGTTTGCTTGTAACTTATGATTGGAAATAGTTTTCCATTTTTTCGTTGTTATCTGTAGCAGCGAGTATCTTAAAAAATTTCTGATCTGTAAAAAATGTGAAAATGGTCTATATGTCTACTGTTCTGTAGCAGTAGCAAAAAGAGCAAATATCTGAAAAACCATTAAAAATAGTTATTGGGGGATATTTTTATTAGGTTTCACCAGTAACTCGCTCAAAAATATCAAAGTTCTTTTATTAATTTATTGATCGTTATAATGAAATGTGAGAAAAACCATCTATCCATTCTAAAAACCTGTTTGAGTACTTGCAAAAACACGCGGGCAGTTGCAATCAACTACGGTTTTCTTCGTAAAGAATTCTCGCAGTGTGGTAGGAACCCTTTCGACAGGTATCTGCGCAATTACATGCTCGTGATTATGCAGTTTTCTAGGAGCTCTCTATTTTGCTAGGAATCATATCAGCCTAGCAAAATTACATAGTTATCCAAAATTCCTAAAAAAATATCAACTTGATTGAAGTAGGGTGGTTACAAAACATTTATACAACAACTGTATCTATACAACAAGAATAAATATTATTGTCAATATAATGACTATTAGCTAATAACTGATAACAAAAGTGAATATACTTTCAATACACAATTTAAAAAAAAAAAAATTTCCGACTTTAAACTCTGAAAGGTGTCTGTCTATAAGACTACGAAAAGCTGATAAGTTTGTCTTGTAACTATTTTGTTTAGAATGGTTCTAGTTTGAGACAGTAGATAATAGATTTGAGGATTTGTCTTAATAAGTGAACAACCAATCATTCGAAAACCACATCGCCCTTTGCATTATAAGTGAAATGTCCGCAAGTAAAAAAAGTAAATCGTTCTCCAGAAACTTAAAAGAACTCATTGTTAAAATTCTCGTTAATGAAATATAGTTTTAAACTTCATTGCTAATTATTTGGGCCCAAACGTTTACGAACAATCTTCTTAGAAAATGGGATTCTCGCATTCACATTATCATTGTGGAAATTGATGATTCCATCTCCTCAAAAAACAGCTTAGCCACAGAAAAGGGTTCGTGAAAGGATATTCACATAAGTTTTCCACCATTTCCAGATATCAACTCTTGGGAAAAAATCCTGCGGAAGAAGTTCTTGTGGGGTTAATAGTGATAAAGATGCAGTCGACTTCTTAGTTCGTCGATTAAGTGCAGAAATTAGTGTTTTTTTTCATCGTTATCGTTTGCAGCATTTTTTCTTCTCCCACGCAGTTTCTTTTCAGATCGGTTTAGAAATCGTACTTTGTTTGCAATCGACATGTTTTTATCGGCAATACCACATCAAATACAAAAGATCACTTATTTTTTAAATATCTCTGCGAACACCGTATAAACTGCTATTTACTAATCAGTGATCTTTGATAAAGTTTTGKTGAAAAAGTGTCCAGAAAACTAACTTTCGTCTTCAACTGCTTTGAAATATAACTTTCTAAAGTGCAATCTGAATTTTTTTTTTAATCGGAAGATAAGAACATAAAATGTTATCAAACAGTAACAGAAACCGGGGAATAGTTATCTTAGAAGTTTTTTAAAACATTTTCGGTTTTTCCTTGCCGAATTTTTGTAAAATCCGTGTTGTCCAACGACTGTAATGTAAGGAGTTTAGTATCTGAAAAAAAATCCTGAAAATTGATGATCCTGATTACGTGTTAACAAAGAGAGTTACAAATACAGTCCTCGAGATTAGGTGTAAATTTTGAAAGTGCAACATTTTTCTCAGTGCAGAGAACAATTTTCAGTTGAAAATCAGAAAAAATTATGCATTGAAAACAAGAAAAAAATCATCAGCTTGTAGAGCTTGTGTTCAACGTTTTTAATGTTTCAATTTTGCAATTAAAATTATGGACCCGAGATTTTGAATTCACAGCCGCAGATGCAATGGAAAGTAAGCACGAGTTGGCTCTTTTTATGTTCAAATTCTGACAAGACCTGATTGACATTTTATTTATTTCCAAAATTATGAAAATTATATCATGGGGCTCGAGAATCATTTTCACTTTTAGTCTACAGCTATTTAAATGACTCTGAGTCTACAGCGCTATTAATCTAGTAGTCTAAAAATAGCTGACTACTATTTTGTATACATTAAGAGAAAATCTCAATCCAATGCTACAAAACTGGCAAAAAATTATCGCCAAATACACTACGAATGCCCAATACTATATCCAATGTTTAGCTCTCGCTAGCCGGATGCTATTAGCTTATAATTACAGAATTAAGTTAACCCCGTTTAAAGTATCTTTGCGGCTTTACCGAAACAGTGATTCCGGATTGTGGAGTTTCAGCTTAAGTAAGCCCTGACTGCTTTGAAGCTGCTGTTCTTGCCAGGTATGAATATCGTCAAACAAGTCAAATGAGAATGACACGTTACAACAACATCTTGAACTTAAACTCGACTCAACACGTTCGCTTCAGCATGCTTAATGCATTAAAATTTTCTTCGTAGATTAATAATCAATCAATACGTAGTAGTGTTTACCACTCATCGTTCATGCCGATCAATTCTAAAACGATCTAAACTATATTGCCCTCACGCTGGCAATATGTATATTAACAAACTTCCTTGAGCATTAGGGTAAAATTAATTTGAGCAGTAGAAACGGCTTTTAAGTGGAAAATAATTGTGTGCAATTTACTGGAATATACGTAAATTTTGTTTAACCGATTTAGTCCCCTAAATGAAAAGCAAATTAGTTTAATGTCTAAATGTGCTTTGAAGCTTTGGGGTATATTCGTAAATATATCGCTTTATTTTGTTTCTTAATCATTTGAATTTGTGTGTGTCAATTTATAATAAAATTATTTATTCTTATTCGTTCCCTAATATTTTTAGATCAAGTTTTAATTCCTTTGTGTCCATAATGAATGAATGTTTTTGCATAAATATGTGTCCTTCATTGTCTCCAGAACTACCATTAATTGACTTCCCTCAATTTATTTTTGGTGTAACTTTAATACCTTAACGGCAACTTTTATTACTAGCGTTTTGTCATTGTGAACACTATTAGTATTAAACGTTGCTTATCAAGACCCATTATTCAACACCCTAAAATTCCATATTGGGAAATAATTTTATATTTTCGATAAACTGTTTGAAAGATCACGTCGTTGCTCGATAAAAAGCGAAGAAATAAATGTGGCAGGAAATTTTCGAAGCGTTAAATTTACTTATCGCGTCATCTCTATTGGCGGCTAAAATATTTTGGATACACAGTTCAGAGCATAGATATTAAAATATTGAACAATGATTCTGTATTGTGTACATGATCTGCCGTTATACACATATTGGTGGTGTATTATGTTGTACGTTTTCGTATGATCATGCGGTGAATAACATAATGTAGAAGTTCATCCGTTATGTGATTTTATGCATACATTTTTCGTTGATAGTAACATAAATGGATGGCTGGAGTTCTGAAAGTTCTGAAAGTGTTCAGTTATATTTTGTTATTTATTATTTAAATTCTATTTTATTTGATGCGGCTTGAGTCATATTATATTGACTTACTGAACACGTCACACTCATAAATAAGCAATCAGGTTTAATACAGAAGTAATGGCATGTCCAAGGGTGTTTATTTAGTGAATAGCTTTTTCGACAATTGAACATAATATATACGTATTGTATGATTACGACAGTTCCAATCCCAATACACAAACCGAAATTGACCTCAATGCTGTTTACGCCATTTGACGATTTAACGACGTTGTTTTGAATTTAATTAATATCTAATTTAGCTGGGAGTCTTTGATGATAAAAAGCATTAGAGTTTAGACACATTCGAGATACACAAGATGCAAAGGGAAGCTTAAATAGATCGCATAATTTCGGGAAACAGTTGAACAGGGTTCGGTTTCGATGAGTCACACCCACATTTCAAATTAAACTACAATGTTTATGCATTTAGTATATACAAAGGAGGATTAGAGAGTGTGCCCACCATATATCTATCTATGAAATAGCACTACAGCCCTGGGTGGGTCTTGGCTGAAGGTCCATCTTGTTTCCAGGTCTTTCGATCCTCCATCATTCTATGTTAGAAGAGATGTTCATTTTTTGTAGATTTGACACAATGTTGTCTATCCATCGCATTCTGGGTCGCCCAGGTGGTCCTCCCATATCAATTTCCCCAGTCCCTCATCTTGTAGTCTATGCACTGGACCTGCCCATCTTAGTCTCTGGTCCTTGATTTCTTGTACCACATCAAAATATTTATCTTCTATCATCTCCTAATTTCGGCATTTGTTTTCATTCTATATTCATTCGTAGTAGTATAGTGGTATGGCACGAAAAATTTTCTAACTCTTCACTAACTAAATAAGTCTAACTGCTAGTCATAGTGTGTTTATGCCTTTATGCTGAAACAACAATAAACATTTTTATTTCTAAAGCAAAACCAACAGCAATTTCATCCAATGAGAGATATCACAAATTCGTCATTGTCAAACATTAGTGATAAGTTCAGATAAATTTTTCGCGAGGGTGACAAAACGTGACTTTCGTGTGGTTCTTGAGAAGCGACGTTGCTTAGGCACTATCCAAGTGCCTCTTCTGTTACCATTTTTTTTAGTTACTCTCCGATGCCTGTCCATTAATTTTGGTAGTAGTTTTAGCTCGGCCAGGAAGGCCATTTGCAATGTTACCTGTAAATGTCTTGTTCTGTACTCGCACTTGTGTCTTTGTTCTATTTGCCTGTCTTCGAATTACTTTTCCTAGTCTTACTGTCTTCGTTATAATATTTTGTACATATTTGGTGCACTTTGTTTTGTTGTTCAATGTACACATTTACACACCTGCGTATTTTACGGTGTTGGTAGGTGGTATAGTTAATTCTGCTGGATCTTGCAATTTGCTCGCAATGGCTTAAGTTGTTATGTCATGCGTAATTAAAGCAGTATCCTCTGCACATTGAAAGATATATGATAACTTGGCAAAGTACTTTGACTCCTTTTGTTGTAGTTATAGACAATAATTGTTAAGAAAATAATCAGCAGCTGACCTTATTTTATACTCGACCAAGTTCAGTAAAACTGCTTAACTGAGTGTCACAGATTTTATTGTAAAGTAGAACAAATTCTACGTTAAACAGGTAATTAAGATAGGGCGGTCAAAAAAAACCTATTGTTTATAGAGTATAATATATATTTGTATTATGCTTTACGTTTCTTTAAATATTTTACTATTAAATTAGTTCGGGTATTAAATTTTGAAACTTGCATCAAAACGTGAAGATTTAGGTATATTTACGCTTGATAATTTTTAATAAGATTAATCGAAAATTAAAATCCGCATCTATTGAGATTGCGAAATGTCAAGCGGTGATCTGAATATGTATGCCAAACTAACTAGCTGATGATGTTTTTAAAACTCCCGGAAACAGTTAGTTAGTATGTGTCGCACGCAATTACAAACTTACGCAAATAACGGTCTGCTTCTAAAATTTCGTTTCCAACACGAAAAAAAGTTTCGGCTAAAATTGAATATCGCTCTTTTAGCATTCAATTTAGCATCTAGAGTACCTTCTAATTGCTAATAGTAAGTTTGGATAGCAAAGAATGCTAATATAACGTTTGGACTAAAATCGACTATCATATTTTGATGTAAGGAAATGAAAATAAAAAATAAAAAAACACTGACTCTTTTAAATTTCCATTTTGATTAATAGACCTGAACAGTTTATGCGAAGTTTCGTTTGATTACTTTCGTGAAAACTCAAATTGTTTTTTAAGAATTTTCTTAGTATTTTAACTAATATTAGCTATTTATAATATAATAACATTATGTTTAACTTAGTATTAAGCTAGGAATAACTGATAAAAAGAACTCTAAGTAATTATACAAACTATAAATAATTGCATATCATTAACAACTTTAGGCTAAAATTTGAAATATCCAAGATCTCATAGCAGTAAACTGTACAATAAGGAGGATATAGGTAAATCCTTTGACAGACCTTATTCAGGTGAAAAAAGAAATAATTCGAATTTACTTTTTGCTAAATCTAATTCTGTGACCATTACCGATCATTACGATTTCCTGTTTAGTTATTACTAAGTAATTGGGGCTGCTGCATTTTATGTTCCAACTCCTTGTACTCATGATTCAAAAATTTGGGAAAACTTTTAGAAACTTGTGCAAACTAAGATTCGATTTTTTTGGTGATTCGATATCTGGTGGTAACTCGAAAACTTCTTGGGTGTTTCTAAAATATTCTAGTTCTTATCAGTAGCTTTTAAACAATGTTTTAAGGCTTTAAACTCGGTTTTGTCACATTATACATAAATGTATTTCACATCAGTCAGCTACTGTGATTTGGGGTTTCCGCTTCGAAAGAGGCAAATTATAATTGCTCCCCTTCTTATAGCTTGCCATTCGAATCATTTCTGCAATTCTAAATACTGTTGCTATAACTGCTAATATTATAACTATATTTATGTCTGTCTCTTTAAGAGGAAAATTCTTAGAAAATAATTTGAGTTTTCACGAAAGTAATCAAACGAAACTCCGCATAATCGGTGAACTGTTCAGGTCTATTAATCAAAATGAAAATTTAAAAGCGTCAGTATTAATGTTTTTTCATTTAATTACATAAAAATATAATAGTCGATTTTAGTCCAAACGTTATATTAGCATTCTTTGCAAGTAATCCAAAATTACTATTAGCAATTAGAAGATACTCTAGATGCTAAATTGAATGCTAAGAGAGCGATATTCAATTTTGGCCGGAACTTTTCTTTCGCGTTGGAAACGAAATTTTAGAAGCCGAGCGTTATTTGCATAAGTTTGTAATTGCGTGCAACACATACTAACTAACTGATTCCGGGAGTTTTAAAAACATCATCAGCTAGTTAGTTTGGCATACATATTCATGTCACTGAATAATTATTAATGAATTAATTTGTTTATTTTAAATTGCGCTTGACATTTCCCAATCTCAATAGATGCGGATTCTAATTTTCGGTTAATCTTATTAAACACTATCAAGCGCAAATATACCTAAATCTTCACGTTTTGATGAATGTTTCAAAATTATATACCCGAACTAATTTAATGGTAAAATATTTAAAGAAACGTAACGTATAAAACAAATATATATTATACTGTATAAACAATAGGTTTTTTTGACCGCCCTATCTTAATTACCTGTTTAGCGTACAATTTGTTCTACTTTACAATTATATCTTATGATGATCTGTAGATCTGGCACCAAACAGCTTTTCACTATAGAAGGTAGTAAGACGTTTATTTACATTGAACTCATATCTCGTGGGCTTAAAGCTAAAACTGACCGAGTCAAAATTATCAATATCAGACTCCTTTTGTAAACCTGGTCATTAAAAACACATTTTCCTGCACCTGTTTGTGTGGCCTTGAGGGACTTCGTCAATTTTTGGAGACAAATATATTATTTTTTTAATTGCTTGGTCAACAAACACAAATACGGCAATTTTGCACTAGTCACTTTCAGCTTTAAACCAACGCTATCATGTGTGGGGTCTATGGAAATATCATCTAACTAATTTTGAATTTTATTTGTTGCACAATTTTCCAACTATCAGCAACAATCGGTGTCGAAAATTCTATCGGTGATTTGGACACCGATAAAAATTGACTTATTTCACTTACCCAAAATATTAAAAATATTTTATTTGAATTTTACTCGATGGGACCACAACCGATTCTCAAGATATTCCACACCACATATTTATTTCTAAGTGCTTCAATAACGGAATTTTTTAACCATCGATATTTTTATTTTCAAACGTTCAATACGCATTTGGCCAATGTTCAGATTTTTCTCAGTTTCGATTCGCCCTGCGTGGAAATTTTCGTTTACCGAGTTAATGACCATATAATTGATTATCTTCATTTTCCCTTGCGAGTTTTTCTTCATTCGTTTTTCCTATTGGACACTCCCAGGTATTTTAAGTTGAATTAATAGTATATCAGTCTTTTCGCTCAAATAGTTTTATTTCATTAACATTAACATCATTATTTCAAAAACACTAATCTTGTCTAACAAAATGTAGTAGGTAGCTGAAAAAATTTGATATTTCACAAGTAGAAGCAATTAGCCAAAAGTACTTTTAAGAGTACTAAATTAAATCTCTTATAGTGGATAATTTGCAGTTACATTTACAAGCAAACAAAAATAATTTAGACCTTTGGCCGATGGAAAGTTTTTATATTTTATTGGATAAGATTGGTGATTATCTCTTCGAGAAATAATTATTGACAAATGACGTGATTAATTTCTAGCAAATTCAAATTTCGCATGACGCTCCTTGTAATTACAGTTTTTGATTTCCTAGGGAGAATAGTTTTTGATGAAAGCGATATTTTAATTTCTTACATAATTAACTTGAGACTAACAAAAAAGCACGATATCCAGTTACACACGCCATTTAATAATTTAGCTGGCGGTTATTGTCAAAACACTCCTTCATTATATAGATCAGAGGATTGTTGTATTGATAAATTTTGTTTCGACTAGTATCCTCCATTTGATTAACGACCGGTGGTTCTGATGCCAAGTGTTAATAGAAATACAAATGTATTACACTTTGGGTAAAAGAAGTGCATGCACTAATGTTAAACTTTTTTGTATAAACTGCGCATTTCTTGAATTTATCATTGGATATTATCATTGTTTCAATGCCAGTTAAAAAGTTAAACACACACACACACAAATTATGATTATACAATACCGATATTTGAGTCGCTCGAAAATCCATTTTTGACATCAAATACATTTTTTGCCACTTAAAATTTAATATAAAATAATGTTCTGTCCCTACAATCTTCCTGAATATATATATATATCCAATTAATTCTGCCATATTTTAAAATTAAACTTATTTAGGCGAATGTGTTTAATAAAAGCGAATTAATTTTCTATATTTACATTATCCATATTAGCCTAATTAATTATATTTAGCTAAATAAAATTAATGTGGTGTTAATTTAACGCTTCATCTGTCTTTGTAATCAACCACGATTATTTAATATTAACTTGTTTTTAGAAGACTGCTGTTTGCATTCATACTATTTTTTCTTCGTAAATTATTCAAATCTCTTGTGCATTACCTGTTTTTGGTAATGTGATAAGTGAAACACAAAGTGGCCGTTTTCCGCTTTCAGTTGTACTGATATTTCGTTCGATATTATATTTTCAAATGAAATGTTTCTATTTTCCAGACAAGAATCTATTACTCTCCTAGCTTGGAAGAGAAAAAATGTTGAATGGAAATAAAAAGGGTAAAAATGTATTATTCCCTTTCGAACTTTCTACCTGATTCGAGGATTTCGTGCTCAATTTGTGTATTCATTTCGTCGTGAGATAAATAATAAAATATTAAATAGTGTTATGTGAACAATAAGACACAGTAATTGCCTACTTTACAATACATTTAACAATCGAAGTGTTGAGCTATTTTACAGCCCATATGTGGCTGAGTTGGCTATTAAAAACATTCTTCGTTTAAGGTACTCATATTTATTTACTTTTGACTTGATTTGCTTAATTCCAAGTACTGAGCGTGTGTGTAATTGCTTATGTTTTTCCAAAAAAATACGAAAAATAGAACAAAAACAAATACAAGTAGAGAGCGTATATTAAATTAGCAGTGTAAAACAGAAGATACAAGACAATGCCCTGTTATGTCTGAAAGCTTAGAACAGAATTATTGGATGATTGTCACCTACCTACAGCGATGGTTTTTGAAAGCGAGCAACCATAAGCAGAGAAGGGAAGGGGTGACAGTAAAGCCAGATCTCTAAGAACAAGAGTCAAAGCGAAGCAGTTCAAGGGTACTTTCATATGCAATAGTGCGAAAGGAAAAATATCTATTAAATTACAAAAGGTGACTGTAGAAAACAGTAGCAGTACAACTGTAGAAAAAGGCCAAAGACAAATCATTTATATTCAATAACATCTTCTTTGTAGCACTAACTGTATTTTTGATCATATACTTTTCACTATCTATTAATACACAAAAGGTCAAGTTTCTGGTTGACTGAACAATATTACTACGTGAAGTAGTTTAAGTAAATCCCGCGACAAATTTAGAATCCACCCTGACCGCCAACCCTCAATTTATATTTATTTTCTAACCTTGATAATTGATGATACTTATACGATTGAAAAATTAAAAAATTCTAGGGGTTTGGAAGCTATGCAATTTGCGTTTTTCCTGGCCGATATTGAAATTAACAGAATGGAATTGCATTTGACCCTAATAAACCTCAACTCGTGCCCCGTTTTAAACGCAATAGATTGATAGAAGCGATTTAACGCATCAACACCTTTTTAGCTAAATGTGCGAATGTCAGTCCACATGAGAGGATTTTAATATTGCTGAATGTAGCCAAACCGTCTCGCCTGATATTCTGTCTGAAATCGAATGAGGGGATAACGTCAAATATTATACCCCATTTTAATACACCATAATCAGGGTGTCATAATGGGAATTTTTTACATGACAACACACAATGATTTACATTTTGCATGGCTCAGTTTTGGCTATGGACAATTTTAAATTAATTTTAAATTATTTTAGTACATAACTTAAATAACATTTGCAAAGATTCAAGTGGCCTTACATAAAATACAATTTCACAAGAAGTCCAAAGAAATTCTTCAAAAATATTATATTATATTTGTATATTGCTTAGTATACACCAAACACATACAAAAATTGTTATTTGCACTCTTAACAACAAAGTGTTTGAATGCTACAAATATTCAATGTAGTTACGCAGCACTGCCACTCTTGATGTTCAAAGGGTGGCATTTCTTTCTTGAAGGCAAATAGTATTTCGTCACTTAATCGTAATCGCTCTCATGGATCATCCACACGTGTTTGCGATCAATATCCATTAAATATGTTAATAAGCCATAATCAGTAAATGGTTGGTGCTACTGTTATATATGAACATGTTTTCAATGCAGTCGCACACGAAGAAAAGGTGATATGCGTTACAACAACAAAATAAAAGGGCATAAATGCGTATCCGAAACCGTATAGACATCATGATGATATCCGACATCTACTATATAGACAGATCTATCTACTATACAGGGTGATTCAAAATTGGCGTCATTCCTTTAAGGGGTGATCAAGGCTCCCTTGGGGAGTACGAGAAAAGAAGATGAAGAAGATGTTGAAGACAGTTGAAGATCGAATTTCAACTTTGTTATTAAGCATTATTTTGAAATTGGTAGCATATTGGAATACTTAAGCACTCAAAAAGAAAAATTACGATATTAGCTTCAAATTACGAACATTTTTGATATCAAAAAAGTTCTCTTCTACAATTTTTTGATGAAAAGGCACAGCAGAATTGATGTTTTTCGTCATTAACAGATAGTTACAGGTGGATAGCTCTTGTCAATAATAACAATAATTTGTCAAACTGTGGCTTACTTTGAATTTCCTTTCACGAATTTGCGGATATGCGACTAATTCAGGGGAAATGCTACAGTAACATAGCAGAAGCTGAAAGAACTCACGCCAACAAAGGTAGAGGAGAGTGGTTCCAGGAAGATAGTGGACGACAATCGATGTTCGGGTTCCAGGCACAGAGGAACACGTATTGGACATAAGCGAATCAGGGCCTTCCAGGGGCACTCAGAGCACAATAACTGACAGTTTCCCAAGC
>NW_026018715.1:5430877-5444929 GCF_020466585.1 Dendroctonus ponderosae
ACAAAACGTCGAAACAATAAGTGGATGTGCTTGGTATTAAGAAAAGAGATAATATCCAACATTGGGAGATGTGAAAATGGCCAAGAGTATCTGCAATCCACTAGCGTGCCTGTTGAGGGAAAGAATGTACAAATATCCATATCTCCCTCCTCCTGGCCCTTTAACACGCCAACAGAAATGAACTTGATCAATCGTTTTTCGTACATGAGGGAAATAAAACATTTGTGCACCCTAAGGGTGATTCAAGAACCTCCAATTCCGAACATAGAAGAAGGTTTATGAAAACCACGCAAGTAATATGGAACCTTCATCTTGTCATTTATAGATAAAATATATCTTTTCCCATAACAAAACGAGTTTAGGTCAAACATCATAAGGATAAAGATGTCGATAAGACCCAGAAATTGACTCAGACAGTTTCAGTAATAAGAAGGAACCTTTGATGCATAAATTTAAAATAAAGTGGACGTCTTTAGGATTGCATTTTTATTGCCGCGTTGCTTATAAAATCCTTTACAAAATCTGCATTTATTTTCCTAATCTGCAAAAGTCGTTTCCAAAAAAGTCATCATCTTCACAATTGACGATTCATACAAGTGTAGTGATTGATATACGTAAATCTTAATTTTGCAGAAAAAGGTAAGCTCAAACGCTGATGCCTGAAGGATTTACAAATTTGCTCTAAAGTTGAGAGGCGAGTTATGATTTAGATTTGACAAGTCAGTGTTATCTGTGCCAGAAAAGTATATTCTCGTTTGCACCCCATTCTTGTTCAATGCTATATTAAAAATAAAAAACCATATGCATTTTGTATATCGAGATTTGAACAGATTTGTTGCATCGTTTAGGTAAACGATATTTTCTTGGATTTACCATTATTTATTTAAAAAAGCACATATATTAACTGTTTGATCTTAATATCGAATTTAATAAATTCACAATTTGTTTCGTAGTTTCCAAGTTTTTACAGCTATTGCCAGCAACACGCTACATTTCCGCCAATAATTTTTTAACACCCGGTAATATATAAATTTCAAACACATGAGATTTATTTTTGTAGCAAAACCAGGAAAAGCGATAATGGTTTATGGTAATTTCGGCTCATTTTAAAAACCCTGGTGCTTCTGAATGAAACTGGTAAACGCCAGATAGTCATAAAGTTCACTTGTGCCCATTTTAATTTCAGTCGATAAATCGCATGAATAAAGAATGTTTTTCCATAAAGGCGACCAGTTATCAAACTCGTGCAACATTTCCGGAGCATTGAGTTATTGGCAGGCAGTAAAACTGATCTTTACCAGCTCGTTCTACAGCCGGCAATTCCGATTGCAATATTTCAAAAATTGAAACCTATAAAATAAAAAGAAACTCGATAGTACAAAAATCGAGGAAGAACACTTTATTTTACGAGCAGGCGGAACCCCTGGTTTTCCCAACATAAACCGATATTCATATTTATGGTAACCATTTATCTTATGTTCCGGTTATTTTCCTTATTTCGACAAATCCAATCGCCAACAGTTCCGTAATTTGCTTCATTATTTCACATAAAGCATATCAATTTATTGTATGAAAAAAATAACCGCTTCCGTCTGGCACTCGATATATTTTGATGATTCACATGAAATTACTTCAAAACCCTCGCCTGAAATGAGCTCAAAATTGATACAGCAATTTAAACGAATATTGTATGCGTCAACAACATGTTTGCTGAAAAGGTGACGTGCAGAGTCGTTCTCTAACAACCCGAAGGCCTTCATTAGCCGTGTTTTCAGCTTAATGATGGATTTTATCTGATTAATAAAAACAGGGTTGTCCAAGAACTCGAGGAACCTAATCAACATAATAGCTAGTCAATATCTGTTATATTGCCCACCTGAAATTGCTGATGGTGGCGATAAGCGAATTTTGCCGCTTGAATTTTATTAGTATATCACGAATACTAAATAACTTTCTAAGCGCTTTCGTCCGCCTTTTCCAGGGCAAAGAGATTACGTCGAAACCAAGGGAGAATATGCATTTAGCAGCCCCTAAGGGATTCTATTCAATAGATTATTTCAATGAATTTTGCTCAATTCATATTGTAAATAATAATGGGTTAGAAAAGCGCAATACTAGTCAGTTTTAATAGGAATTTTYCTTTATGCCTACAATATTTGTGGTCATAAAATGTTTCAACTACTACTTAAAAAGAGACGATTATGGMATTTTTTTGTTATTYTCAGATTGGAATTATGTACTGTGCATAACTGAATATATAATGCTTTTAATTATCTAAGCAATAAATTRTTTACAAAACACATGCTCTACTGTCCGCGACTAGTTTTCAGTAAGAATCATTAARCATTGTAAGCATGAGTTTAGTAAGTYCTTGTGCATTTTACTAAACTTGTGTTTTGTGCAAGCGATTTTTCCTCACTACKTGAAAATCATTTAGAAGAGGAATCGGATATGATCGACCCTKGTCACTCCTGTTMACCTACTCAAAAATCTTTGAAAAATTATCTAACTAACTTCTAACTTCAAACAATATACTATAAAGTACACAGCMTAAATTTCTAGATGGRAAATCAACCATAACAGCACTYTACAATGTCTTAAATCAAATTTGTAAACAGCTACACAAAAGGAAAAACGTCATGGACTTGCTTATCGATCTTCCACACACTCGAATTATTTACTTTTGYGAAMGTGTATATMTTATGGAATACGAGGAAATAGTAATCGATTATTGACTTTATATTTACTTCGAAAGTTATCGAAAACAGTATGTRTTATTTAATAAKATTTAGTCWGACYTRAAARTGTTAAAGCTGGAGTCCCGCGGGSCGRCGTCCYAKCACTTTCCTGATATAGATTARTTAAATGTTCAAGTATCTAAATAATTGCACTGTGAATTCGACRATGTAATCCGGTGGATCTCCTCTAATAAAGATTAGTATCTCTAAAGATAAACTTCTAATAATAATGTAAGCTTGTTATCTACATACTCTTGCCACAATAAATTAACTTTAACTCAAGATAAAGGGTACACTATACAGTTTTGTCCTTACTGTGCCAATTACCTTAAGAATCATCTTATTACTTTAAATGGTAATTCCATAGCACAAGAAACCACTTGTTTTAGGTCATTGAGCGTTTATTTGAACGTGTCTCTGAATTGGAAAAAACATGTAAATTTTTGTTCGCAACCAATGCGCAATTAACCTATTTGGGTTGCATTGTCTAAGGCTGAGTCATGAGTAAGTCAAATTATTTTATTGTGCTAACTTTGAATCTCGGATGAGTTATGGAATTAAATTGTGAGGAGAGTCATCTGAACTAATACAGTTTTTATAAACCAAAACGAGTAAAGTCAATTTGAGGTTTAGAAATTGGAGCAATTCAATGTTTATTTTCGAATAATCATGGCATTCTCTTGCCTGTGTTCTTTTGCGACTGGGTTTGGAGATCTATCCAGAGTTTGGAGGTAACTATAATTAACTGTTAACAACAAGATTTTCTCTCAAGAACAACAGTGAAGATTCTTGAAATCTTCCTTGACACCCTCTTTTGTGGTTTTGCTTATGTAAGTCTAGCCTAAGTAAGTGTTTCTATTGATTTTAATTTTACTTTTCACTTTACAGACCAAGTAACTGCGTCACAATCAAAACATTGAGCTAATAATTTCGCCGATTTTCGTGTCGCTTTTCGATTATTTACCGACGTTTCGATTTTTAATGAGGTCTTCTTAATATACTAACGTTCTTCTTTTTTGACTTTATCTTTGAAGTTATAATTGAAAAGTTTTATAAGTAAATTACAGTTTTATCTTTTTCAGAAGTTTTCCTTAGACCCCTAGTGTTCCTTTGAATGTTTACAGTTATTTATTACAATTCTTTAATTACCCATTATTTAAATTAGTATCTCTTGTTCCCATTGATATTTCAGTTTACTTCCAATTTATTGTGAAAAAATGTTGATTTCTGGAATATATGCATTGCAGTCATAACTGAAAATATTGTACAAAAATACGAGTAGAAGTATGCCAAAAATGTTCAGAAGAAGAAGAAAACGTATGGCAATCTAAATTAAAAACGGTTTACTAATTAATACCCCAGATTAATCCATATAAACCTTGGTTACAAAATCCTTAATTGTTTTGAAAAACCTCGATAATGTGGTGCATTAGGAATAATTATATTCGTTCTGTTTCCAGGTAAAGTTGGTGTTTTTCCTACCACTTTGCCACCACTGAGATTTGGTAAGTGACCGGAACATAACACAGTTTTCCATATGAGGTCATTCAACTCCACGCGATAGGCGCCTAAATAATTTCCAATGCTATTATGTTGTCTTCTACCAAGCGTAAAACCCTTTGCCGGTTTGCTTTTAATAAGTTTGTACGTTATTTTGCTAAAAATAGAGAGTTTTCGTGCAAGTCCAATTCACAAAGCAAAAAGGGTCTAACGGCTGCTTAAATCATAAAGCTTCCGAAATTGAATAAGGCCCAAAACGAATTGGATTATAAAGGCTGATTACTTTCAGCAACATCATTTATAGAGCTCAGGATTAACATAGGAAATGTTGTAAAAGGGTAATAACGTTTTCCAGTGCATGTGCCTCTCTGTTCACTATTCTGTATATAAGCCAGTATTGCATAAATGCATTACGATTTTAAAATATATTAAATGCAGCTTGGCCTCGGTCAATTTAAGTTTTCTGATAGCACATTAAATGTTAAGTTCTATGGTAGCTATGGAACGTTTTCTTCTTTGCTGAGAAGGACACCACTGAAATTTGCCAAATAACACAAACAGATCACCAACCACCACAATGGGAACAGGATTTTCAAAAGCTGCTAAAAAACAGACAGGTTCTGAAAGGTATAAATTAATCGAACAACGCAGACAATATTAATGTCACCGGATCATCACTCAAAAAAAATATAATAATACAAGAAAAGAAAGAGTGGAAAGAGTTCCTGGACCCGGAAATATTCCGGGCGAGCTTCTCAAATATGGTACAGGGAGGTCATACAGAGATTTGACCGTATTAATCCAGAAATGGATGGAAATATCAGAAATCGAAAAAGTATGGAACACACAGATGAGCCTAAAATACAAAAAAGGTGATAAGTTTAGGTGCGAGAACTATCGAGTTATAGCGGCCACAAGCACTATGTGCAGGATGTACGGAAAAATTCTGCAACATAAGAAAGGAAAAGAATTACAAGAAAAGGATGCAAAAGAACAAGCTGGATTTTGTGCAGGTAGATCAGTCAGTAGGGACTATATGTTCACTCTAACGCAAGTTATGGAGAAAAATATGGCACACAACTAACAAATTCATCACTTATTTGTGAGCCTGAAAAGAGCTTACTATAATATTTCATTAATCAAACTCTGGGAAATATTCGAGAAAACGAACATAAACGTAGAGGTAATCAAAGCCATAAAAATTTTCTACAAACAGCCTGAGTTGAAGATAAAATTAGGGAAACAAATAACACCAGACTTCATAGGATCAAAAAGATTGAAACACGAATGCTGTACCTCTCAGACCGTATTCAAAATATACCTGGAAGGAATCGTGAAGAAATGGAACGAGACGTAGTCACACCACTCTCAGACAAGACTCTGTATACACACGATTATTCGCCGATGATCATGTGCTAATCGCGCAAACCACGAGGATTTGAGCTATATGATCCCAAAGCTAATTGAAGAATATCAGCACGGTGTTCTGAAAGTATACACAAATAAGACGGATAAACGGAGAAAAAAACTGATCTTGATTTGGAAAACAGGGTTACTATCAAACAAACAAACGAATATACTTGGGAATATACCTGAAATCAAAATAATTCACGATGGACTACAACGATATCGAAATCAAACACTTAATGTACCAGGGCAGGAAGGCGATCGCTCTTTTAAGTGCACTAATTTGGTACAGAATTATCGCCAAAAGCCCATTTTTAATTTTAATGCGATTGAAAAATTTATAGTCACGTTCAGCAACCGAAATGGATTTTGGCGTCGAGCGACAGGAATATTGAGCATAGAACGCATAAGAAATGAGACAGTGAGAATAACGGATTCTATAACGGACGACATAAAAAACATACAACTAATATGGTATGCACATAAACAAAAAACTCAGTAACGCAAAATCCGCCCATGAGGCGAAGACGACCCAACCGACCGCGAAAGAGTTGGAGACAAGTTATCAACAGGGAACTGAGAGACAGAGAGCTTGAAGACGATCTTTGGAACGATCGAGACGAGAGATCGAGGGAATTGATCACTGGGAGACGTGCCAGAACGTTATAAGCCGATATATAGATAGAGAGACACTGTAACCGTGTATCTATAAACATTTCTGAAATGTGTTTATTAGCTGTTATTCAGTGGACTTAAAGTTAGAAGCCAGCATCATTTAGTTAATATTTTTCAACAATAATTAGCAATTAATTTATATGCAATATGTTCAAAATGATACAGTTGTCGCACTCCTCCTTTAAAGTRCATAATGTACTCGCATATTTCTGATAACTGTCTCTTAATTCTTGKATTAAATGGAGGCCAACAGTTTTGTTTAGCTATTAAACCAAGAGCTAGACGTASTTAATKGGGCACTTCCAAATATGCTACTTATTACACACTGGGGTATGAGCTAGAGAAARGTRGTTTTAGCTGTAGCWATTCTTAATATTTTCAAATRGAAGTTCGGTCTGAAGTCGCTCTATTTTAACCATTATATTTTATATGCATATCAAGCTTGCGTCAATCTATTTAATGCATTAATTACTGAAAAGTCAGTAAAAGCCAAARTGTATGCTAAAATTGAAAGAAATATAAATTAATGGTTTATTATTATTAATTACAGTTGCACCAACACAATAAGTTCTMTTTTTTCMAAATTGAAASTCATACGATTTTTAAATCTTYACCARTTTTAGTAAATTWMGCTCYAAAAGAAAAGCTTTCRATTTCATGCGTCGATAGAGTGTTGCTTGCTGAAATCCCGAAGCCTCAAAGAAACAATCAACTACTCACGTTTCCATTCGTTCACTTACAAAAAGGGATATTTACAACTTCAAATATATTCTTAACACATTTATTTTCTATGCGAAATTTATATTCTCAACTTATTTTCTAAGAGACGATGCATTTGCTTGCATCTTYCGCAACTTCTGAACAGCAGAAAATTTATTGCAAGTATTTTTTCATTTATTTTTGCTAATTAAACGTAAAAACGAACCTAATAAAAAGTTTTTATSTTWCAGCTTTTYGTAAAAGTTGATGAAACCATTGCTCGCTAATTCATCCGGGGTCTCTTTCACAATTTGTCCAATTGCCATCATTCTAACCAGTCGAAAACAAAAACCGCGTCCCGTATCGTCAGTTATCTCGCTCTCGTTTGAGGCAATTTGTCATTAAGCAAGTGGAATGAAAATACAATTAGAAATAAAAGAGCGAAGAGGGATCACGCACGCATTTTTGCGGCATCATATTGGCTCAGCAAAAAGTTACCCTACGCATTTCAACAATTAGATATCTATCTTTCTCCTTTGTGCTTTCAATCTCGATTGTTTTTTCGGTAATCAATTGTAAGAGGGTTTCGACATTCCAGCTGAAGTTAGACGCTCTAAGTTCATTCGACTGGTACACATTTTGGTCCCAAATTATTGAAATGCGCGATTTCTGAACTAAACAGAGAACAACTAATTTAACAGATGATTGATTCAGTGCGGTTGGCCCAATCTCATATAGCAATTAATTTTGAAGCCCCCGTTCAGGTCTGAAGGGAATATTTAATACCGTTTTGTCTACATCTAAATGCTCGAAATGTTCACGATGCGGGAATTATTTGGTTGTGATTAGTAAATTTGAAATCGCAGTAATAATATTCACCTATCAAGGGAGTTATAACTTCTCTAGGTCGATGCCAGTTTGGTTTCTGCCTTCTGATGGTCTATCCAGTTTTTTGTATATGCAGGTACTGCCGAAAGTAATGTTGATCCTCACGTTTAAAGAAAATAACTCAACTATGTTTGTCTATTCAGTTAATCCTTAACAATTAAAACACATAATTATTTTGCCGAAGCAAAACGATTAAATGTGCCTGTGCAGTCGCTATACTCGTGATAGACAGTTTTAATAAAAGTAAGTTAATATTCCTAGAGAAGATTTTCGTGTTCACTTTGTTACTGGCAAAATGAATTATGCATGCAACGACACCTAAATCTTGCATACTAGGAATGTAAATCAAGGCAGTAAAAATGGTTTGCGCTTCACTCCTAAATGTGACCCATTATGTTCCCTGTTTGTGAAAGCCATTAAAACACGGGAGTGATTAAGATAAGTTTGTAACTCTTTTGAATATTTCTTTGTAGTCTCGTTTTACATTTCCTGAGCGGCCCTCATAAAATGTAATTTACATAAAATCAAATTAGGTGGTGGTTTTTTCAGGGTACTCAAACTGTTCCGTACGTTCATAGCAGCTATAAATATTTTAAAAGTTTCTAATTACAGTTTAAAACTAAATGAAGTGCTTTTTAAACCAAATACAATGATTATAAAGTGAATATTATTTCAGTTTACAATCAGCAGACTCGGAGAATAGGAAAACTACGTCTGCCAATTTTAACTTTACGAAGAAAAAATTGCTAAATGACTTTAATATTAGTGATAATTATTTAATAGTGGAAATGCAAATGCTAAAGATGCTTGAATGATGATTATCAAGGCGGCAAATCTATATTCACAAATATTTTCCGGCAAATAAATCGTATCTACTTTGGATTATCATTAATATATGTATTATTTAGAAACTCTAAATAGGATTTTGCTGACAAAAATGAAAAACAACCTTTTTTATGAATCATTTTGTAGGCAGAAATAATTACTTGTTACATCAAGGATGAAACTATTTAAAACTGTTTTATGATTGTCGCAAACGACAAATATTGCTTTCTGTTCAGAAGTTTTGCCATAGAGAAAATATACGAACAACGACTGTCTTAATACGCGGTAGACGAAAGTAACAAGGAATACTGTTTTTATGTAGGTTTTGAAGAATGGATCTGAACTTTGGGTAAGTTTTGACGAAAATAAGTCGGTTACAGCCTTAGGCAGAACAAATTATTTGAGCAGAAATGTAGACAAAACGTTATTTTGCTATTCGTGATCTAAAGAAGTTGTAGTATGTAGATAACCAAAGCACTCTTTTCTACGAGAAGAAATATTTGGACGCAAGTTATAGGCGAATAGAATGCAAAATCTTGCTTGAGAGCAGCACTTATTATTTTTTTGACAAATTGTTTATATGCTTGCTGTCGTAATAAACAATAATAATGAATTGCGCTGTGAAAAAACGTTTCTATTTCTAACAAAACTGTATATGTGACGAAATTGCACCAGAAATAAGACACCAAATAAGGACAAAAAAAATAAAAGGTTTCCAAAAATACAACCTTTTATTGAAGCTACCGTGTCTATCTGCCAGGGAACTTTGATGGGGATTCTGATGCGAAAGTCTTTACTTATTTCTATTTGGAAGATTTCAACGTCTTTTTTTTGCAAAAACCTGGTTTAACGTTACATTTTTACAAATGCTTTATAGTAAAGCCACTGGAGTTCAAGAAAAACATATGTGCACAAGCATTCCCAAAGTGAATGCTGCCCTTAAAAACATATTACTTTTTTTTCTTGAAATTATTTAATGTTGATATTAGACCAAAGATAATTCTTCAAGGACGCAAAGGCCCAAATTTTCGACTTCCATTTAGTTCAAACGAGCTTTTCATGAGATCGACCGCGTCGCAGAAACCTTTCCTTCATTGCACATCTAATTTATGGATTTATGGATCTCTTTGTTCCTCGCAACGGCCTGAAAAGATTAGTTGTTTTAAGCTAGCCCCTGTGTACATTTAGTACGTGCATTGGCCGTTTACGGTCGGTTTGGGTTATTTTTACGTTTTGAATCACAATATTAATAAACAGTTCTTCTGATTAGCGGCCGAATATAGTTAGTACCCAAACTTAAAACAATTATTTTTTTGGCTGGCTTAGAAGACCTCATTTGAATCTGAAATATAAGGGCCTAAATCCAAATTTGTCAGCTGTGAATGTTTTAAGCATAATTAAAGCAGAAGGAGTGTTTATAAACGAACTTTTTCCTCGACAAGTTACTGACTAGCGTTGCGGTTGTTGTGTTTTTAATAGTTTGCTATTTTGCATTTATTTGCTAAATTAATAGTTAATTTATTAACCAATGAAAATAGTAGATAACATCTAAAGAAAAATCTAATGTAAAGATACAAACCGTATTAAGTTCTCTAAATAATAGCGATTTTACGGTTGCTTGTCTTGACCAAGATGACCAATGAGATTTATTAAACCTTGATAGATTTAAAGGCTTCGTAATTGTTTTCTGCCAGATTTACCAAGAACTGAAATATCATTTGCACCAAGTCATCGTGTTTATTATATATTTTATGAAAATGTATTGCTTACAATTTTGTAGCCATTACTAGTGATGGAGCAAACCCGCATTTGAAATATTTTCACTATTTTTACCAATCTGAGTAAGATGCGAGATTTGTTCAAAATGTGACAATCAATCCAATTTTTTGCGAAAAAATCTTGCGCATCTGCAACGTGGGATATTTAATGTAGAACCATTGAAACTGGCAGTTGGCAGTGTTTCATTGTGTAATTTTACGTTTACCACTGTAAAACAGGACTACTGATTCTGTAATCGTAAAATAATGCGCGACTGAGTATGAACAAAATATTCAAAAAGAAAATGGTAAGGTGCATTCCATTGAAGATAGAAAATTATGGGTTATTAGTGAAAGTCAAGCCAGGAAAATAAGGAATAGACAAGAGACACATTGAAGAAGTTTTGCATAATTGCAGAAATAAAAAGACCGTGGTCGTTTACGAAATATTTCTCAACATTTCTTTTGCTACATTTGGATTCAATGGCCCAAATTTTTGTGGTTTTTCATAAAAATAAATTTCAGGCGAATTGGAAACAATTTATAACAAATCAGACTTTAGCAATAATTATGAAGCAGTTACTATATAAATTGGTAAGGAAATATAATTTGAAAAATATTTTTCAAACCAATATTTTGTGCTACACGAAGCAATTGGTACAATGCTAATGACAACTCTATACGCAAAACGATGTTTCTCGACATAACTAAACCAACAGGAACTTTTCATAGAAGTACAATGAGAAATAATAGACTAACTGACCTCGTAATGTTATTTGCTCAGAAATGATTAGGAAAATTCAACAGTTTAATCAAAGTGAAGGATTTGTCTGCATAAAAGACAACTTCCAGTACAAAACGGGTTTGTAAAATATGAAAACTATGATACAATTAAATTTAAAGATAAAAAACCAACTCAACTTTAAAGATAAAAACGAATTCGACAAGACCGCGGTACCCGTCGAGGTACTTTCCTTCTACATTTTTATATACTAATACGATTTTTTCCCCAAAATGTAGCCCTGAAATTGCACACGCCGTAATACAGCTGCTTTGTAGTAAAAATAAAGTCAAAATGAGCCAAAACTTCCTGGTTTAATAAAATTTCTTGTTTTGGGACTGTGAGGTGTCACATTAAGGCATGTGAAACAGCACATCCAATTAACTTCTCGCGAAGAGACATTATTATTTAGTTTTTTGTGGATCCCCTGAATTGAGAAGATAAAAACAATTACATGGCATGGGACGAACTGAATGAACTCGACGGCGGTGTCGTTTAAAAAGCCATCCTGCTTGCTGGAAGAGTTTCTTATCTGGAGCCGGCGGTGTAGATAATAAGTATAAATTATTCTAGTTATTTCAGCTTTTGTTCGACGCGGCTTGAAATTGTGCGTTTGATGATGACGGATTTTGGTTTCAGTGATGCACATTTTTCTTTGGATTACTTAACAAATTTAACACAATCTCTCCTGCTGCGTTTTTAAATTAGCAGAGTTTTAATGATGGTCAAATTCGCTTCAGTTGATAAACCAGAAGCAAGTCAATCAACTCAAGTGTTGAAATTATTTTCTGTTCATTATGGTTATCTTGGGGATTTCTGGTTAAGTCGCGCAAACAAAACCAGATTTAAGTTTTCATTTTGTAGTTAGGTAAATTGCTATCACGTTATAAGGCATCGTATACTTATATATCGTATACATACTATATATGTACATAGTAGTACAATTGACTACACATACTGAACACAAAAATAGTCAATCCAAAGGACCTACTTTTGTAATAAGGCGTAAATATCTAGTTTTGGAGTCTTGCGATAGCTTTACTGCGAATAGGACGTGCTCGGTAGGAATCCGGACATTCCAATCGAAAAAAGTTTGTTTTGTCGATAGTAAAATTTAAAGCGCATTTCGGACAATATACAGGGCTTCATAGCTAATAAGCATTGATCCTGGGAGTTCGCGGGAGTCCGAATCGGACCACGCGTCCCAGGAAGGTTACTTCCTGAGACCTAAATCCAAGAAATGAGGTCGGAGATCAAAATCTAACCCCGCCTCACTGCCAACACCAACGCCTTTGTCCAAAAAACCAGCAACCGACAGAGCTGAAACCTCCATGGCTTCAACGAAACAGCAACAACCATTGTCACCCACCTCAAAAGCAACCGTAACAACAAAAACAACAACAACATTGCCACCACAACATCAACGATTCAACTTCCTACACACCTTCATAGTAATAGCACCAAACACAACATCTAGAATTCAATTGGCCCTAGAATGGGAGAAAGTGAGGGAAGGAAACAAGGATGTCATCATCAAGTGAGAGAATGACTTCCTAATAAAAACCAATGAGGAGCCCAAGGCAACAAAAGCACTTCAGCTGCTAATCGAAAGGGGGCTGCTATCCTCTTACAAGATCAACCAAAGCAATATAACTTCAGCTCCTAAAGCCAACGAAAACAGACAAATATCACCCTCTTATTCAGTGGTCGCCACAGGGGTCGATTTGGAGATCACAGATTCAATGTTCGCACAGCAACTCCAAAAACAACAATTTAGCGTGAGATTTTGCACGCGCATTATCTCACGTCAAAGAGACGGGCCGACACTGATGAGGCTCATCACAGGGGACTTAAGCACCTACGAGAGGCTGATCAATGAACGATCCGGCCATTTCCTCGGACGTATATTTAAAATAACCGAGAGCAAACCACCAGCACCTATTCCCACACCTTGTGGCCGGTGTGGCTTATTCGACCACCACTTATTCGACCACCACCACAGGGAAGACCCCATCCAACTGTGTCCTGCCAGTCGCCCCTTCCAATCAAATGTGCAGCCTGTGACGCTGAAGACCATGCGGCATGGAGCCTGCGATGCCCGAAGAGACCGACTGCTCCAATCGAGGGTATGCCTAACGTACAAATAAAGTGCCTCAACAAAAGAACAGCCGAGGTGTCAATTTCGGTTACGACGGGAAGTAGAATTCACTCACCCATCACAATACACGACCATATAATCAACAAATACAAACATCAGCTAAACAAAACCTCCAACACCAACAGGGAGAAACTACTGAAAAAAATGCGAAAGCAATTTGCGGATGATTTCAACATTGACACCTCGGTGGTCTTTTTTGGCACCCACATGTATATTTTAATGATGGACATGTTACTCCCCAACAGAAGTTCCCATACCGAACCACGAGAGCAACTAAAACAAACAATTACAAATATGGACACTTCAACATGAAACTACTTTACGCTAACATCAACGGACTTAACAGTAAGAAACCACTTATCTATAATTACATAGAACAAAACGACACAGACTGCTGTATGTTTGTAGAGACTAAAACAAAACTAGGACAGACACCAACGTACAGAAATTGGCAGTATATCTATAGACATGGAAATACAATTAATCATGCCAGGGGCGGGACCACAGTTCTCCTAAAACCAAAACATAAACTTGGAAGAGCAAATCCTCCTTCCCTCAACCACTCTTTGAACGACTGCATACATTTTACGATTCCCTACCTAAATGACCTGATACACATATTTC
>NW_026018715.1:5445928-5449786 GCF_020466585.1 Dendroctonus ponderosae
CAACAGATACTTTACTAGAACACCTACAAACGCAACTGAACTAACGACTAAGACCTGTTTGTTCTGTGGGCCAGGATTTTTTTTTATCACTGATTGAATTATACCAGTGTTAGGAATAGGACTTAATTTAAGAATAAGCTAGGCTAAGACGCATATGTACTATTCAAGGGCAGAAAGACCGATTGGGTCGATAGCCTTTTTCTATAGGAAATAAAGATTATTTATATTGTAATTTTTGGTCAATGTACGCTGAAGATAAACTGAATCAAGAGTTTAACATTAACAATCATCTTCATATCCTTAAGTATTTGATAGGTCTAAAAATGTATGCTTTATTTCTTACTAATTTTAAATCGCGGATTACATTTTATTTCGACTAGGAGCACGCTACACCGTAGTATAAATTGTCCTCAGAAAATATGACAGGAAAATATTTAAAACTGACAAAAAAAAAACACATTTGGTTACTCCTTAGGTCAAACTACTGTAATTTTCTTACAGTAAAAAATAAATTTCTAAAGTTTTATTCGTTTTTACATCTCATGTATTGAAAAGAATCCCCAAAACCCATTCTAGATATCATGAACGTCCTGTCATTTATGCGTGGACATTTTTGGTATATTTGGCACTCTGTATAGCACAAATCACATGCGAAATGTGTATAATATTTATGGACCACAGATAAATTACTTTTTGCCCGCAAGACGAAAGTTTATAAATTATTCGGGATTTGTATCTTTCCAGTGCTGACAGGATTTCCAGAAATTCATTATTTCTTATACAAGGAATAAAACATTTTTTAGTGCGATCTTAGGGTGAAACCTGGCAGTTTTATTATTTATTGGTTATTCTTTATGTTTCCAACCCATAGTAAAAAGAAAATTATACTTTTATGCGAAAATTGGTAGTTTATTCCAGTATTTAAAGTGGGCATCAGTTAAACCTTTAGTATTTATCTATCGAGTTTTATAAATTATTGACCTAGCAAAGCACCTATGCTGCTCTAGATACTCGATATATTAATAATAAGTACGGTTGATTTGGCTTTAATTGCCGCCCAAAGAAACTAAGAGTTATGAATCAGAAACTCCATTTATTATTTTATTTTATGAAAAAGCTTCTCTTTCCGCTGGAATTATTTCGTTTACAATTTCCATTTTACAATAGATTTTCCCTACTCTTACAAACTTTTCACTTCAGTTATGGATATAAAATTACTTTACTGTCGGCCTTGAATCAATTGATATAAGTATCTGTATCAGCCAGCAATTTCTATGTTTGCTTTTACAAAGAGCGTTTTGATACCAGATCCACATTGAAAATGAACAGCTCACTTTGTAAAAAGCCTAGAAATGGAACAGAAAACAAGAAAAGGCGACAAAGCTTCATGGCACGTTAACAAATCAATGTTAGTTTTTTGTTTAGTAACGAAACCGTGCGTAACCCGATTCGATATTGGAAAATTGCGGCAAAAAGAAAACGGTTCTCCAAACACCGGATAATAATTAATTTTCTCCATGCCTGAAGTAGTGCTTCACAAAGGAAATATATGTCCACGAAACAAGTCGAAGTTTTCGAAACAAAGTTTGTTTTCGTTTTCAGCTTTGTTAATTGTTTGGTTTGCGGCGAAAGTTTTACTGAAAGCACCGGTAAATTTATAATCAGCATTAAATTTTCCACAATATACTGAAAACCTGTTTAGTGCCCAGTAATTTCACTATGGCTTATTTTGTCAAGTAATAAATACAGCCGCATTGAAATAGCAATAAACAAAAGTTCAGCCAATGAGGAAAAATTGTTTGTAAACCGATCCTTGCTCTATTTTCCACACAATAACGATTGCAACAAAGCCAGCACATTATTTGAATCATAACTTACCAGCAACATCGAGCCAGACATTGGCCATGAATATAAATGAGCTGGGAATTAGCTTAAGCGCATTAAGTATCTATATATTGTGGCATTTTGCATTCGGCTATTAAAAATAATAGCCAAACAATTTAATAGATAAATTATTGGACTAGCTCATATACATTATTGTAAAAATATATGACATGCTTTTGTATACGATTAGGAATGATTTATTGCAGATTAAATCCAGTTCGAGTAAAAGAGGATCAAAATAATAATAAAATACAGGGTAGTCCAACCACGAATGTGGGCAGTTCCATATTTTGCCATATTTTTGGCTTTTTCCGAAATCTGTTATTATCGGTATGATTGATTTTAGATGCTCCAATTTAGCCAATAGACGATTGCATGCAATTGGTCTAAGAAGAAGATGTGCTAAAGAGGTATATGTTGCGAAATGAATAAAGCGATGAGAAATGAAACCGATGTAAAATAACATAAGTTTAAAACATGGGCAAAGCATGAAGCTAAATGCGGCATGAGAAAGCAGAATTTAAAGGTGGATGTAGCACAAACTTTATAAAGAACCCTGATAGAAAACTGCAAATATCCTAATTCGATTATAATTAAAGGAGAATAGGATAAGAACAAATATTGAGTGCCTACTAAGTTTCACAACAAATAGCTGTTGCTGAAATTATATTTTGTAACATTATGTAAATATTTTTTTTCTCGTACATATTTATGATATCCTCCAGCCTCAGCCATCTAAAAAAAATGTACTTTAGATTGTATATGCTTTTATGCAGTTAATATTATCCTACTAATTTAATGATTAGAATTCTAGTTTAACCTAAATGCAATACATGGAAAATAAATCAGTAAGCTACACTGTATGTGTTGTCAAAATTTAACTACTTATTCAGTTTAGTTCAAAAAACCTGAAAATGTATTATCTACAACATAATCAATCTTCTGACTCTTAGCACTGCAAATCTTGCACAAAGCCACATTGAGGACAAAGTTAAAGCGATAAGATTTCCTGTTCTATAAGCATTACGAATGCTTCCCGCTGTTCAAAACAAGCCTTGATCCAGCCCATTTAATCCTGGCATGTATTTGCCCTTTGTGAAACATAAATCAGACAAATTCGTCTGGTCGTCGTACATATTAAACTACAAAGCCGCGGTTCTAGAGGTGTGTACAGACTTCCTAGGAAAACTTTTCTTAAATTTGATTACAAGAAGTGCTGCAGCTGCAGGGTTGAGTACCTGCTTTGTATACTAATTAGTTCGTCAGGAATGTTTGCTCTTCCTTTAATTATCACAAATTGCTTGGGAATTTTCGGTTGGTAATTAGGATGCTTGCTTGGTTAACTTTTATATCACATTAACAGTAATATAATGTGATGGTTTGTTGTATCATTACTACTGTCCAGCCAGCGAATAACGTTAACAATTCATAATTAAAAAAATGGTTTAATGTAAAGCTTGAAGGAACCTACTTTAAGAAGTGAAAAACCCCAAAATTTGAATTGAAAATATTAACTCTTACAAATTAATTTATTTTTATTCATATACTTAAGATATACAGAGTTATTCACGCTATACGGCTCGGACGTTTGCGGCTAGCCCGTTTGTTTTTTGCAAAGTATTATTTGATGACTCCACAGACGCCTATCGGGTGCACATTTAAAAAATATTTTTGTAATGTACAGAGTGTCTCAAAAGCGCTAAAAGTATTAAAGTTGTGTTTTTCTAAATGAAATACCCTATATATTATCGCATTTTTGGATTCTCTGAGCAAAACAAGTATTTGTTTTAATAAGATTTATAAGGTCTAAATCTAAAGGTTTTTTAAATAATTCGAATTTTATCAAAATCTAATATTATTTTCATGTTTTCAATACTTTAGACTTATTTAAGTTACGTAAACGTAATTCGTAGTGTACTGTAACAAGAAATCATATTTTATATCCCAATGATAATAAACTTACCATTTTATACA
>NW_026018715.1:5450281-5481907 GCF_020466585.1 Dendroctonus ponderosae
TGGTTCTAATATTGAAAGGGACTTTTTCTAATAATATTGGGAGATGGTTTATTAGAAACTGGAGAAACATCAAATTATTTAGATGTCCTTCAAAAAAATTGGGTCCAATTAAATATTGGTCCAGTATTCCACCCCACACATTAACTGACCACCTATTTAGATTTTTCACGACCCTGTATGCGCGCAGATTCGTATCAGAATAATAATGAAAGTTGTGTCTATTCACGAGACCATTGTTATGAAAAGTACATGCATCACTAAATAACACATTTTCGAAAATTTCATTTTCATTTTTTGCCACTTTATCTAACACTCACATGCAAAACTCAGGTCGGTTTTCAAAACCATTTCCATAAAGTTATTGGCAAAGCTGAATTTTATAAGGATAAAAGTTGTGCTTTTTGATAATTCTGGAAATATTTGATTGACTAATGTCAGTACTTTTGGATATTAGATTTTGACTAACATTGGGATTTTCGATAACTGAACCAATTACCGTGAAAACCTTTTCTTAATCTTCAGTGACAGGTTTCCTTGTAATGCGTTTCTTATAATTGCCACTCCCACTTTCCTCAAATTGGTGTAATAAGGGCTTAAAAACTGTTGGCCTGTTGGGATGATTTCTTGCAGGAAACTTTTGAGCATAAACTCGAGAAGTCAATAAGCAATTTTTATGACATTCCCCAAGGGTGAAAATCATGTCAATACGCTCAATTCTTGGATAATTCTTCATTTTCACTTAGCAACACAATAATAACATTAAAATAACGACTAACACGTCTACCATTACAAAAAACAATACCATTCTAGCTATCAAAAAGAGACTTTACAGTCTAAACTGACAAATAAAATAAATTATTTGACAGGTGTAAATGGCATAGGCAACTTAGATACATTGAAACCTTAAATTAAACAACACCAAATGGTGCACAGAACGACTATTTGACGTATTTTGTAAAAAGGCATAAACTTAGCTATTAACATCCTAATATCATTCGATAGGCAATTAAAAATTGCATTTCCTGGTAAGTTCAAAAATATGGGGTTGAATTTAAATTAATCAAGTTAGAGCCACTTAAAAATCTTATTTGATTAGTTTAAATTTGTGGACACCCTGTATAACATGGTAAGTTTATTATCATTGGGATGTAAAATATTATATTTTGTTACACTTCATTATAAATTACGCTTACATAACTTAATTAAATTCGTATTATTTAAAAAACCTTAAGATTTAGGTATTATAAACCTTATTAAAACATACCCTTATTTTGTTCAGCGAATCCAAAAGTGCAATAATATACAGAACATTCCATTTAAAAAAACGCAACTTTGATACCTTTAGAGCTTTTGGGACACCCTATACATCACAAAAATATTTTTAAAACGTGCGCTCGGTAGGCGTCGGACAATTCATAAAATAATACTTTTTAAAAATCATACGGTTTAGCCGCAAACTTCCGTGCCGTATAGCGTGAATAACCCTGTATAATTTTAATCATATCAATATCATATATATTTTATCAATCATAATGTTTTCATGCTACTCTGATGGTAAACTTATATTTGCTGGTTTTGAGAAGAATTAGTGAGGCTAATTTCTGTACTCAGAAAACAAGAGAAATAACTTTTGCTGTATTTGTGTTTGCTGTTCTCGTTTTTGTTAGAGACGCAAATTTGAGAAGTTAACTTTCGAGTAAGTAGTTTGCTGAGCGTGGCAAACAATAATCTATTCAGAAAAATAGTAAACTTTTGGAGTTAACATAGACTGTCATTTTATTTCTTGCTTTATCCTCTCTACATTCAGATGGCTGCTGATTACTTGATTTCAAAACCATAAACTTCAATTATGTGAAACAATTTATTTCAGAGTTGTTTCAATACTTCAATGTCTAAAAATGCTTCTGTAGACGCTCGTGATTAACAACTTCTCTTAAAAATTACAAGGTTTACTAAGTAAGCTATAAGCACGAAGCAGTTTTATCAAAAGAAAAGTTTTTTGATAAAAAAAAACACCATCTTACACTAAGTTAGCCTTTGTTAATTGGAAAAACGCCAATTCTTTAATAAATTATTGAACCCCGCTATCAACAAACACTTTTCATACATTGTCGGTTATAGTGTGCTTTAGGCCAAATCCGTATAATTCTTGTTCATCATCTGGATACACTGGTATGCTGTAGTTCATTTTTTCTAGCTTAAAAAAATATTTTTTGCTTGTTTAGTAAAAACGTTAGAATTTTTAATATCTCACTCATCTGGACCTAAATGCATTTTTATTGCTACACTGAATTTTAAAATTTAAACATATTTTATTAGATCCTAGCTTTCGTTAGGCTTCGTCCAAATACAGGCATTAGATGATTACGAGCTTAACTATGATGATAGAGATTACGAGCTTAAGTGATCTTACCTAAGTCTCCGGAGCTCTAGTTGACTTGGAGCCCTGCAAAACTTGCTTTAATTGAGCCCCTGATCGTCTTAGACCTCAGTTCAGTATGGTTTGAATTCCTCGATAATATGCGTATTATGTGCTTGTCACTCTTTGTCCATTATCGGTATGCGTCGCAAAGTAAAGATAAGGGAGGGCAGAGCAACTTTCTGCAGTGAGAATGATAATCCATTTTGCTTTTGCTTTAGTCATTTTATCCACTTCTTAGCCTGATTATGTCATCAGTTTTTTTATGCGATTAATAATGAGATTAGCATGATATGTTTTATCTCCTTCAATCTSATATTTTTAGGTATACCAATTACCTATGGTAGTAACCAACTATGGTTTCTTAAATAAAACGTCTCCTTTTTYTACCAATTTYGGAATTTCCGTACACATTTCCATGGAAGTTATTTACTTTATTAAATTATTTACGTTATTAAAATTACGGAAAATTGGTCTTCTGAGGGCTGCAAGAGAAGTTATTAAGCTACGTGTTTTAATGTTTTCATTTATGAAAAATTCTCCACAATTGGCTCAATAAGCCTCCAAGGCTGCACGTGTTTAAACCTCAACAACTTGGGCGCCTACGAGACTCGGAAAACTTCATAAAATGTACAAAAGCCGCCACAAATGCATTGAATGAAAATTACATACAAATTTTATTACTAAATATAAGTAACGATTGTAAAAAACAAAATTTTTAGAAAGACGAGATAGTCATAAGAGATGCCCAAACTGTCCTGCTATTAGTTGCAGGTATTGACGATTTCGCCAGAAAAGACTTATTTAGGCACTTCTCGAAACGTCTCAATACTTGTGCCATTCCTTAGCGCTGGAATTATTCGTCTCGTGTCTTCTACAGCAAACGTAGCAGTTTGATATTCAAAGCGTTTTCATCAGCGTAATTCATCAACAACAGTTTGAAACATTGAGTTCTTTTCAACTTACTGGAGTAACAAAATAATAGTTCCGTCAGTAAAATTATTGAAACTTACATGTGACATTTATTTTTTCTTCCAGTCAGCTTTGTTGATTTGGGCATAATAAGACAGAAGAAATATATGAAACGTAGCAACAAAGATAAAAAAAATGATATTGCTTCAATATTAGTGAKACAAAGATCATTTACATGTGCAATGCAATAGGTATATTATTGCTAAGTTTTGCAATTGTCGCACAATTTAATTTTTTGCCAATATTTCAATTTTTTTAAATTATTTTTAACACTTCCATAATCTCCAGAGAATCGACATACCAACCAACTCTGAATCATCTCTATTTTGGGAAGTAATTTCTTATGACATTCTTTTAATGGAAGCTAGAACAGTACCTATTTCAAAGAACTCAAATCATTCATTAAAGCATATACGTAGAACTAAATCAATGTCGAAGAACTCATGCACGTACAAAGTTCTTGTTTCATTTTAGTTCACTTAGTGTGCATTCCTCCAATGCCCCCAACTTGAGCACGTAATAGTGTCCATTTTTACTTCTCCAAAATTCCGTCTGAAACTTCTGGGCTTGCAATCTATTAAACCTTATAAACAGATGACAATGTATCGATAATATTACACGCTGAAGCACTTTAAGATCAGAAACTTGCTGAGTTTAACTAATTGACGGTCGTATTTCAATTTCAAGCGTTCTCCCTGTTCTTGGTATTGAGATTCGACCCGAATTCGAAATCGATACGTTCGGACATTCGACTCAGATCGAGGACACTTTAAGTATTCAAGCCAAGTAATGCGAGTTGGAGATTATATTGTAGCATAACCGATACATTTACCATTTCCAGGTCACAGCTTGCAATTTTCTTGGTGAATAAGAGTAACGAAATTATACGTCATTTCTAAATATACCTACTTTTTTGGTTTAAACCTATTGAACACTATGTTAATACTTTTTTTTCTCAGCCAAGACCATCCTAATTTGAACAAAATTAGGGAATTAAATGAAGAAAAAAGCTAAGTAACTTTTTTTATTGATCCAGAATCGAATTTAAATTGCTTAATATGAATTATCGCCAACATTGTTCCATCTGGTCTTTTTCCCATTTTTAAATAGCTTAAATTATCTCAAATTACATTAATGTTTGCGTCTTTGGCAGGTGTTCTGACACTTATTTTTTTCATTTTTTGGTCAGTAATATTAAAAAGTACGGTGAAATACCTTTCTCAAGAATGACGGAAATACACTAAGTTAGTTTCCTGATTCGAATCTCTAATGTGCAAAAATGTCAATCTAGATGTAGGGTGTTAAGGAAATCGCACGCAAAATGCTTCGCCAAGAAGCGTGAGTGTATATGGAATTTATCTAAATAGCCATCAGAAATAGGAATCACGCGCGACACTCTTTTGGTAAGCGGTTCACAGGTTTTCAATATAATTAATACCAAGAGCAAATAAAGCAACAGAAAACTTCTTGAATTATTTTTTCCAATTCATCTACATTGAAGCAACTGAAAAACGTACAAACAATTACTTACCGATCGCTCAAATTCAAAGCTCTGTACGTATAAATCTCCTGAAAATATCCGGCTATTTATCATCTAAGTTTATTTATTATTTCATCATATCACATACCATTTTTCATGCTCCTAGCTGTCTCACAGTGTGTTGAAAAAAATGTCAGCTGCTTTTTGATTATTCGGCTCAAGTAAGGTTCCATTATTGCAATTAAAAAGCACTTGAACACAACTTAAGAAGCTTCAAAAAAATAATATAAAAAAATTCGTTTGCGTTTGTTTAAATTGGAAAAGTTTATAGAAAAGATGTACTTGATTTGCGAAAAGTAACATTTAAAATTAAATTGTTACTGGACGGAAAGGAGTAAAGCCAATATTATTTAAATACATTTCCGTAATGGAGCTTCAAAATTCTGTACTTATTACAATAATGTATTACAATCATTCAAAGAACCCCGATATTTAACTTTATATTTTTCTTGTTGGTGGTGTATCTGCTCCAATTATGTTCAGAGTTTTTTTAAATATTTTATTACATATCATCATTACTGAAATTTTTTTATAAATCCAGTAAATTATATTAATTTTTTAGCTTTTCATTGCCTTCCGTATCTAAAATAGAAACTTGTGTAATGCCGAAATTACATAGGGAAAATGTAATAGTGATCATCAATGAATAAAAATTTACGTATTTTCTATGAGATTTGTTGAGAACCGATAGTTAGAACCAATATTATATTGGATCGTTAATTAATTGTGTAACAGACATTGTCAATACCAGAGAAAGTGACAATAAAATAAAATATAATGAAAAAGGTCCACATGTAATCTTTATAAATAGCAAATTTGAGCAGAATATGATCAACTAGTGAGCAGTTGTAGATTTCTGTGACTATTTTCTATGTGTTAGTATTCAAGAAATGCCAAATACAGTTTTAACTCCGGCTTTTTTAGTTACAGCGTGTAATGATGGGAGACTACATTTACTTTTTTCTGCAGCTACATAAAATTCCCAGACAAATTTGTTAGATTTAGGACTGGAAATCTTAGAATCCATGTACTTCACTCTGTGCATCGAAAAAAGTCATTAGATGACCCAAACAATTGCCATCCAGTTGAAAATCGAGCCACTTGGCAGCTCTGATTCACTTCCTTGAGCCAGTTGACAAATCGCATGGTGTTTTGCCCCATTCGGAGCTTTAGATAAAAAGTCGCAAGCGAAATCCTTTTTCTTACTTTTAAGATCAAAGAGTGGCTTATTTGAAAAGAGACATCAGCGAACATTTGCCAAAGGAAGTCTAGTTTTACGTTCTGAAGTCTCCAAAAAGAAGCCGGACATAAATGTGACTTTTCCTATTCGTGCGAGATATTAAGGGTTTTGGCGAAAAGTTTAAGAACTAATCTAGGATGGAAAATAATTAAAATGAAACAGTTGAAACCAGGAATGTCTCTCAGGTTAGCTTTTGCTGTAACTTTTATACTGTGAATAGTATAAAATTCATATTTATAGTTTGATGGATTATCTTCGAAGTAACTTAAAAGCGCCAAAGGAAAGTGCAAGGTAAATTCCAATTTGTTGAAATTTTTGAGGAATTTATAATGCTCGCTTTTCTCTTTTTTTTTTAACCAGAGCTGTGTAAAAGAAAAAGCGCAATTATCTGCCGTAAACTGTGATTTTCTAATAGACTTATATTTGGAAACTATTCCAACAGAGAGACTGTTTGCGTTATGGTTATTGTCGCTGAAATTTATTATACTTTCCCACATGTCCAAGTGCAACTCACATGGCAAGTTTCCATAAATGCTAATAGGAACTACCTAATATAGTTTGTCCCAAATGTTTAACTTTTGAAGATGTTGCAACTTCGATAGAAAAGAAACGAACGAGGATCGAATCACGGAAATAGTGCCAATTATGGCTATTGAAAGCATCGTGAATACGGGATCTGTGTTCTATGGGGAAACATACCAAACATAAAAGACCAATTGGATTTTGTTGAACAAGAGTTCACTGATTTATTTTCAGTATATGTGCAAATAGAAATTTCAATATCTTTTATATACACGTGCTAGAAACCACTGAGGATGCAGACAGTCAGCCAACACTCTGGCTATTAAGAAGTGTGTTGTTTTCTAAAATCTCTTCTTTTTATGTGATTAATCTGATTAGTTGGGCCTAGATTTATTAGCTAAATAAAGCGCTAGTAGTTCAGCAAATGTGCATTTGACTACCTTTTCACACTCAGTTTTTCTACTAAATCGTGGTCTATCTATACAAACAACCATCTTAAATGTTACGCATCAGACAAACGACAATTGCTTGAAACTTTCGACAGGAACGAATATTACCCAAACATGCAAGTTTTTGAACATAAAATTTTAAAACATTATTGCTTGATTAAAGACGTTGAATAATGTAGTGAACCCGATGTTCTCATAGAAATGACAAAAAAGTTGGTCTCAGAAAGATGTTTCTGGGCCATCCCGTATAGCTTACTTTAGATAGATTTATTATTAAATTTGTGATCAGCATATGAGAATAAATGATGGAGTATTTGAAAGGAAACTTTTCTATATCCTATGCGAGCCGTCTCGAGTGATTTTGCTTGCGCAGTATTTTCCCTGAATAGTTAATGGGTTTTGTACATAATATGCACATACATTTTCGTCCTGATATCCGAAGAATTCTGCAATGTATTAATGGAACTTTAAGGTTTGTTTGAACATGTCATTTCCTACCGCCAATCGAATGCAGTTGACGAGAAAGGGAGGATTTTCACTATATTTAAGAGAGAAACCACTCTGTATTCCCTTTTAGAGCCCTGAAGACGGTTTAGATTTAGACGAATCACTGACTCAATAAAAATTAGTGTTTTCATTTTCTGCCACTATCTATTGGCCGATAAACCCAAGAATCTTTTACCATCATGGTCACTATTAAACCGCAACATTAATAACAACATATATATATATATAAATAATCTTTATTTCCTACAGAAAAAGGCTATTGATAATAAGAACATTTAACTTCTATCTTTAAAATTTAAGTGGTTCTTTGTCGAATAAGACTACTGCAAAATACAATTTTTTTCAGCATCGAAATGAGCTCGCAAATTGGTTATAAATAATTTATCCGACTATTTCATCTCTTACTGTGTAAGAAATTTTAATTATTGCATTTTAAACTTGTCGTGGGTGCTCAATTCACATATGTAAGACATGTAAAGGAAAACGTTACTCTAGGATGAAAATAGAAATTTGAGTATTTAAATTAAATCAGAGCAGTGTTAGCAAATTGCATGAAGCCTCAAGATACGATTCACTCATATACATACATGGAGATGAACATCCTCATAGTAACATTGAAGAGGATTTCCACCTACCCGTTTTTAGATAGATTTACAATTTCAATCATGAAATTTAAATTTATACGAATATAAATGAATCTTAAATAGCTTTATATCTATAGGAAAATGAATCAGCATTCTGACTACAAAATGTCAACCGAAAATTTCTTGAGAAAAAACAGATGCTCAAAATAATACGACATCAAGTGGAATGTCTGAGATACTTTTTAGAACATCTGTATTTGCCATGCAAATTACTGATCGGTACCCAGACGGTGGCTACGTGAAAGGTTTGCCAGGGCAAACAAATGAGATGCTTCCTCCACTTTGCATTCGAGTCACGAACGTCTACGAAGAAGCGCATGTAAAAAGTGTCATAACATCATATGGTACAAGTTGGGACAGGTCATATCCAGGCTGATTGTTAAATTCTTGTTGAAAATTATTAGAACTCCGTGAAATTGAATCCAGGTGGTCTGGATTACTGCTTTACATAATCTGCAAAGTTACTGTTACTCAGCAAAGACCTAAGGCAGTTTCAAAATTTTCAAATTCAAATTCAAAGTTTATTCAAATGACGAGTTTACGATTTATAAATTAACAGTCTATCCAATAACCAATCTTATCCCAAAAGCTAATCAATCCAAAAATCTTTAGCACCTAGGTGTGTCCACCTGTATGTGCATGACTGTACAAAAGAAAAATAGCATTTTAGAGTTTATGAGGGAAAATTTTACTGAAGAAATATTAAATATTAAATTCGAGTTAACAAAGTTGGATCTGCGGATTTACATGAGTTAAAAATATTTAAGGAACGAATCAGTATTTTCATAAATATAATCTTTACAATTTATTTTAAATAATCTAAGTGATGATATATTTGTAATATTCAAAGTTATATTATTATATAGTTTGAGACCCAGATAATCTACAAATCTTTGGTTAAATTTTCTCTTACTATTAGGAAAATCTATCATTTTATTTTTTTGACTTCTGGAAACATATGGATTAGTAACAAATGTTTTTGTGGTATTTTGATACATAACTTACATGCTAGAGCTACATAAGTTTCTACAGTTTCTAAATTTTATAAGCAAAATATGTTTAAGGAAAATTTCGAACGAGCTGAAAAACTTTCTTGGAATAGATATTGATGGCATATCTGAACCAAATGAATTAGACAAACAGAATTTTATTGTGTATCGTACATGTTTCCCCTGACGCTCTGGAAACTGAACCGAATGGCAACATATATTACATGGTATTATTCCAAGTAGATTTTCAAGGAAAATTGTAAAATGCGACTTTGAGTACGTGGAAATGTAAGCTTTTTAGGCTGGTGCATGCTAAGTTTATTTAACTAAGACTGTTGGATAAGTGGATGGTTATATTCAGGTGTGCTGGTTTTAATCAAGAATAGTTGAATTCTACACTCGTGAAAATAAAAAAGTTATTTGTAAAAACTCATGAGCTGCGCACTTCGGTAGCAACAAGTCCTATATACACGAAAATATAGCGGTTTGGATGCATTTTACCGAAATAACATATTATTCATTATATATTAACACTTTATGAAAATCAATTTAATTGTACAGTGTGTCCGAATAATTGAACGCTTTGGTTGGATCAATCTGGCGATGTTTTCGATGGTTAAACGTAGGAAAAACATACGTTAACATATCATCAAACGCTATATAGAAAATTAGAAAGTGTAGTTCCTTGCAATAAGAATTTATTGTCAAATATTTTAATATTTCGTTTGCGCGTTGTTTAAAATATTTAATCCGTGTCTACCAAACATCTCTTGACGAAAAAGTCTTTGAAATTGGCTTTTAAGTGCGGTGCCCACTAGATGCCCACTAGAAGTTTTAAACCCAGAAAATGTTGAACTGGAAATATTAAATTGGGCTTGCCAGAGTATTTTTAAGTGTAAATGTTGGAGGTTGATATACGCCATTATTATAATTGCATCATCTGCATCGACTGAACGCTTAAACACGCTGTTTGCCAATATCTTAATAGTGAAATAAGATTAACTTAAATCAACACTACGAAACGAAGAATGTGTTTAAAAGTTTAAATTATTGAAAGCAAGGTTCAGTTTATACGTAGATGGATCTGTACATCCATAAAACATTGATATAAACAAACGTTTTGCAACATGATTAAATGTTAACCGGCACGATAGGAATCGAACATAAATTATTTTAAAAATTCCAATCTAAATTATTAAAAATCTTTGATTATTTGAGGCAGCAGTAAGTTAAATTAATAATTTCTTAGAAAGTTTTCATATTTTATGCCACACATTAATTGGAATTTTTTGATATATAATATAATTTAATTATATAATTCCACATAATATCTATGTTATCAAGCAGAAGTTTTTGTTTGTCTTATTTTTATAAATGAATACGAGTATATTGTCAACTACTTTTCGATTTAAGATCTGACTGACTAAATTATACCAGGTATCTCAGTGTTTTACTTATATACATTTGAGCAGGTATATTGAGAGAGAAATAATCTCAGTGTTACTTTTAACTTTTTTGCCGTTTTGTAGGCATGTTTTTATATAAAAAAGAATTTTTTTACTGTGATACTCCTCCAACTTATTAAATTAATGTAATTAACTAATTAATATTACTAAAGTGAATATCACGTTAGGACAAACAAGCGTTATTTTGTACAAAAAAAGTAGATGAAGTGAACGAGCAAAAAGAAAAATATTAGTGGTTTAATTTTCCCCTAGATGATCCTAGCTCTCCAAAAATGTTGACATATAACCAAAACACCCATTTTTAAAACAACACCTTTTCATATAATAGGTTTTCCGTTAAATCGGCCTAGAATGACTAAATTATTTTGTTTAATTATGATACACTACACTTATCTAGAATAGTTTGTATGGAATCACTTGCAAACATTTTACCAAAAACGTCGATGATTTTAATAATATTTCCAATATTAGTCTTTTACTCAGTCGCTCTATGAATCATCCTTTGTACTATCCTATAAATGCTTAACAAAACTATTTTCACATTATGTTTTCGCATGTATGGAATATCAATCGATTGATTAGCTTCGTGGTATGTTATATCTTCTGTGTGGCTTTATGCTGTATTTTGGTCTTTCTGTTCAATTTTCTTGTGTTTATATCATTTATTTGACGTTCCTTCTTTTTCGTTGAAAGTGATATATTTTCTTTTCTACAATGATTCTATAATAACTTTAACTTCTTTGACACTGATATTTTGTTTATCGGAATTTTATTTGCAGAAAATCAGATAAACTGATTATTAAGATCGGATAATCTGTTACTATTTAAGCTCATTATTGTACAGTATATGTAATGTACATCTATTCCTGTAACTAATGCAGTTATTGGAATTTATGAAATTATCTGTGACGACAAATATTTAAACTAAAAATGTATTTTGACTGGTGTCAGTGGTACACCCATACTTTCATGTAATGGTGTGTGAAAAGTTTCAAATCTATTCATAGATAAAACTTTTGACCTCGGGGAAAATTTTGCCGCAATAAAATTATCTGGCTTCCAGTAAAGTTCAAACAAGTAGTCGGTCATTAACTCCATAAGATCGTTAAAATCTACGAGCTCAGCAGAAATCCGGCTCTAACAGCATGAATCTAAAACCATCTCAGCTTGAAACGACGTACGTTGCACTTTATCCAACATAAAAAGCTTACTGTTAATTTCACTGTAGCTGATTCATTTCCTCATATAATTGACGCTATCTTTTATCCTTTATTTTCGTTTTTATTTCATTCTTAAATTTTTGTTATGTATATTTAGAAAATAAAAAAAACTGTTTTAAGTAGGGCGAGTTTGATCTTAACTTTGGTGGTCGTCCAAGTAATTTTTCTCGCTACACATTCAAGGTCCAAACAGCTTTCATAGTCTGAATCTTTTGGCACAAAATGTAATCTGATAATATAATAAATTGAAATTAGGTTTTGCCCTACAACGATGAATGGAAAGGAAAATGGTTAATAATTATATGTATGTTATTAAATGTGTAAGAGTAAATTTGATTATTTTTTTACTTACAAACTTGACAATTATTCAAAACTTTAGCAGATGTTTGTGGATGTATACCTACACGAGAAAGTTTCGTATTTATTTAATTCTCAATAGATGGAACACTAAAAATGTATAGAGCCTCAGCTCATCTTTTGGAAAAAGCTTTTGTTTGATGAATCAATGTATTGAGTGGGTATATTTTCCTATAATTAATGCAGAAAGTTATGTGGCCTCACATGCACAGTAACCACATTAAAAGCTGATTATCTCGAACAGTTCAGAACTAAATTTAAATTAATTGAACCAATAAATTTCGATATTTGACCACATCTGTTTTGGCAACTAATTAATTGATTTTGACTGTTGAATTTTCAAACATTTGGGTAATATTTGTGATTTTTCCGTAAATGAATTTTAATAGTCTGATTGTAAAATTATAATTTCATCAACATGTCCAAACAATGTCATTATGATCCCAGCAATCACCTCAATTAGCTGATTCAAATAATAAAGAATTACGAGTAATTTTAAGTTCTGGGAATAGTTCAGTACAGCTAGTATAAAATATCATTAAAAACACCAAGTCAGCAAATACTTCCAGAGCCCGAATGTTAGTTCTGGGCGAAGTGAGCATTCGCTGAGTAAATTAAAAGCGGCGAATTAAAAACAACTTGAAAAGCGAAATTTTATACTCTGTGTTGAGATCTTTTTATTAATAATAATTCATGCGGATACGATACAAGAGGGAAATAATTCCAAATTTACTTAGTCGCCTACAGAATTTTTATCGCGGAATCAATTTATGTCATAGCTGCGTTTAATTGAAAGTCATTTCGGTGTACTAAAAATGTTGACAAATTGGCCCCCAACAGAACCTAAAGTAACTTTTCCAATTCTCACTCAAGCAGTTACTGTTGAAGATAAAGAATCTTATCCATTCGAAGTAAATCTGAGAAATATGTCACAATAGACCGGACAGCTTCTCGTTCCCAAATTACCATACGTCTTTCAAAGGCTTCCCGATCCTAGATTCCGCTGATAATATGAAATTCCCGAGCGTTCTCAAGAACGAGTCAAATATCTGGTGAAAAGATCGTGAATTTTCCAAAGGGGTGAAAGAATACATCATCAGATACAAGGCGAACGGAACTTTTCCGCTACACCCTTATTTACCTTGCAAATGTCGACTTCGTGTCGACGTTTCTACGTGACCAGATTCTTCTAGATTCAAAATCGCATTAATTTTTGTAAAGTAACTTGTCGAGACACATCCAGGCTAGTTCATATTATACCAGTGCTTTATTGGAAATATTGGAAACTTGGCTGATTTTGCATTTGAAATGCATATTTATGTGCAAAAGTAGGTTTTATGCAAAAGTAGTAAAGTTATTGCATTAACTGCAAAGTTTCAAATATTTTGTGAGATTCTTCAAAATTAAATCTAATTTGATCAATTTGATCAATTTGATACTCTTGATTCATGCGTGTAAATATTACATGAAATGTGCGATTTTATGTCTACATTCATTTTTATGAATCATCTCTCCAGACCGCCAATATTTAGAAAATGAGGAATCTTCCAGAAGGTATCAGAGCAGAGACTGTTTTATTTTCATCAAAATATTCTGTAAAATAAATAAAATATGCGCGCAAATAAAAGGTTCATGTATTTATGTAGGTACTTATGTACACTTTCTTCACAGACTGAAGACACTTCACAGACTAATCTCAATTTTGGATTAAAAACGATTTGATAGAAAGAAATAATTTGGAGAATAAAATGTCAGGTATTTTTAATCTTTTCACCTTTATCTATATTTTTCGAGTACTATCAATCGAATTTATCAATTCTCAAAATTAACAAAAACCAAAGTTTTATAGCTATAGTTTTCAATAAAAAAAATAAATATAAATTGCATAAATGCATATTTTTGCAAACTCGTAACAAACCAACAATATTCAAATATTTCAATTGCTTTAAAACTAACAGATTAATAAATATGCTGCTATCTGGCACCATCTGGAAAATTTAATTATTTTAGCATATAAAGAAGTTGTAATATAAAAATGTAAGACAATCTGAATCAGCTGAGTGTTATGCTTATAAACCGAGTTTATGGTATGATTTAATGTTTAATGTAATCAGTAAACATTTTTGGATGTAATTTTTTATATGGTTTATATTTTAAACCCTCTTGTACGAAGATTTAGTATTTATAGGTCACGTCCCATTTTCAGTTACCTCATATATTTCAACACCGTCTCTTTAAATTTACACCACACGAAACTGCTATACAGGGTGTCAATTTGAACACTTCCCACCCTCAATATATTTCTTGTAGTTGAAAAAATGAAAAATCGCAATAACCCGTGAATTTCACCTGTAAAGGGGACACTTTAAAGTTATATTTTTAGCCTTCTTGTTTCAACCCCCTAGAACGGGTAGAATGTCACCCTTAGAATCTTAAATCTCAAGTGGCACAGCGTTTTATAGTGCGCTCAATTCTCTTTCCATTAGTATCACTTTGTTGCTTTTTGTCCAGAGTTTTTCGAATAATCGCATTTCAAAATTACAGAAACAATTACCTTTGCCTGCATTGAGATTTAGGCTTTCAAATTAGACGATACAAAGTAAAGAAATTGATCGCACTATCCCAAACATTCTTTTGATTCTCATTTCCATATGAAAATGGAACGGTTATATCCAATTTTACGAAAATCCAAAAAGCCCAAATAGGACGATGGCCTTGACACCACTCTCTTATAATTTTGTATTTTAAAATATACTTACAGTACTAGCGTCATATTATGTATTTTCATCCAATTGGACCTAAACAATACTTTGACACTTCTTTGAACAGGCAATAAAGTTGTTCTAAGCAACCAAGTAAATACACACACTCATAAGATGGCTTAAGGGCAAATAGAAAACAATTTAGCATAATGGTTAATTAACCGTAAAATAGCAATTTAAGCAAGTAGGAAAAGTGGAAATTAAATATTCAAATGCCTGGAAGTTGTTTATTGCTTAATTAATATTAATAGGCGTCTTATTATACCTATGCGAAAGCCTATAAGTTATTCACTGAGTTTGTGTTCACATTTAAATATCAATACTTCGCAAAGATGAAATTAACCTGAAAGCGTAGCTCATGAATTTTCTTTTTTTCCATTGCTTAGTAGCGCAATTTGAACTGAAACTTATTAAAATATTTATTGTTACTATTCGGTTCAGATGTGGAACTTCAAACAACTTCAGAAATGTAACTTTTAGGCAGACAGTTTTTCAGATTCTTGAATAAACTGAAAATGGCAACTGATTTACATTTTGGGTCAGGAAAGAATCCAATTTCGATTATAACTCGTTCTAATATTCAAAAGCAAAAATTGTATTTTAATTTATTAATGAAAATATTGCCGAGTTAATGTTGGATCTAGCTATTATTGTTGCAAATACTTTGTAAATAATTTTCAAATCAGAATAATGGAATAATCAAGTTGATAGAATCCAAGCAAATAGTTTTAATTCCATTGTCAAGCTACATAATGAAAAACTATTTTGCTTTACTCTTTTGTATTTTCCTATTAAAAATATACCGCATTTATGTCGCAAAGAATCGTTTTCAACATAAATCGTCGTTCCTAGTTCCCATTCCGTAAACTGCATTATACAATCACATCATTTCCACTCTGTCGGCTCTGGGAAAGAAGACAATGTCTTCCGACAAAAATACATTTACTCGTATTTTCTGAGAAAACCTATGATGGTTTGGATAGTAAATGGAGGCTGTGATTTTGAAATTCAAATATTACGAAATTTATTCGGAAATTTAGCTTTAAATAAGAACCGTATCGAATCGAAGCTTTTATGAATCTGTTGGAGCGAAATGATCTGACATTTTAAGAGCGTACTTTAAAATAATTTGAAGCGTTTGCACATCGGTGTCTTCATAGTGAGACGTTCCAGAAGAATTAGAGGCAATCGTCGTCTGAAATTCTTTTAATGTATTTGATAAATGGGTCGCAAAAGAAATTTACATTTAAAGGGTAAAGGGTTTGATTTACAAGGTAAAAATCTTGAAATATGTGATGAATGTAATTATTAACACAATTAAAAATGCAGGTATTTATTGCTAATTACTCAATTACTAATTTACGGCACATTAAAAAGCTTGTGAATAAACTTGCAATTTGTAAGTCTTTATTGTCTCCGTTTTCTCGTGTGATCTTTTCATCTAACATACCTACTCATAATTTAAACGTATTACTTTCCACTGAACGTAACTGCCAATCTTTAAGATATTGCCCATCTCTAACACACGTTCAGCCGTAAATAATGGCGTCTGGTATCTGGAAAATCCCATTGTATCCGATTTATGATACATATTGATGAAAAGAAAGTGCAAATGAAAATATTTACATATAGAGCATGAACCTGGTTAAAAGCAAATTCATATCAATTTTGGGTTCCGTTTCACTTTTTGCCGGAAACGTTATTTAACTAACAAATGTGTGGCTAAACTCTGCTAGGTTGACATCGAATATAATAATAGTGGTTTCTTTGCTCTGAAGAGATCACGAGGGTCTCTAAGCACAAAACTACACCTTTTTTAATGCTCATATTTCGATCAACACGTGAGCTTTCTCCTATCGATCTCTCACCTATCGAGGCCAGCAAGATATTTCCGTATTAAAGATATATTTTATTCGAAAGAAGTATATTTCAGATGATAATTGGTCCAGTTATAACTTATATTTGATGGTTTTTATATCATCTGTGTCGGCGAAACGGCAAACAATTATGTTGATAAGAAATGTGCCTTTTGGGTTTCAAACACAAATGATTCGTGGTGGTACTTTTCCTCTATTGAGCCTTTGTAATATACACTTTCCATAAACAGTTTTGAACGGTTCGGATTGTAGATTCAAACTGAACAAAGTAGCAAGTTGTGTAGAAAATAATCCATGATCGGTGATAGATTTTCCAAAAGTATTTGCAATAATGTTTTTGCCTCCGCCACCACTAAGTGCTAAGATAACTAAAACTTTCTGGTGATTATGTTTTCTATCACTAAAGACTGTTTTAAACGTTTTTTTAGACGGATTGTGCCTATTTTGTAATTCCTTTCGATATTTATTCCGGTCAATTCAATAACTGAATATATGAATATATGTAAAATGCGGAAACTTCACCTTGGATATAACTACCTGAAAGTACTACAGCAACATGAAGGGAAATAATGGAAATAAATTTGTCAATATACTACTCGAAATAATAATTTAAACGCTCAGGTGTTTAATAATATTAATTATTACTACTATGAAAGACAAAATCGTTCTTTCCGAACTTGCATTCACACGTGTGTTCTATAGTAGGTTACAAAGTTTATAAATTAAAATGAAATTAATGTTATAAATCTACTAGTCTAAACATACTCTGATCTAATATATTGTCTTCCATTTATTTTCCTGATTAATTTGCTGTGTTTGTAAAAGTTCTAGTTTTAAGTTGGCCAAAAATTTCTTGCTTTTTATGCACTGCATAGTTTTAAATCACATTTAACTGATAAATAACTTATTCAAAATTTGTGAATGGGATAATAAAAGTCCACTGCTCTTGTATTGCATAATTGTTTGTGTTACTGCAGAAAAGTGTGCTTTTATTTCATTGCAAATACAACAAGCAATTATGTTAATAGAACCTTTTCTTTAAAATTTTCTTTAGATGCATCGTATTATTCATTTTGTGCAATAAAAACCGGTCTCGCCAAGGCATTTTTGTCAATTTTGGGGCCGTCTTTATATGGACAGTCGTATTACTTGAAAAATGTAGTCACAATCCTACAAAAATCGATTGCCAACAAAAAAAATTAAAATGCTGCTGGCATGCAATATTTGCGTTCTTCAGCAGTCTGACCAATGACCAATCTATTGCAAATAGTTTTTATTGTTTTTCGTTTTTTAACTGCACCACAATAATTGAGTTTGGGTATACTATTTTAGGGTGCTTGGTAAGTGATGGATATTTTTCGTGTTTAGCAGCAGTATGGTAAGGACATTTTATGAATGTGAATATCTAATTTGGAAACAAAAAACGCAAATATTTTCGGTTGAAAATTATATGTTGTAGTTTCTGAGAAGCCATACTGAAATAATGCAATATTAATTCGTTTTCTAAGGCATGTTGTTATTTTATAGAAATTAAACCAGCTTTTTTTGTGCATGTCGTAAATTCAGTACAACGCAAGTAAATGGAGTTAACCCACAAATAAATGCAAAATTGCAAAGTACTCAATATCAAATAAATATTCAGCAATTAAATCTATAATGTGTCTTTATTTTCCATGTTGCTGACTACTGCATTCCAGTATGATATTTAATGCACTGAATTTTAACAGTTACCTATTTCCTGGTTAGTTAGCTTGTCCCTAACTAGTTTAAAACATTTTTGGTAACAGCAAATGGCCTATTTAAAATTTATTGCGCCAAAAATTCCACAATTCTCTACAAAAAATTAATTTGAAAAAGTTTTTCATAAAAAGAAGATATTTAGCACACAATGTGCAGGTGACGTAATATTTAAATGTGTCCCATCAATCTTCTTTATAAAATAGCAGAACGTTATTCGGATTCATAAAGCGTTTTAAATGTTCTATTGAATTTTTCATTTCGCTATATGTTCCCTCAATATTCAAGTTTCATTCTCGATCCGCGATATGAAACCTCGCCGTTTTCTAACGATAAATTTTTAACGGAAATCCAAGTTTTCTAGTCCTTCAGAGCTTATATCGTTCGGCTGGAAAACGTGGATGGATATATTAGCATTTTATATCTTAATGTCAAAAAAAAAAAGTAAAATGATGTTGGAGATGGAAATGGTCGTACGCATTTGGTGATCCACTGTTAGAATTAAATTCTAGATGATTAGAAGGTAAATTTGCTTTACATCGCCAAATTATTCAAATGTATTTTAGAAAAATTGTAGAAAAAATGTTAAGAGCCAAATGTGGGCTTTTATATTTTTTATCTAACATTTCTCATAATGATACGTTTTGTGCTTGTGTATCGTCAAATAATTTTAAATACTGTCAATTTGAGTGCGTTTTCACATGCAGAAAATATAAAAATAACTTGAAGTACAATCGAATTTTGCTTAACGTAGAATTGAAGTAGTGAATGCCAGAATGAAAATTCAATATATTATTGCCTCACAAGCGTGGTTTTCCATTTCACTCAATGGTGCTCAATATTTGCTTTATTTTCGCATATTCAGAAAAGATGAAAGATTTCTTTATGAAACTACGCAACAATGCATGTTCTGCAGTCTATATAAGACTCCAAAATGTGCACTTTCATTACTAGAAACTAGAATTGGCCATAGACAAAACCTTCTCGTTTTCATTCTCCCCAAGTAAGGTTTGTATGGCCAAAATTTGCCTTTATAAATACTACAATACGCTGACAATACTTAACTGTTCATGCAAGGTCAAACAATACCAAAATTTCTGCAGGAACTTTGGAAAATCATTATTAATTGCAAATCTGCAAAATTACTACAGTATTTTATCGAACCTGCAATTGGAGTGTTAGAAATGTTTACACTTCACATTGACTAGGCAATACCTGAATTGATGAACTTCGGTGTTAATTTGGATCCGAAAAAAACGGTCCCAAAGTTTACAACAATTAATAGAGTTTTCAGTCGGAATCAATTGTAATATTTTGACTTTCCTAATCCTTTTTGGGTTTTATTAACTAAATTATAATATTTTCACTTTCCAAATATCTATATCCGTTATTATCTAAGCAAACTAAAATTTGTATGTCCATTTCCATTTTAAATATCGCCATTTTTTGAAAGTTTTCAAGATGGAAGAGTTCTGCTAAGACGCTTCTAACACTAATGCTCTTAGGAAAGAGCTCTTGTTAGTAGAAGAAGAATCTTGGGCGATTGGTCGAAGGCAAAGTGGTGCAATTCTCCATGGACTAACTTTGCATTCGGTCCAATTTGATAAGAATTATATTTAAACTTTATTTTCAAGTTCCCTATCATTCTCTTTATGTAAAACACTCGAAAGGCCAAATATGCAAAAAGGTAAAGTTCCCGAGCTACTTTAGTTATCGTCTTTGATTTTAGAGATCCCAACTGAATAAATTTGCTACCTGCACTTTTCCAGAGTTTTGATTATTGTCTCTGATTCTCTCTTTTCTCTTAAAACTAGTTCGAATTTGTGGTAAAATTAACCGTGAAATAGTTTCATCAAAGAAATGTGATAAACTCTAAAAATTCAAAGCTGTGGAATTTTTTTTACGGCTCCAATAACTTATAACTTGAAAAACCAGACAAATCCATTTGCAACCATAAATATCTATGTACTCGTCTTTGTGGCAGCTGTACAGACATAAATTCGTAATGTTAACTAACTAACTTTTAAAAGGGCTCTTTGCCCAAACCGTTATAAAGATAAAACGACCCCATAAAGGAAAAACAACGGATTTCTCTTCCATTACCGAGTACCGCGTTTCCTTTGAGTTGTTGGCCAACGACCAAAACCGCTGACCATTCGACCACACTGCGCTTGATTTTAATACTTTTTATGTTCTTATAATGCGCTTTTTTGCTGGGTGTGGGAATATTACTGAAAGCGTTATTAGATTGGATAAGTTCTATTGACAACCATTACAATGTGTATATTTTATGCATTAGAATCGAATTAGGCGAATATATTTAGATTTATTATCCAGCGAACGAAAGCTGATGATGATAAGAACTAAAATAACTTCAAATTTTATGTGTCTACATCAGAACATTTTTAAAACAAATGTTTGCAGAACAGTGACGAAACACTTAATGGTTGCTTGTGTATCTTACAAAACGTTCTTTATCATGGTTGCAATGAGTAAGTTATATGTTAGAACTCAAAGACCTCAATGTTCAAATGTTGAAATATATGTGGCAACTGTTTAAGGGATATTAAATCGTTTAAACCAAACATGTACATCTAAATGTAAGAGCTTAGATAATTAATAAGAAAAGAGCCACTGCATATTTGAAATGTATTAGCACCAGACATATGTAACAATATCTGTAGTTTGCTGTATATATTCATTTCATCCCGTTTACTTCTGCACGAAATCTTCCAATCAGGTATATAAATTTAAAAAAGTATGTGATCATTTTCGACAATTTTTAAAATACGGGCAGGAGCAACTAAGCTTGAGAAACTATTTTACTTAATTCCGGGTTCTCGTCAGCGCATTATTTATTTTACATGTTTGTTTATTTCAACTGGTTTTTTTGATGTGCCATGGTTGTAAACACCTTAAATCCGTTGAGCAAAGGGGTCGCAGTATCAAAAGTTTTATACGTTCGTGCAACAAAGTGCAGATAAATTAAAGCAGGATTCATGGGTTGGGACTTTCTTCAAAATTCAACCAAGCTAGCGCAGGCGGTTCAAAGGTATAACCATATCTAGAATAATTCACTCACTAAAATAATTGAAAAAAACCAAGTCGGTTATTTTAATTATGCACATAAAATGTATTAATTTAAATTTCAGTTTTATTAGCTTATGCTCTATTGAATTTTGGCCCACAAATGAAGAATTAAAATAAATAGCAAGTAATTTATTTTCTGTCAAATTTTATATTGCAGTCTTACTTTAAGTTAAAATATGATAAAAATAGTCAAGCACATAAAACGATTCTATCGTGAAATGCCAAAAGCAGTTGGCAAATTGTTGCAATTTTGCAACGACACGTAAAAAAATGCCTACATTTTAGTGATGAAGTCGCTAAACGAAATTTTATAAAATTTGAAAATACAAGTTTAAATTGTATTGTCTTCTATCCAGTAAAAATGGCCACTGTCAAAGAGCTTAATGGTTAACCGATTCCACTGTTCAAAGCACTTAATTAAACAATAGGAGTACACTTCCTTTCTCACAACCTCCCTATTTATCTTGATAACTGGGTTGAAAACTTTTATTTGTTAGCAACCGACTCAAATGAATATAAATTTAGAAGCGAGCATGAACATTTAGCTACTCGACAACTGCTCCTTTCCAGACCGCAATAGGTTTCCCAACTTAGTGCCGTAGCTAGTTTGGGGTGGAATATTTATAAATTGTTTATAGGAAAGGTTCGAACATATATAGAAAAGTTTCAAGTCAGAACAAGCAAACTTTATAATTACTTTATTGTATATTTTTATTTTACAATATCCGGTTCACTCAGATGAGTAAATTTCATACAATTTGTACACCGTCAAACTTTACGTTTTTCAGTTTTGACAAGTTTTTCGCATTAATAACATTTTAGCATTGCTTATATCTAGATGAAACATTTAAATATTTTATAGTTGCATTTTTCCATGAATAAAATTGGTTTTAGAGTTCACTGGCGGTTGTTAAAAACTATGCCTGACCGAAGATTTGCGTACGTCTTTTGATCAATTAAGAAGGCAAGTAACTAAAATACCGACTAGTCGATATTTCGTTTGATTGGATAAAAATTTCTGATAGAATGATATATTTCGTTAACAATTATTCTGATTTATTTTCCTTCCAAAACTGATTAATGTTTTAGCACTTTATAAATTATAGTTTTTATACAAAATCTTTTAATTGTGAATTGGTGTTTGTAGTTTGTGTAAATTTTGCGCTGTTGTCTCGCCGAATCGTAATGAAATAAACGATGTTAAAAAATTTTACTTCACACTTTGACTGAGACCCAGGAAAGATAACTTAACAATTATATATACTGACATTAATAGCGTGTAGTACTTTAAACACTCGACTATTGAATTATTGATTTAAAAGCAGCTTGAGATATTCTTATTGCCAAAAGCATTAGTCAGAGATTATTAAGATTACTCAATTTTTGTTGAACTTTACCAGGCTTTGTACAAATATGAGTCTTGAATATCTTAAATAAATGCAATATAGGGAATAACTGGACAAGTCTGGAAATCTGATTTAGAGCTTCCGGAACCCTTTCCAGCTTCAGCAGTTTATACTTTATTGTCTAAAATTTGCAATTTAGCATGAAAGCTTTAATTGTTTTCATAGTATCTTGCAAGATTTCAAGTACAATTTTAAATATATGTCTAATTTGATCGTCAGTATATATGTTTTGGTTTAATATAAACGGGTTACCTGCAGTAAAAGAGGACTGATTGCTTTATGCAATAAGAAGAGTTACGAGAAAATCATGTCTAATACATATAATAAAAGTGCAAGTAAAGCTCAACAATCAACAGAGTTACATATAATAATTTCTAGATAAGGTTGGTCACAACTGCCTTTTATGGTACAAGGTGTTGCAAAAAAGTACGCCAATCAGTTCATTACGAGTTCCTCGAGCAAAATGTATGCCATGAAGAAATGAAAAATATTTTATTTTTAGTAGCAAAGCTTAAACACAATTTTGGTTTGTTTCGAATTGCTTGGTTACTGGTTTCACTATTTCACTATCAGCATAATGACATGGTTAAAAAAAAATTTTGCAAAATTTAGATTAAAAACTTTTTTTTAAAGTGCCATGCAGATTCCTGCTTAGATGTCCTCCGTTTAATTATTTAATTATCTTATCTTAAGATTAATTAAAAGACATCTTTAATTCAATAAAGCTTCTTTACTATCAGCATTTACTATCAATTTTGAATTTAATTTTCCACAGCTCTCCAAGCAAAGTAATTAGGTATTCTAGACCAGATAAAGCAATAAAAATTTATAATAGAAGACTAATTTGTTACAGTTATGAAACCCACGTCGTAACACTGAAAGCTCGATTGAAACATTTGAAATGAAATATATCGAAAATACGTCCAGAAACCTCCATTCTTCATAAGTTTTTTGCCTGCAGAAAACACTCAAACTGTCGGACTGGAAAACCACATTCAAAAAATTCTACGCTAATAGTGAAACCAGTTACGAAGCAATCCAAAACTAACCGAAGTTTTATTCAAACTTTGATACCCTGTATATCATACACACGGTGGTCCCAATTGGAAAATGTCATTGTGAAACTCGTATTCATTTTGCTCAGGAAAACTGCAGCTAACGGATTTCTGTAGTCCAAAAACTTCCGCAAGCAGACGAACTTATTATTTGATTTTGATTAGATATTTAATCTCAATTTTTCTTTAAGTTTAATCTTCTGCATATTCCTTCGTCCAACTATTGCGTCCAATAAATTGTATTTCGATTTGTAGAATACGCAACTGCTTTTATGTATAAAAACAAACCTTAAAACTTTGTCAGTTTAAATCATGGAACATTCTTTACGCGTCCGGCCTGGCCACATGTCCCTTGGCCTCTACCTTCGTCATATTTCCTATTAGAACATAAGGTAATTTCGGAATGGTCTGAATTTTTGAATCGTTCACTTGGATGATGAAGTTTTTATTTTTGCAGCTCTGGGGAGTGTAAACTTTTCTTCAAGTTCAAAATAGCTTTCAATTTATCTTGAATGTGCCAATTTATATTTTCCTTTGATCGATCTTTGCTCTAGTTAGTTGCCGGTTCGAAAAATGTCACATGCGTTTTGTAAAGAACAAACTGAACTTTGTATTTTCGTCGTAGAGTCGTACGTCAATGGCTTTGCTTCTTAATTACACTATTTCAATATAACATGTAAAGTTACGTCCTTGCCTATTTACGTTAGCAATACTTGTAATGATTAATAGAACAAATTATTAAGGAATGGAGAAATCAATTATATTTTTCATGTAAAATGTCCCGTAAAGTTCTGCATTCAAAGCACGAAACCGTTTAAAGTACATCTACTTGCTAAACTTGTCAATAAAAAAAGGAATAAGTAGGTGTATTCTTATTACGAAAGGAAAAGTTCGGAGGAAAAATCAGGACATCAGATGTCAGCAGTCTACGTTTTACAAACTTATTTCGGCATCTTCAGAGCATTTAATAGCTGGATGATATTTTGTTTCAGTTTGAAGTACAGTGATAATTTCAAACAAGTTACAACAACATAGGAAAAGCCAATAAAAGGGCCAGGCCGACCATAAATCTAATATTAACAAGGAAAAACATGACATGAGTAAAATATTAAATTAAAAAAACAGCTGAAATTGTTTCCTTAGAAGTTCAGTGTGGAACCGTTGGTTCTGCAATGCGCTTTATTATTTGGATCAAAATCTCATTAATGAAAAATACAGTTTGAAATTCCCAAACTTGTGGCGTTATTTAAATAAGAAGAATGTGAAATTTTGAGTGGTCTGAATTTTTATCACTGTATTTTTATTTGTTATCAAGTAATTTTGTTATGAACGTACAGGGACAATTTTTTAAACGTCTCACCAGAGTTACTACCAGTCCTAAATTCAAACTGATAGCGAACTCACGTATGGACTGCAACGCTTTCTTCGCTGCTAGCAAAACATTTCTTCAATTCTTCCCTGTTTTCTCATGTATTGGATATCACTTATGTTGCCCTCGAATTTGCTTCCCTTGACTTAACGCCTCGAATTGTTGCGGATCTTTCCCAATTTCCAGTAGTGGTACAAAGAACTCTCTATATGAGAAGTTGTATACGATTGGGACTCGAACATTAAAACTTGCATTTTTTGGCGAAATAAGTTTAGGAATTATTTTTTTTATAATACTTGAAAAAACCAGCCGATTCTAACGTAGATTATAAGCAGGAGTTTTCACGTGTATGAAACCTATAAAGAAAATTAGTAAAACACTTAAAATATAATGAGTTTGAAAAATAAACATCCGGTGTAGCAAAATTCGCTGAAAAACCTATTTTTATCACACGGTATTTTCATGTAAAATATCGGTAATTTTATCTAGCTAGATATATTTCAGGTTCACATATATAAATACTGACAGACAAAAACTTTAACACAATAAAACACAAATAAATTGAAGGAATTTTATATGTTTTTATCTCGTTTTATATGTTATTATCTCAGGTTAAGACCTAACCAAGTGAATTAAGTCTAAATTGAATTATTAATCATTTTAATTTGAAAAACTAAGACTGCGTGCGCAAACCAACACTCAAATCAGAGAACAAAAATTTCTTAATATACAAAAACTTTGCAAACTTTTTAATTTATAAAGTTAGCCAAAATAAAAAAGTTATTAAAAATATGTTCTTAAAATGCTATTTTCCGTACACTCGCACACATTGCAAAAAGTCCGTTTTTGCAATCGTGTGCTTATTAATTATTCCATATTTCCCATTTAATTTTATTTATGCTTCCGTGTTGCTTTAAAAATACTGTGCTTTCCATGCAATTATATAATTCAGAATGCCTTATCTGCAAATATTACCAAATTTCTATTTCGCACCTTTTATCGGAAACCCTTCAATAGCTTACTATATGTTCGCCTTGGGAATATAGGCCACAACTAAATAATCAAAGGACCACAAGCGGAAGCCTTCGGGTTTATGCAAAGTATGGAGGAAATTAAACCGATTAAACAAGTTCAACCTTCTCCTCCGATTTTGAAGGGTTCAATAAAGCATCGCTGGTGGAATCATTATATTTTCAAAACAAAACCATTAGGGAAACACCTGAAAAGGCTTTTAGAAACCTGATTGACAAGCAAGCGCTACGACTTGACGTCGTTTTTTAGTCATAATTAAATTATATTTATTCATCCCGTCGACGTTTCCAAGGAAAACTTTATTTTTAGACTCCTAATGGCCTTTCATGGAATTATGTTTATTCAAAGTTTTTCTATTAAGAGCTAATCCGAAAGTTTCAGGCGAATGCAACGATAATATCTTATAAACACAGCTTTCAAAACTCGGATATAGCTAGACATCGTCGGATTAAATATAAATAAGATTAGTAGGTAATTAAAGAGCAGTTAGTATCACTGGAATGTTTTATTGCCATTTTACATAAATAAGAGATTATTTTCCAAGTTCGTCCTGAATCTCCTGGAAACTTTTTCCTTTGGTCTCTGGGATCACAAACAGTACGAAGGCAACGGCAGACGCTGACACCAATGTGAATATGAAGAATGTTGTGTATGCACCGACAGCTTTGCTTAGTGGCTCATAGCCAACGGTTACTACAAAAGCCAAAAACCAATTGAACATTCCAGCATATGAACTCATTCTCGCCATGATAGCGGGGGGAAATATTTCTGAAGAAGCCAACCATGGGATCGGACCCATACCAATAGAGAATGCGATAATAAAGAGAACTAGAGCGAGCAAAGGTAGCCAACCTAAGCTTTCAACTGTGCTTTTCGCTGCCAACTCTTTATTCTTGATTAAAAAGTAGATTCCCAGCAGCAGGGTTGAAAGCGCCATTATTCCGCCTGATAGCATTAGCAAAAGCTTTCGTCCTAAGGCTTCGACTAACCACGTGGAGAAAATTGTCACTATAACTTGAACAATTCCAACGATGCAGACACAGAGCTCAGCTTTTATACTTGAAGCTGCTTCTTTGAAAATAGATCCTGAGTAAAACATAACAGCATTAATTCCAGACAATTGCTGATAGAACATCAACATAAAGCAAATGACTGAAGATTTCCATCCTTGCTTGGATTTCAGCTGCTCTTTGAATTGTCCTTTTAGTTCCTCTTCTTTTGCGGCTTGTTTCTCGACTTCAGCAATTTCGGCGGATGGGTCATAATCTTTGCCTCTGAGTCTGGCATAAGCGGCCATGGCTCGATCCTTTTTTCTGTTCTTGATCAAATATATTGGAGACTCGGGTTGGAAGAAAAACAACAATCCAAATACAACGGGTACAGCTAAACACATGATGCAGAATAATATGATTGGCACCGCCCATCCCAGGACATTGGACCATAAAATGCCAATGGTGATGAACAATTGCATGAACGTCCCTAAAAATAAAACAAAATATAAAGATGTAGAACGACACATTGGACAAAACCTTAAAAATCTGCAATGTTGCAATATGCAACTTTATATAATGGTGAAATTTACAGTGAATGTTACAAACTACTTTTCGTTAAAACTGGCGAGTTTAGGTTGTCCACTAAAAGAAACCCTTCCTGATATTTTGGAAGCCCCAGTCCCTTGCACGGTCGGCACTGGACAGTGTAAAATTCCAGAAAAAATCGGGGAATGCTTGCGAAAACGTTTCCCGTAAAAGTACTAAAAGTTTAACGCCTTTTGGTAACTGCTGGGTTAGTTTACGTACTTAACGTAAGATCTTCACTAGCATACAGAAAACTATCGTGTTGATTAATGCGATGAGGACCGTTGATTAAATGTTCCAATCCTACTAAGAGCAACATTTTGTGTATATGGAACATTCTTATTCTAGAACTTGCCTGCCTTGCCGTGCCATTTTGCATGTTAATCATAACAAATTTTGCATAGTGAATCGTAAACATACAGTTGATTTATTTGTTCTACCAAAGCAAGTTCCGGAGTCATTTTTGTTTCTTAAGATCATTTTTCGGCTTTCGGGGCATGCACCATTCAGCCCATACTGGGTTCGGAATAAAGAAATCCGAATATTGTTAAATTCAGGAGTGAAACACAAAATATGAGAATTTCATTCTGTAAATGGTTTTATACTTTTTCACAATGTCTAATAATGCGGTTTTTTTCAGGTATGTTTCGAGATGTTGAAGCAAGTTTCCAAATTGAATTATATAACATAACAGCTGGTAAGCGATTAAAGTTTTATAATTATTTGCTTGATAACGCTGGTATTTACATTTGAAAGCTACATATTTTCACATAAAATAATATTTTAAGAAAAGTTTCGTCTACAAATCTATCCGAAGTTGGTCGTTTCGAGCTAGTTTACCGGGAAGAAATATTGAAAACACAAAAGATAATATTAGTACAACAAATGCCTTCAAAAATAAATTATGGACGTTTAGACGTGATTTCTGAAGATAATGTGTCCAGATTACATTTGGTTGTTTGGTTGTGGTATTGTGGGATGAATTGGAACTTTTCTATGGAAATTAAAAATAACTGAGACAACAATTTTCACTATTCTTATAAAGTAGAGCAGCCCCATATGCGACCACCTGAATTAAAATGTTCACTGAGCATTTAAACTAAAATGTATTCATGTATTTATTATCGATTACGTTAAAAATGTCGAGTAGAATTTGTTAATAGATAAAATACGAAATGAAAGTTTTACTTTTGCATCATTTGCCGATTTGATTTTGTAAGAATTTAAACTTTTCGGTATAAATCTCCAATCTTTATTCGACTGTCTAATTTATTGACAAAAATCCTACCGACAATTAAAATAAGTTCAGTCAATCTAAGCATGTTCTTCACATGAATTAATATATTTTGATCATTGTCATAGCTCCTAGAATTATTTAAGTTTACACTTCTAAGACAATTCTATTAATAACCAAGCCTGTTCATTAACTGCATTTTTTCATTTAATAGGATGTGTCAATAAAGCATCTCATTTGAAACCAGCTAATATTAAAAATAATTTCCTTGTGAGGTATTTAAACAAACAATAGCCAAAGGATCATCTAACTAATTTAATTGATCTAAATGAATGCAGGAAGATGAATGATCTAAATAAAACAGCAGGCCCACGTGTCGGCGTTCTTTCAAACCTTATTATTTGTACGGTCCCAGTCATAATCTTTTTCCGATACTTTTTTAATTTGATTCTGATTAGTTAGCTGTAGAGCAAGGACTAAAAATTATAATGTTATTAGCATTTTACCTCACACAAATTAAAACAATTGAGTGGATTTGTGACATAAACAACCAAGTTTGCAACTGTAATAATATTAAATTGGACTACAAGGCGGCACCTAAATAGCCATTTTGCTCATTACCATATCGTGAATAGTTGTTGCTTGATAGGAAAAGCCACAAAACTAACCTACTATTTGGCTCAAACGTGCCTAAGCATAAAGGAAAAGGTGAAAGCAAACCGCATTTACCAAAGTGAATAGAGCAGCCCATGTTACTGATGGAAGTAATCAATTTAAATGCTTTACGGTTTCAAATGTTTAGAGTGTAAAAGGTTTTCAAGTAAAATTCAAATGCAGTATTAAGAATGGCGGTATTACGTTTCCAAAACATTTATATGTGTATTACCAAAGTTTCGTCCAGGAAAGGTGCCATACGAAAAATGTTTTTTTTTACTTGCACCGATTTGATAAGTTAAAGAGGATTCAACATCAACCGTGTCTGGTACAAGGGACTGCTACTACAGCTACTAAACATCCCAAAATTATACATTGTTTCTCTGTGTTCTAATATAGCAATGTAATATAGTGTTTGCTCTTGCATTGTATCGTCTCCTATCTGCATCAATTGCAAGAATCTCCAATTTAAGAGTTCAACATGATTGATAACAAGTAGTTATAATCAATTGTTGAAGTTCAATAACTTCTGTAAATTTGTGCAATTATTCAAAATATAGTAAATACTGAAATGTGGCAATAGTTGTGCCTATGAGCTTTACAATTCTGTCAAATAATGTATAATAACTATTATTTTAGACTAGACAGAATTGTTAAAGCTAGGCTTAAAGGTTAACGATAATGATTGGAAGTACACGATAAGTATGGGTACAAATATATGTTTTGGACCATCTCTAGTCTTAACTAAATATAGCTCTTAGAATTTTTTGTAAAAGGCGATTTGTGTCTCACTGTTCCTCATTTTCACAACTTTTCAGAATACTTTTTTATATTACTGATCTAAACTTAAAAATGTTCTCGTATAGCAGTCAACATATTTTCCTGTGTTCTCTGCCCTTTCAAAACACTTCCAGCGCCAACCAAAAAGTAGCTTGGCTTAATATGACGAAGGAAAACCAACAATTCTTTTCAAATAAAATTAGTGATTTTTTATGTGTGAAATTTAATATTGAAGGTAAATTTATGACTTAACAAAAAAGTAGTAAGCTTGCTGTTTATTAGTGTGCACCAATTCTAATTCGAATGGAAAAGGAATCAGACACGTAAATTAATTAAGAATACTTGATAAATGTTATTTAACTGTTGTTATTGGAGATAACGAGTTACAATTTTCTATTCTAAACCGATATAATTTGCGTTTAAAAGTTAGAACTTTATTGTACATTATATGAAAATTTGCAAAAATAGATTTACTATGCTTGAGCCAAATATATATTGGAACTAAATCAGTATGAAAAAGGTTTGACTATAAAAAACAATAAAAAACTAAAAGCGTTTGACAAAGCGGAACTTGAACAATCATTTAGAATACTGTTTTTTGATCCCAAATATTTATTTATTGCAAAGCCCCAATATATTTTTCGAATTTTAGTTGCGAGTTACCTCTTATTTGATTTTCCACTGTTCTCGGTTGACAAAACGGGGTATGTAGGATAAAAATACCTATC
>NW_026018715.1:5482007-5483032 GCF_020466585.1 Dendroctonus ponderosae
AGCCCTACCTCGGTATTTATTTGGTGCTTGGGAAAGTGTCAGTTATTGTGATCTGAGTGCCCCTGGGAGGCCCTGATTCGATTATGTCCAATAGTTGTTCATCTGTGCCTGGAACCCGAACATCTATCCTCCACTATATTTATGGAACCACTATCCTCGCTTCTCTATGTTACTCAACTTCTGCCATGTTACTGTAGCATTTTCCCTGAACTAATCGCATATCCGCAAACTCGTGAAAGGAAATTAAAAGTAAGTCACAGTTTGACAAATTATTGTTAATATTGACAAGGGCTATCCACCTGTAACTCTGTTAATGACAAAAAACATTATTCCTTCTGTGCCTTTTCATCAACAAATTGTAGAAGAGAACTTTTTTGCAATCAAAAATTTACGTAATTTGAAGCAAAGATCGTAATTTTTCTGTTTGAATGCTTAAGTATTCTAATATGCTAACAATTAAACATGGAACAAGTTCAAAATAATGCTTAATAACTAAGTTGAAATTCGATCTTCAACTGTTAAGATCTTCGAGAAATTTTCTAAAAAAAAAATTTCAAATTTTTCTCGTACTCCCCACGAGAGCCTCTATCACCCCTTTAAAGGAATGACGCCAATTTAGAATCACCCTGTATATATTCTCTTAAAACAGTCAGTATTCAGGATTTTCAACTAAAAGTAGCACACGCATTACGTATCATTTTTATATATATTTTCATTGGCACACGCCAACGCAATACAAGAAGCAGGCATTATTTTCAAAAACTATTCAAATGGACCAGCCATTGTTTATTAAAAAAAAACTGTCTGTTCTTCATGGTGATCAGGAAAAGAATGAATATTACTATAAAGTTGATAATTGATGGGAAACCATTAATATGTGAAAACAATAATAAATGAAACGACTGAACAATTGCAGGAAATGAAATCTGAAATTGAAATAGACAGAAACTTACAATTAAAAACGATATTACGTGAATTAACTAATGAGACCGGCGAGAGCCCTTTTTAAAAAACAATTTTATTTC
>NW_026018715.1:5483132-5487400 GCF_020466585.1 Dendroctonus ponderosae
CTGTATAATTCCATGGTTACCGGAGTTTTAAATAATTACGGAGCAACAGGTATTTGCGCAATGTTAATTAGGCAGATTACCTTGAAAAACATTGCCGCCGTATCTCTGATATAGTTTTTTGCAAATTTCTCAGTTTCTAATAACCATTAATTTATTTTCTATTTTTTCTGTACTCCTATAACAGCGCCAGACAAACCTCCAGAGGAATGATGCCAATTTTGAATCACCCTGTATATATTTATCTTAAATCACAGTTCTTAAATAACTACAGAAACTTAAAAAAAAAACTATTGCAAGCACTCCAGCCCATATAGTTTTACGTAAACGCTTGTGCAATTATATTGTTGATCGATATTTTTGTATACTTTCATAACGAAAATCCACAAATCCATTTTCGTGCGCCGTATTGTATCACTTTCCACGAACACCCTTCGCAGGTACATTAGTCATCAAGCGGGGCAAAGTTCGCCGATAATTCATCCAAGTTCCGATAACTTGCTCATTAGGTTTTTCTTGTCGACTCCTGCGAAACCCCTTGATTAAGGTCTACTTTCATTATAAGTTTTCCTAGAACCAGCAAATAAGAGTCAAACGTGCTGACTGAAAGTAATATCAAACTGGAAAATGGAGCCGTTTAATTCAAAACTGGAACTTTACGTCATTAGCGCAGCAATTTTTTGCGCACAGCTGAATTTTGGAGAAATTTTCAAGATGTAAATATGTTGTATCCATTTATACAACATCCAGAAAAAGCCGTTATTTCAGGTCCTAGAAAATAAACCGCGTTATTAACTTTTCTGGCAAATTTGTCTAAAATGTTTATATTCTGTCGTTAGCGTTGGACGAGCTGCGTTTCAACAAATTTTGTTTAAAAAATGTCTTACTTTTAGGACGAACGAGCTAGAGAGTTGAAATTGTACACGCTGATAGAGTTAAGACGCCTCTGCTTACATTCGAAAAAGCTTGTTATATTGTCTCGTCAAAAAAATTCGTTAATATTCCAAGAAACTCGTCATTAACTTTCCAGGAAAGTTTTTTTATTATTAAAATTGATGTTCCGCTTTTGTAAGGGGGGTTTCTGCAAGCTCTATTTTAAACCTTCCTGACACCTATAGAGCCATAGCTAGAGAGCTAAATTTATGCACAATGATAGAAATCTCTCGTTCCTTGAAAATTTAGCAAAAATTCTCAATTTGAGTTCTTTACTTTGAGCAAACGTCGTATCTGTAAGGACTGCTTAACATTTCTACACTGTCAAAGAGTTGAGTTTTTATAAGATGGTAGGAAAATCCGTTTCAGTTGTTTTGCCAAAAAGAGTTTTATTATTGTTTCAAGATTTTTTTATTAAAGAAGTTATTGAGTTCGGTCACTAGCTTTGTGCATAGGGCGATATCTGTTAAACAATTTGTGACTCATTTTTTTCAGGAACATAGAGATTGACTCTCGTTATTTACGATCGGAACCTCGAGTTAGTATTTTCACTAGAAATAAGAAAATAGAAGTTTCACTAAAAAGGAACATTTTGAAAGTTGTTTTTAGAGCAAGCGCTGTTTCTGCATTTTGTGTTGCAGAAATTCCGCACTTCTAGAGTCGACAACTGGAGAGTTGAGTTTTAGCACGAAGATAGAAATGACCACTCTCTGACTCAAAGAGCTCGTTTTTATTTGGGATTTTAGCTTTGGACAAGCAGTAATTGTGCTTGGACAAGCCGTAAAAGTCTGTTTCGAAATTCTGCTGTCCTAGAAGAAAAAGTTAGAGGATTGAAGCTTTGCAAGAGGATAGCTATTATCTTGCGCAGTGCATAGTTGAGAAAGCGTATTATTATTTATTCACAAAAACTTTTTAAAAATTTACCATTTCGATGTTTAGCTTTTGCCAAGGAGCTTCTGCATTATCAGATTCAAAAATTCCCGACCGAGAGCTAAAAATTTGAATTATTGCAAGAAGATACAGAATGAATTTAGCTGATAGTGATAAAAACGAAACCTAAAGACTGGTGTCATAAGAATTGTCGGCTGGCTATCGATCGCAAAACCAGCTTTAATCGACTCTAGATTTACTCCAACAATAGATATCGGTTCAAATAAATTTGAGACTTATAACTTAGTGATTCTTCGTAACAATGTGCAACAAACATTAACAACATTTAGCCAACCTAGCATAGCTTGGACATTTAATTTACTTAGATTAGATTTGATTCTTAACTTATATCATTAACCTATCTGCAAAGTTGTGAAACGGTTTTGGATATTTACGTTTTGATTATAAAAACCAGTTTGGATTTTTTTTAAAAACGACGAAGAAATGGCATAAACGCTGAGTTTTTTGGTAATAATTGGAACATTACTTTGAATAGTGAAAAAGTTTTGGCAAATTATAATACAACCAGAGTTAATCGGCACGAGTTTATATTTACAGCTACAAACCTTGATAATATTTTCAGAAGATGTGAAATAAACAGTATGTGGAACTGAAAAGTCTAAACTGTTGCCAATTATACGCTTCAAGCACATTTGTCCTCATTCCAGATTTAAGCATATTTGAAATGTTTACAGTTGCATCTAAAAATAAAATACGATTAAGGACGGTCTTATTCTCCTTTGGCTTAATTTTTCATTAGATCGAAAATTATTCGCCCATACTGATGGTACTAATAATAAAAACAATACAATTAAGATCAAGAGCCAGATCTTTCAGCCCTAGGTACTTTCCAAAAAAGTCCAGTCGGTTGTAGTTGCATTCCAATTCCTGTCCAAGAATTTACAAATTTTTTGTTTGTATTTCGGATACATTTGTGAAATTATTTCCGTTATCTTATACAGTATAAGTTATGATAAGATATGATAAGATCTGACCGTTAAATGTTTTCTATTTGAATCAAAAATGGACCTAAAATCTTATTTGGTTACTGATTGTTCTAATTCGTTTTGTAAGTGCAATAAATTTCTGTTCGTTTTTAAAATTATTGATTGTTAATTATTAATTGATAATGTTAATTTTTTAAGTAATAATAATTAGTTAAAGTTTCAAAATTAMTTCATTGCAGCGATAAGCGCAGTAGACAAAACATTTAATATGTATATCTAATTTGTGTCCTGSATTTGATCCTCCGTCTGATAGTTCAGTTTCAGATAAATTGTTTCCTTCAGAGATTGCTTAGGGTTGAGCCAAAGTTAAATCTTCAAATCTCAGTTTCTTCCAGAATAAAAAATATTTCGATGTTCTCGAGCTACTTTAGAGCACGCTCTGACACCGGAATCACTCTGCGGAAATCGAACGTATTAAAACTGTCGATTTATATTCATTACGTATCGGTGTTTTAAGATTCCCCTAAACTCTAAACTTTTAAATATTCATTATAAAAGTGAAGTTTAAATGCATCAATCAAACGAATGTTCTCGCAAATTCCTCAAGCCAAGTATTTGCCGGAATTTTCACGATTCAACCTCACATTTTGTTATACCCAATATAAAGGAAATCTACCACTAACACTTGTTAGTGTCAATTATTTTTTGGTTCGTGCGCACTCCTAAATCATTTCGGAGGTGTTAACTGGGCCACTAGGACATACTCGTCAGACAAATCTTCAGTTCTCCACCAATCTCTGGGGAAATTTAAAGCCGCCGTGGAATTATTGATTTTAATATTTTACCTGTAAAATTATTCGACACCAGTCATCGTTGAAGTATTAATGGCTTCGAATTTCCCAATAAATTTAGTTCATTGACATCAACTACTGATTGCTTTGTGTACTCACATTGCCTTAGCTAATAAACTAAGAGTCAATATTTTATTAAACTGCAGATATTTTCCGTCCATGTATCGTGGTCTTAAAGTTAAAACTGATCAAGTCTGGAATAAAAAAAATTCACACGCACTTTTAAACCGACCCGAAAATTATATGAGAATACTTTTGGAAAATCTGTCATTAAAGCATATTTTAGTGCACCTATTTGTGCGGCCCTCGGGGACTTCGTCAGCTTTTGAAGGCAAATATATAATTTTGTAAAATTACTTTATTGTACGTACTTTCCTGACTGTGTTTCAATTCCAAATTAAAATCAAATCTTGGGTTCTTCAGTCATTTATTGTCTATTTATCAATTAAAAAAACGTTTCTGTGTTTTCCACCATCATCAGTTTCAATGTGTAGCGTTGTTGCTACTTAGTAGTACAAAGTAGCAACAACGCTACACATTGAAACTGATGATGGTGGAAAACACCGAAACGTTTTTTTAATTGATAAATAGACAATAAATGACTGAAGAA
>NW_026018715.1:5487500-5508458 GCF_020466585.1 Dendroctonus ponderosae
TCGATTTAATATCTGACTGACTAAATTATACCAGGTATCTCAGTGTTTTACTTATATACATTCGAGCAGGTATATTGAGAGAGAAATAATTTCAGTGTTACTTTTAACTTTTTTGCCGTTTTGTAGGCATGTTTTTATATAAAAAAGAATTTTTTTATTGTGATACTCCTCCAACTTATTAAATTAATGTAATTAACTAATTAATATTACTAAAGTGAATATCACGTTAGGACAAACAAACGTTATTTTGTACAAAAAAAGTAGATGAAGTGAACTAGCAAAAAGAAAAATATTGGTGGTTTAATTTTTCCCTAGATGATCCTAGCTCTCCAAAAATGTTAACATATAACCAAAACACCCATTTTTAAAACAACATCTTTTCATATGATAGGTTTTCCGTTAAATCGGCCTAGAATGACTTAAGAGACTATGAGAATAAATTATTTTGTTTAATTATGATACACTACACTTATCTAGAATAGTTTGTATTGAATCACTTGCAAACATTTTACCAAAAACGTCGGTGATTTTAATAATATTTCCAATATTATTCTTTTACTCAGTCGCTCTATGAATCATCCTTTGTACTATCCTATAAATGCTTAACAAAACTATTTTCACATTATGTTTTCGCATGTATGGAATATCAATCGATTGATTAGCTTCGTGGTATGTTATATCTTCTGTGTGGCTTTATGCTGTATTTTGGTCTTTCTGTTCAATTTTCTTGTGTTTATATCATTTATTTGACGTTCCTTCTTTTTCGTTGAAAGTGATATATTTTCTTTTCTACAATGATTCTATAATAACTTTAACTTCTTTGACACTGATATTTTGTTTATCGGAATTTTATTTGCAGAAAATCAGATAAACTGATTATTAAGATCGGATAATCTGTTACTATTTAAGCTCATTATTGTACAGTATATGTAATGTACATCTATTCCTGTAACTAATGCAGTTATTGGAATTTATGAAATTATCTGTGACGACAAATATTTAAACTAAAAATGTATTTTGACTGGTGTCAGTGGTACACCCATACTTTCATGTAATGGTGTGTGAAAAGTTTCAAATCTATTCATAGATAAAACTTTTGACCTCGGGGAAAATTTTGCCGCAATAAAATTATCTGGCTTCCAGTAAAGTTCAAACAAGTAGTCGGTCATTAACTCCATAAGATCGTTAAAATCTACGAGCTCAGCAGAAATCCGGCTCTAACAGCATGAATCTAAAACCATCTCAGCTTGAAACGACGTACGTTGCACTTTATCCAACATAAAAAGCTTACTGTTAATTTCACTGTAGCTGATTCATTTCCTCATATAATTGACGCTATCTTTTATCCTTTATTTTCGTTTTTATTTCATTCTTAAATTTTTGTTATGTATATTTAGAAAATAAAAAAAACTGTTTTAAGTAGGGCGAGTTTGATCTTAACTTTGGTGGTCGTCCAAGTAATTTTTCTCGCTACACATTCAAGGTCCAAACAGCTTTCATAGTCTGAATCTTTTGGCACAAAATGTAATCTGATAATATAATAAATTGAAATTAGGTTTTGCCCTACAACGATGAATGGAAAGGAAAATGGTTAATAATTATATGTATGTTATTAAATGTGTAAGAGTAAATTTGATTATTTTTTTACTTACAAACTTGACAATTATTCAAAACTTTAGCAGATGTTTGTGGATGTATACCTACACGAGAAAGTTTCGTATTTATTTAATTCTCAATAGATGGAACACTAAAAATGTATAGAGCCTCAGCTCATCTTTTGGAAAAAGCTTTTGTTTGATGAATCAATGTATTGAGTGGGTATATTTTCCTATAATTAATGCAGAAAGTTATGTGGCCTCACATGCACAGTAACCACATTAAAAGCTGATTATCTCGAACAGTTCAGAACTAAATTTAAATTAATTGAACCAATAAATTTCGATATTTGACCACATCTGTTTTGGCAACTAATTAATTGATTTTGACTGTTGAATTTTCAAACATTTGGGTAATATTTGTGATTTTTCCGTAAATGAATTTTAATAGTCTGATTGTAAAATTATAATTTCATCAACATGTCCAAACAATGTCATTATGATCCCAGCAATCACCTCAATTAGCTGATTCAAATAATAAAGAATTACGAGTAATTTTAAGTTCTGGGAATAGTTCAGTACAGCTAGTATAAAATATCATTAAAAACACCAAGTCAGCAAATACTTCCAGAGCCCGAATGTTAGTTCTGGGCGAAGTGAGCATTCGCTGAGTAAATTAAAAGCGGCGAATTAAAAACAACTTGAAAAGCGAAATTTTATACTCTGTGTTGAGATCTTTTTATTAATAATAATTCATGCGGATACGATACAAGAGGGAAATAATTCCAAATTTACTTAGTCGCCTACAGAATTTTTATCGCGGAATCAATTTATGTCATAGCTGCGTTTAATTGAAAGTCATTTCGGTGTACTAAAAATGTTGACAAATTGGCCCCCAACAGAACCTAAAGTAACTTTTCCAATTCTCACTCAAGCAGTTACTGTTGAAGATAAAGAATCTTATCCATTCGAAGTAAATCTGAGAAATATGTCACAATAGACCGGACAGCTTCTCGTTCCCAAATTACCATACGTCTTTCAAAGGCTTCCCGATCCTAGATTCCGCTGATAATATGAAATTCCCGAGCGTTCTCAAGAACGAGTCAAATATCTGGTGAAAAGATCGTGAATTTTCCAAAGGGGTGAAAGAATACATCATCAGATACAAGGCGAACGGAACTTTTCCGCTACACCCTTATTTACCTTGCAAATGTCGACTTCGTGTCGACGTTTCTACGTGACCAGATTCTTCTAGATTCAAAATCGCATTAATTTTTGTAAAGTAACTTGTCGAGACACATCCAGGCTAGTTCATATTATACCAGTGCTTTATTGGAAATATTGGAAACTTGGCTGATTTTGCATTTGAAATGCATATTTATGTGCAAAAGTAGGTTTTATGCAAAAGTAGTAAAGTTATTGCATTAACTGCAAAGTTTCAAATATTTTGTGAGATTCTTCAAAATTAAATCTAATTTGATCAATTTGATCAATTTGATACTCTTGATTCATGCGTGTAAATATTACATGAAATGTGCGATTTTATGTCTACATTCATTTTTATGAATCATCTCTCCAGACCGCCAATATTTAGAAAATGAGGAATCTTCCAGAAGGTATCAGAGCAGAGACTGTTTTATTTTCATCAAAATATTCTGTAAAATAAATAAAATATGCGCGCAAATAAAAGGTTCATGTATTTATGTAGGTACTTATGTACACTTTCTTCACAGACTGAAGACACTTCACAGACTAATCTCAATTTTGGATTAAAAACGATTTGATAGAAAGAAATAATTTGGAGAATAAAATGTCAGGTATTTTTAATCTTTTCACCTTTATCTATATTTTTCGAGTACTATCAATCGAATTTATCAATTCTCAAAATTAACAAAAACCAAAGTTTTATAGCTATAGTTTTCAATAAAAAAAATAAATATAAATTGCATAAATGCATATTTTTGCAAACTCGTAACAAACCAACAATATTCAAATATTTCAATTGCTTTAAAACTAACAGATTAATAAATATGCTGCTATCTGGCACCATCTGGAAAATTTAATTATTTTAGCATATAAAGAAGTTGTAATATAAAAATGTAAGACAATCTGAATCAGCTGAGTGTTATGCTTATAAACCGAGTTTATGGTATGATTTAATGTTTAATGTAATCAGTAAACATTTTTGGATGTAATTTTTTATATGGTTTATATTTTAAACCCTCTTGTACGAAGATTTAGTATTTATAGGTCACGTCCCATTTTCAGTTACCTCATATATTTCAACACCGTCTCTTTAAATTTACACCACACGAAACTGCTATACAGGGTGTCAATTTGAACACTTCCCACCCTCAATATATTTCTTGTAGTTGAAAAAATGAAAAATCGCAATAACCCGTGAATTTCACCTGTAAAGGGGACACTTTAAAGTTATATTTTTAGCCTTCTTGTTTCAACCCCCTAGAACGGGTAGAATGTCACCCTTAGAATCTTAAATCTCAAGTGGCACAGCGTTTTATAGTGCGCTCAATTCTCTTTCCATTAGTATCACTTTGTTGCTTTTTGTCCAGAGTTTTTCGAATAATCGCATTTCAAAATTACAGAAACAATTACCTTTGCCTGCATTGAGATTTAGGCTTTCAAATTAGACGATACAAAGTAAAGAAATTGATCGCACTATCCCAAACATTCTTTTGATTCTCATTTCCATATGAAAATGGAACGGTTATATCCAATTTTACGAAAATCCAAAAAGCCCAAATAGGACGATGGCCTTGACACCACTCTCTTATAATTTTGTATTTTAAAATATACTTACAGTACTAGCGTCATATTATGTATTTTCATCCAATTGGACCTAAACAATACTTTGACACTTCTTTGAACAGGCAATAAAGTTGTTCTAAGCAACCAAGTAAATACACACACTCATAAGATGGCTTAAGGGCAAATAGAAAACAATTTAGCATAATGGTTAATTAACCGTAAAATAGCAATTTAAGCAAGTAGGAAAAGTGGAAATTAAATATTCAAATGCCTGGAAGTTGTTTATTGCTTAATTAATATTAATAGGCGTCTTATTATACCTATGCGAAAGCCTATAAGTTATTCACTGAGTTTGTGTTCACATTTAAATATCAATACTTCGCAAAGATGAAATTAACCTGAAAGCGTAGCTCATGAATTTTCTTTTTTTCCATTGCTTAGTAGCGCAATTTGAACTGAAACTTATTAAAATATTTATTGTTACTATTCGGTTCAGATGTGGAACTTCAAACAACTTCAGAAATGTAACTTTTAGGCAGACAGTTTTTCAGATTCTTGAATAAACTGAAAATGGCAACTGATTTACATTTTGGGTCAGGAAAGAATCCAATTTCGATTATAACTCGTTCTAATATTCAAAAGCAAAAATTGTATTTTAATTTATTAATGAAAATATTGCCGAGTTAATGTTGGATCTAGCTATTATTGTTGCAAATACTTTGTAAATAATTTTCAAATCAGAATAATGGAATAATCAAGTTGATAGAATCCAAGCAAATAGTTTTAATTCCATTGTCAAGCTACATAATGAAAAACTATTTTGCTTTACTCTTTTGTATTTTCCTATTAAAAATATACCGCATTTATGTCGCAAAGAATCGTTTTCAACATAAATCGTCGTTCCTAGTTCCCATTCCGTAAACTGCATTATACAATCACATCATTTCCACTCTGTCGGCTCTGGGAAAGAAGACAATGTCTTCCGACAAAAATACATTTACTCGTATTTTCTGAGAAAACCTATGATGGTTTGGATAGTAAATGGAGGCTGTGATTTTGAAATTCAAATATTACGAAATTTATTCGGAAATTTAGCTTTAAATAAGAACCGTATCGAATCGAAGCTTTTATGAATCTGTTGGAGCGAAATGATCTGACATTTTAAGAGCGTACTTTAAAATAATTTGAAGCGTTTGCACATCGGTGTCTTCATAGTGAGACGTTCCAGAAGAATTAGAGGCAATCGTCGTCTGAAATTCTTTTAATGTATTTGATAAATGGGTCGCAAAAGAAATTTACATTTAAAGGGTAAAGGGTTTGATTTACAAGGTAAAAATCTTGAAATATGTGATGAATGTAATTATTAACACAATTAAAAATGCAGGTATTTATTGCTAATTACTCAATTACTAATTTACGGCACATTAAAAAGCTTGTGAATAAACTTGCAATTTGTAAGTCTTTATTGTCTCCGTTTTCTCGTGTGATCTTTTCATCTAACATACCTACTCATAATTTAAACGTATTACTTTCCACTGAACGTAACTGCCAATCTTTAAGATATTGCCCATCTCTAACACACGTTCAGCCGTAAATAATGGCGTCTGGTATCTGGAAAATCCCATTGTATCCGATTTATGATACATATTGATGAAAAGAAAGTGCAAATGAAAATATTTACATATAGAGCATGAACCTGGTTAAAAGCAAATTCATATCAATTTTGGGTTCCGTTTCACTTTTTGCCGGAAACGTTATTTAACTAACAAATGTGTGGCTAAACTCTGCTAGGTTGACATCGAATATAATAATAGTGGTTTCTTTGCTCTGAAGAGATCACGAGGGTCTCTAAGCACAAAACTACACCTTTTTTAATGCTCATATTTCGATCAACACGTGAGCTTTCTCCTATCGATCTCTCACCTATCGAGGCCAGCAAGATATTTCCGTATTAAAGATATATTTTATTCGAAAGAAGTATATTTCAGATGATAATTGGTCCAGTTATAACTTATATTTGATGGTTTTTATATCATCTGTGTCGGCGAAACGGCAAACAATTATGTTGATAAGAAATGTGCCTTTTGGGTTTCAAACACAAATGATTCGTGGTGGTACTTTTCCTCTATTGAGCCTTTGTAATATACACTTTCCATAAACAGTTTTGAACGGTTCGGATTGTAGATTCAAACTGAACAAAGTAGCAAGTTGTGTAGAAAATAATCCATGATCGGTGATAGATTTTCCAAAAGTATTTGCAATAATGTTTTTGCCTCCGCCACCACTAAGTGCTAAGATAACTAAAACTTTCTGGTGATTATGTTTTCTATCACTAAAGACTGTTTTAAACGTTTTTTTAGACGGATTGTGCCTATTTTGTAATTCCTTTCGATATTTATTCCGGTCAATTCAATAACTGAATATATGAATATATGTAAAATGCGGAAACTTCACCTTGGATATAACTACCTGAAAGTACTACAGCAACATGAAGGGAAATAATGGAAATAAATTTGTCAATATACTACTCGAAATAATAATTTAAACGCTCAGGTGTTTAATAATATTAATTATTACTACTATGAAAGACAAAATCGTTCTTTCCGAACTTGCATTCACACGTGTGTTCTATAGTAGGTTACAAAGTTTATAAATTAAAATGAAATTAATGTTATAAATCTACTAGTCTAAACATACTCTGATCTAATATATTGTCTTCCATTTATTTTCCTGATTAATTTGCTGTGTTTGTAAAAGTTCTAGTTTTAAGTTGGCCAAAAATTTCTTGCTTTTTATGCACTGCATAGTTTTAAATCACATTTAACTGATAAATAACTTATTCAAAATTTGTGAATGGGATAATAAAAGTCCACTGCTCTTGTATTGCATAATTGTTTGTGTTACTGCAGAAAAGTGTGCTTTTATTTCATTGCAAATACAACAAGCAATTATGTTAATAGAACCTTTTCTTTAAAATTTTCTTTAGATGCATCGTATTATTCATTTTGTGCAATAAAAACCGGTCTCGCCAAGGCATTTTTGTCAATTTTGGGGCCGTCTTTATATGGACAGTCGTATTACTTGAAAAATGTAGTCACAATCCTACAAAAATCGATTGCCAACAAAAAAAATTAAAATGCTGCTGGCATGCAATATTTGCGTTCTTCAGCAGTCTGACCAATGACCAATCTATTGCAAATAGTTTTTATTGTTTTTCGTTTTTTAACTGCACCACAATAATTGAGTTTGGGTATACTATTTTAGGGTGCTTGGTAAGTGATGGATATTTTTCGTGTTTAGCAGCAGTATGGTAAGGACATTTTATGAATGTGAATATCTAATTTGGAAACAAAAAACGCAAATATTTTCGGTTGAAAATTATATGTTGTAGTTTCTGAGAAGCCATACTGAAATAATGCAATATTAATTCGTTTTCTAAGGCATGTTGTTATTTTATAGAAATTAAACCAGCTTTTTTTGTGCATGTCGTAAATTCAGTACAACGCAAGTAAATGGAGTTAACCCACAAATAAATGCAAAATTGCAAAGTACTCAATATCAAATAAATATTCAGCAATTAAATCTATAATGTGTCTTTATTTTCCATGTTGCTGACTACTGCATTCCAGTATGATATTTAATGCACTGAATTTTAACAGTTACCTATTTCCTGGTTAGTTAGCTTGTCCCTAACTAGTTTAAAACATTTTTGGTAACAGCAAATGGCCTATTTAAAATTTATTGCGCCAAAAATTCCACAATTCTCTACAAAAAATTAATTTGAAAAAGTTTTTCATAAAAAGAAGATATTTAGCACACAATGTGCAGGTGACGTAATATTTAAATGTGTCCCATCAATCTTCTTTATAAAATAGCAGAACGTTATTCGGATTCATAAAGCGTTTTAAATGTTCTATTGAATTTTTCATTTCGCTATATGTTCCCTCAATATTCAAGTTTCATTCTCGATCCGCGATATGAAACCTCGCCGTTTTCTAACGATAAATTTTTAACGGAAATCCAAGTTTTCTAGTCCTTCAGAGCTTATATCGTTCGGCTGGAAAACGTGGATGGATATATTAGCATTTTATATCTTAATGTCAAAAAAAAAAAGTAAAATGATGTTGGAGATGGAAATGGTCGTACGCATTTGGTGATCCACTGTTAGAATTAAATTCTAGATGATTAGAAGGTAAATTTGCTTTACATCGCCAAATTATTCAAATGTATTTTAGAAAAATTGTAGAAAAAATGTTAAGAGCCAAATGTGGGCTTTTATATTTTTTATCTAACATTTCTCATAATGATACGTTTTGTGCTTGTGTATCGTCAAATAATTTTAAATACTGTCAATTTGAGTGCGTTTTCACATGCAGAAAATATAAAAATAACTTGAAGTACAATCGAATTTTGCTTAACGTAGAATTGAAGTAGTGAATGCCAGAATGAAAATTCAATATATTATTGCCTCACAAGCGTGGTTTTCCATTTCACTCAATGGTGCTCAATATTTGCTTTATTTTCGCATATTCAGAAAAGATGAAAGATTTCTTTATGAAACTACGCAACAATGCATGTTCTGCAGTCTATATAAGACTCCAAAATGTGCACTTTCATTACTAGAAACTAGAATTGGCCATAGACAAAACCTTCTCGTTTTCATTCTCCCCAAGTAAGGTTTGTATGGCCAAAATTTGCCTTTATAAATACTACAATACGCTGACAATACTTAACTGTTCATGCAAGGTCAAACAATACCAAAATTTCTGCAGGAACTTTGGAAAATCATTATTAATTGCAAATCTGCAAAATTACTACAGTATTTTATCGAACCTGCAATTGGAGTGTTAGAAATGTTTACACTTCACATTGACTAGGCAATACCTGAATTGATGAACTTCGGTGTTAATTTGGATCCGAAAAAAACGGTCCCAAAGTTTACAACAATTAATAGAGTTTTCAGTCGGAATCAATTGTAATATTTTGACTTTCCTAATCCTTTTTGGGTTTTATTAACTAAATTATAATATTTTCACTTTCCAAATATCTATATCCGTTATTATCTAAGCAAACTAAAATTTGTATGTCCATTTCCATTTTAAATATCGCCATTTTTTGAAAGTTTTCAAGATGGAAGAGTTCTGCTAAGACGCTTCTAACACTAATGCTCTTAGGAAAGAGCTCTTGTTAGTAGAAGAAGAATCTTGGGCGATTGGTCGAAGGCAAAGTGGTGCAATTCTCCATGGACTAACTTTGCATTCGGTCCAATTTGATAAGAATTATATTTAAACTTTATTTTCAAGTTCCCTATCATTCTCTTTATGTAAAACACTCGAAAGGCCAAATATGCAAAAAGGTAAAGTTCCCGAGCTACTTTAGTTATCGTCTTTGATTTTAGAGATCCCAACTGAATAAATTTGCTACCTGCACTTTTCCAGAGTTTTGATTATTGTCTCTGATTCTCTCTTTTCTCTTAAAACTAGTTCGAATTTGTGGTAAAATTAACCGTGAAATAGTTTCATCAAAGAAATGTGATAAACTCTAAAAATTCAAAGCTGTGGAATTTTTTTTACGGCTCCAATAACTTATAACTTGAAAAACCAGACAAATCCATTTGCAACCATAAATATCTATGTACTCGTCTTTGTGGCAGCTGTACAGACATAAATTCGTAATGTTAACTAACTAACTTTTAAAAGGGCTCTTTGCCCAAACCGTTATAAAGATAAAACGACCCCATAAAGGAAAAACAACGGATTTCTCTTCCATTACCGAGTACCGCGTTTCCTTTGAGTTGTTGGCCAACGACCAAAACCGCTGACCATTCGACCACACTGCGCTTGATTTTAATACTTTTTATGTTCTTATAATGCGCTTTTTTGCTGGGTGTGGGAATATTACTGAAAGCGTTATTAGATTGGATAAGTTCTATTGACAACCATTACAATGTGTATATTTTATGCATTAGAATCGAATTAGGCGAATATATTTAGATTTATTATCCAGCGAACGAAAGCTGATGATGATAAGAACTAAAATAACTTCAAATTTTATGTGTCTACATCAGAACATTTTTAAAACAAATGTTTGCAGAACAGTGACGAAACACTTAATGGTTGCTTGTGTATCTTACAAAACGTTCTTTATCATGGTTGCAATGAGTAAGTTATATGTTAGAACTCAAAGACCTCAATGTTCAAATGTTGAAATATATGTGGCAACTGTTTAAGGGATATTAAATCGTTTAAACCAAACATGTACATCTAAATGTAAGAGCTTAGATAATTAATAAGAAAAGAGCCACTGCATATTTGAAATGTATTAGCACCAGACATATGTAACAATATCTGTAGTTTGCTGTATATATTCATTTCATCCCGTTTACTTCTGCACGAAATCTTCCAATCAGGTATATAAATTTAAAAAAGTATGTGATCATTTTCGACAATTTTTAAAATACGGGCAGGAGCAACTAAGCTTGAGAAACTATTTTACTTAATTCCGGGTTCTCGTCAGCGCATTATTTATTTTACATGTTTGTTTATTTCAACTGGTTTTTTTGATGTGCCATGGTTGTAAACACCTTAAATCCGTTGAGCAAAGGGGTCGCAGTATCAAAAGTTTTATACGTTCGTGCAACAAAGTGCAGATAAATTAAAGCAGGATTCATGGGTTGGGACTTTCTTCAAAATTCAACCAAGCTAGCGCAGGCGGTTCAAAGGTATAACCATATCTAGAATAATTCACTCACTAAAATAATTGAAAAAAACCAAGTCGGTTATTTTAATTATGCACATAAAATGTATTAATTTAAATTTCAGTTTTATTAGCTTATGCTCTATTGAATTTTGGCCCACAAATGAAGAATTAAAATAAATAGCAAGTAATTTATTTTCTGTCAAATTTTATATTGCAGTCTTACTTTAAGTTAAAATATGATAAAAATAGTCAAGCACATAAAACGATTCTATCGTGAAATGCCAAAAGCAGTTGGCAAATTGTTGCAATTTTGCAACGACACGTAAAAAAATGCCTACATTTTAGTGATGAAGTCGCTAAACGAAATTTTATAAAATTTGAAAATACAAGTTTAAATTGTATTGTCTTCTATCCAGTAAAAATGGCCACTGTCAAAGAGCTTAATGGTTAACCGATTCCACTGTTCAAAGCACTTAATTAAACAATAGGAGTACACTTCCTTTCTCACAACCTCCCTATTTATCTTGATAACTGGGTTGAAAACTTTTATTTGTTAGCAACCGACTCAAATGAATATAAATTTAGAAGCGAGCATGAACATTTAGCTACTCGACAACTGCTCCTTTCCAGACCGCAATAGGTTTCCCAACTTAGTGCCGTAGCTAGTTTGGGGTGGAATATTTATAAATTGTTTATAGGAAAGGTTCGAACATATATAGAAAAGTTTCAAGTCAGAACAAGCAAACTTTATAATTACTTTATTGTATATTTTTATTTTACAATATCCGGTTCACTCAGATGAGTAAATTTCATACAATTTGTACACCGTCAAACTTTACGTTTTTCAGTTTTGACAAGTTTTTCGCATTAATAACATTTTAGCATTGCTTATATCTAGATGAAACATTTAAATATTTTATAGTTGCATTTTTCCATGAATAAAATTGGTTTTAGAGTTCACTGGCGGTTGTTAAAAACTATGCCTGACCGAAGATTTGCGTACGTCTTTTGATCAATTAAGAAGGCAAGTAACTAAAATACCGACTAGTCGATATTTCGTTTGATTGGATAAAAATTTCTGATAGAATGATATATTTCGTTAACAATTATTCTGATTTATTTTCCTTCCAAAACTGATTAATGTTTTAGCACTTTATAAATTATAGTTTTTATACAAAATCTTTTAATTGTGAATTGGTGTTTGTAGTTTGTGTAAATTTTGCGCTGTTGTCTCGCCGAATCGTAATGAAATAAACGATGTTAAAAAATTTTACTTCACACTTTGACTGAGACCCAGGAAAGATAACTTAACAATTATATATACTGACATTAATAGCGTGTAGTACTTTAAACACTCGACTATTGAATTATTGATTTAAAAGCAGCTTGAGATATTCTTATTGCCAAAAGCATTAGTCAGAGATTATTAAGATTACTCAATTTTTGTTGAACTTTACCAGGCTTTGTACAAATATGAGTCTTGAATATCTTAAATAAATGCAATATAGGGAATAACTGGACAAGTCTGGAAATCTGATTTAGAGCTTCCGGAACCCTTTCCAGCTTCAGCAGTTTATACTTTATTGTCTAAAATTTGCAATTTAGCATGAAAGCTTTAATTGTTTTCATAGTATCTTGCAAGATTTCAAGTACAATTTTAAATATATGTCTAATTTGATCGTCAGTATATATGTTTTGGTTTAATATAAACGGGTTACCTGCAGTAAAAGAGGACTGATTGCTTTATGCAATAAGAAGAGTTACGAGAAAATCATGTCTAATACATATAATAAAAGTGCAAGTAAAGCTCAACAATCAACAGAGTTACATATAATAATTTCTAGATAAGGTTGGTCACAACTGCCTTTTATGGTACAAGGTGTTGCAAAAAAGTACGCCAATCAGTTCATTACGAGTTCCTCGAGCAAAATGTATGCCATGAAGAAATGAAAAATATTTTATTTTTAGTAGCAAAGCTTAAACACAATTTTGGTTTGTTTCGAATTGCTTGGTTACTGGTTTCACTATTTCACTATCAGCATAATGACATGGTTAAAAAAAAATTTTGCAAAATTTAGATTAAAAACTTTTTTTTAAAGTGCCATGCAGATTCCTGCTTAGATGTCCTCCGTTTAATTATTTAATTATCTTATCTTAAGATTAATTAAAAGACATCTTTAATTCAATAAAGCTTCTTTACTATCAGCATTTACTATCAATTTTGAATTTAATTTTCCACAGCTCTCCAAGCAAAGTAATTAGGTATTCTAGACCAGATAAAGCAATAAAAATTTATAATAGAAGACTAATTTGTTACAGTTATGAAACCCACGTCGTAACACTGAAAGCTCGATTGAAACATTTGAAATGAAATATATCGAAAATACGTCCAGAAACCTCCATTCTTCATAAGTTTTTTGCCTGCAGAAAACACTCAAACTGTCGGACTGGAAAACCACATTCAAAAAATTCTACGCTAATAGTGAAACCAGTTACGAAGCAATCCAAAACTAACCGAAGTTTTATTCAAACTTTGATACCCTGTATATCATACACACGGTGGTCCCAATTGGAAAATGTCATTGTGAAACTCGTATTCATTTTGCTCAGGAAAACTGCAGCTAACGGATTTCTGTAGTCCAAAAACTTCCGCAAGCAGACGAACTTATTATTTGATTTTGATTAGATATTTAATCTCAATTTTTCTTTAAGTTTAATCTTCTGCATATTCCTTCGTCCAACTATTGCGTCCAATAAATTGTATTTCGATTTGTAGAATACGCAACTGCTTTTATGTATAAAAACAAACCTTAAAACTTTGTCAGTTTAAATCATGGAACATTCTTTACGCGTCCGGCCTGGCCACATGTCCCTTGGCCTCTACCTTCGTCATATTTCCTATTAGAACATAAGGTAATTTCGGAATGGTCTGAATTTTTGAATCGTTCACTTGGATGATGAAGTTTTTATTTTTGCAGCTCTGGGGAGTGTAAACTTTTCTTCAAGTTCAAAATAGCTTTCAATTTATCTTGAATGTGCCAATTTATATTTTCCTTTGATCGATCTTTGCTCTAGTTAGTTGCCGGTTCGAAAAATGTCACATGCGTTTTGTAAAGAACAAACTGAACTTTGTATTTTCGTCGTAGAGTCGTACGTCAATGGCTTTGCTTCTTAATTACACTATTTCAATATAACATGTAAAGTTACGTCCTTGCCTATTTACGTTAGCAATACTTGTAATGATTAATAGAACAAATTATTAAGGAATGGAGAAATCAATTATATTTTTCATGTAAAATGTCCCGTAAAGTTCTGCATTCAAAGCACGAAACCGTTTAAAGTACATCTACTTGCTAAACTTGTCAATAAAAAAAGGAATAAGTAGGTGTATTCTTATTACGAAAGGAAAAGTTCGGAGGAAAAATCAGGACATCAGATGTCAGCAGTCTACGTTTTACAAACTTATTTCGGCATCTTCAGAGCATTTAATAGCTGGATGATATTTTGTTTCAGTTTGAAGTACAGTGATAATTTCAAACAAGTTACAACAACATAGGAAAAGCCAATAAAAGGGCCAGGCCGACCATAAATCTAATATTAACAAGGAAAAACATGACATGAGTAAAATATTAAATTAAAAAAACAGCTGAAATTGTTTCCTTAGAAGTTCAGTGTGGAACCGTTGGTTCTGCAATGCGCTTTATTATTTGGATCAAAATCTCATTAATGAAAAATACAGTTTGAAATTCCCAAACTTGTGGCGTTATTTAAATAAGAAGAATGTGAAATTTTGAGTGGTCTGAATTTTTATCACTGTATTTTTATTTGTTATCAAGTAATTTTGTTATGAACGTACAGGGACAATTTTTTAAACGTCTCACCAGAGTTACTACCAGTCCTAAATTCAAACTGATAGCGAACTCACGTATGGACTGCAACGCTTTCTTCGCTGCTAGCAAAACATTTCTTCAATTCTTCCCTGTTTTCTCATGTATTGGATATCACTTATGTTGCCCTCGAATTTGCTTCCCTTGACTTAACGCCTCGAATTGTTGCGGATCTTTCCCAATTTCCAGTAGTGGTACAAAGAACTCTCTATATGAGAAGTTGTATACGATTGGGACTCGAACATTAAAACTTGCATTTTTTGGCGAAATAAGTTTAGGAATTATTTTTTTTATAATACTTGAAAAAACCAGCCGATTCTAACGTAGATTATAAGCAGGAGTTTTCACGTGTATGAAACCTATAAAGAAAATTAGTAAAACACTTAAAATATAATGAGTTTGAAAAATAAACATCCGGTGTAGCAAAATTCGCTGAAAAACCTATTTTTATCACACGGTATTTTCATGTAAAATATCGGTAATTTTATCTAGCTAGATATATTTCAGGTTCACATATATAAATACTGACAGACAAAAACTTTAACACAATAAAACACAAATAAATTGAAGGAATTTTATATGTTTTTATCTCGTTTTATATGTTATTATCTCAGGTTAAGACCTAACCAAGTGAATTAAGTCTAAATTGAATTATTAATCATTTTAATTTGAAAAACTAAGACTGCGTGCGCAAACCAACACTCAAATCAGAGAACAAAAATTTCTTAATATACAAAAACTTTGCAAACTTTTTAATTTATAAAGTTAGCCAAAATAAAAAAGTTATTAAAAATATGTTCTTAAAATGCTATTTTCCGTACACTCGCACACATTGCAAAAAGTCCGTTTTTGCAATCGTGTGCTTATTAATTATTCCATATTTCCCATTTAATTTTATTTATGCTTCCGTGTTGCTTTAAAAATACTGTGCTTTCCATGCAATTATATAATTCAGAATGCCTTATCTGCAAATATTACCAAATTTCTATTTCGCACCTTTTATCGGAAACCCTTCAATAGCTTACTATATGTTCGCCTTGGGAATATAGGCCACAACTAAATAATCAAAGGACCACAAGCGGAAGCCTTCGGGTTTATGCAAAGTATGGAGGAAATTAAACCGATTAAACAAGTTCAACCTTCTCCTCCGATTTTGAAGGGTTCAATAAAGCATCGCTGGTGGAATCATTATATTTTCAAAACAAAACCATTAGGGAAACACCTGAAAAGGCTTTTAGAAACCTGATTGACAAGCAAGCGCTACGACTTGACGTCGTTTTTTAGTCATAATTAAATTATATTTATTCATCCCGTCGACGTTTCCAAGGAAAACTTTATTTTTAGACTCCTAATGGCCTTTCATGGAATTATGTTTATTCAAAGTTTTTCTATTAAGAGCTAATCCGAAAGTTTCAGGCGAATGCAACGATAATATCTTATAAACACAGCTTTCAAAACTCGGATATAGCTAGACATCGTCGGATTAAATATAAATAAGATTAGTAGGTAATTAAAGAGCAGTTAGTATCACTGGAATGTTTTATTGCCATTTTACATAAATAAGAGATTATTTTCCAAGTTCGTCCTGAATCTCCTGGAAACTTTTTCCTTTGGTCTCTGGGATCACAAACAGTACGAAGGCAACGGCAGACGCTGACACCAATGTGAATATGAAGAATGTTGTGTATGCACCGACAGCTTTGCTTAGTGGCTCATAGCCAACGGTTACTACAAAAGCCAAAAACCAATTGAACATTCCAGCATATGAACTCATTCTCGCCATGATAGCGGGGGGAAATATTTCTGAAGAAGCCAACCATGGGATCGGACCCATACCAATAGAGAATGCGATAATAAAGAGAACTAGAGCGAGCAAAGGTAGCCAACCTAAGCTTTCAACTGTGCTTTTCGCTGCCAACTCTTTATTCTTGATTAAAAAGTAGATTCCCAGCAGCAGGGTTGAAAGCGCCATTATTCCGCCTGATAGCATTAGCAAAAGCTTTCGTCCTAAGGCTTCGACTAACCACGTGGAGAAAATTGTCACTATAACTTGAACAATTCCAACGATGCAGACACAGAGCTCAGCTTTTATACTTGAAGCTGCTTCTTTGAAAATAGATCCTGAGTAAAACATAACAGCATTAATTCCAGACAATTGCTGATAGAACATCAACATAAAGCAAATGACTGAAGATTTCCATCCTTGCTTGGATTTCAGCTGCTCTTTGAATTGTCCTTTTAGTTCCTCTTCTTTTGCGGCTTGTTTCTCGACTTCAGCAATTTCGGCGGATGGGTCATAATCTTTGCCTCTGAGTCTGGCATAAGCGGCCATGGCTCGATCCTTTTTTCTGTTCTTGATCAAATATATTGGAGACTCGGGTTGGAAGAAAAACAACAATCCAAATACAACGGGTACAGCTAAACACATGATGCAGAATAATATGATTGGCACCGCCCATCCCAGGACATTGGACCATAAAATGCCAATGGTGATGAACAATTGCATGAACGTCCCTAAAAATAAAACAAAATATAAAGATGTAGAACGACACATTGGACAAAACCTTAAAAATCTGCAATGTTGCAATATGCAACTTTATATAATGGTGAAATTTACAGTGAATGTTACAAACTACTTTTCGTTAAAACTGGCGAGTTTAGGTTGTCCACTAAAAGAAACCCTTCCTGATATTTTGGAAGCCCCAGTCCCTTGCACGGTCGGCACTGGACAGTGTAAAATTCCAGAAAAAATCGGGGAATGCTTGCGAAAACGTTTCCCGTAAAAGTACTAAAAGTTTAACGCCTTTTGGTAACTGCTGGGTTAGTTTACGTACTTAACGTAAGATCTTCACTAGCATACAGAAAACTATCGTGTTGATTAATGCGATGAGGACCGTTGATTAAATGTTCCAATCCTACTAAGAGCAACATTTTGTGTATATGGAACATTCTTATTCTAGAACTTGCCTGCCTTGCCGTGCCATTTTGCATGTTAATCATAACAAATTTTGCATAGTGAATCGTAAACATACAGTTGATTTATTTGTTCTACCAAAGCAAGTTCCGGAGTCATTTTTGTTTCTTAAGATCATTTTTCGGCTTTCGGGGCATGCACCATTCAGCCCATACTGGGTTCGGAATAAAGAAATCCGAATATTGTTAAATTCAGGAGTGAAACACAAAATATGAGAATTTCATTCTGTAAATGGTTTTATACTTTTTCACAATGTCTAATAATGCGGTTTTTTTCAGGTATGTTTCGAGATGTTGAAGCAAGTTTCCAAATTGAATTATATAACATAACAGCTGGTAAGCGATTAAAGTTTTATAATTATTTGCTTGATAACGCTGGTATTTACATTTGAAAGCTACATATTTTCACATAAAATAATATTTTAAGAAAAGTTTCGTCTACAAATCTATCCGAAGTTGGTCGTTTCGAGCTAGTTTACCGGGAAGAAATATTGAAAACACAAAAGATAATATTAGTACAACAAATGCCTTCAAAAATAAATTATGGACGTTTAGACGTGATTTCTGAAGATAATGTGTCCAGATTACATTTGGTTGTTTGGTTGTGGTATTGTGGGATGAATTGGAACTTTTCTATGGAAATTAAAAATAACTGAGACAACAATTTTCACTATTCTTATAAAGTAGAGCAGCCCCATATGCGACCACCTGAATTAAAATGTTCACTGAGCATTTAAACTAAAATGTATTCATGTATTTATTATCGATTACGTTAAAAATGTCGAGTAGAATTTGTTAATAGATAAAATACGAAATGAAAGTTTTACTTTTGCATCATTTGCCGATTTGATTTTGTAAGAATTTAAACTTTTCGGTATAAATCTCCAATCTTTATTCGACTGTCTAATTTATTGACAAAAATCCTACCGACAATTAAAATAAGTTCAGTCAATCTAAGCATGTTCTTCACATGAATTAATATATTTTGATCATTGTCATAGCTCCTAGAATTATTTAAGTTTACACTTCTAAGACAATTCTATTAATAACCAAGCCTGTTCATTAACTGCATTTTTTCATTTAATAGGATGTGTCAATAAAGCATCTCATTTGAAACCAGCTAATATTAAAAATAATTTCCTTGTGAGGTATTTAAACAAACAATAGCCAAAGGATCATCTAACTAATTTAATTGATCTAAATGAATGCAGGAAGATGAATGATCTAAATAAAACAGCAGGCCCACGTGTCGGCGTTCTTTCAAACCTTATTATTTGTACGGTCCCAGTCATAATCTTTTTCCGATACTTTTTTAATTTGATTCTGATTAGTTAGCTGTAGAGCAAGGACTAAAAATTATAATGTTATTAGCATTTTACCTCACACAAATTAAAACAATTGAGTGGATTTGTGACATAAACAACCAAGTTTGCAACTGTAATAATATTAAATTGGACTACAAGGCGGCACCTAAATAGCCATTTTGCTCATTACCATATCGTGAATAGTTGTTGCTTGATAGGAAAAGCCACAAAACTAACCTACTATTTGGCTCAAACGTGCCTAAGCATAAAGGAAAAGGTGAAAGCAAACCGCATTTACCAAAGTGAATAGAGCAGCCCATGTTACTGATGGAAGTAATCAATTTAAATGCTTTACGGTTTCAAATGTTTAGAGTGTAAAAGGTTTTCAAGTAAAATTCAAATGCAGTATTAAGAATGGCGGTATTACGTTTCCAAAACATTTATATGTGTATTACCAAAGTTTCGTCCAGGAAAGGTGCCATACGAAAAATGTTTTTTTTTACTTGCACCGATTTGATAAGTTAAAGAGGATTCAACATCAACCGTGTCTGGTACAAGGGACTGCTACTACAGCTACTAAACATCCCAAAATTATACATTGTTTCTCTGTGTTCTAATATAGCAATGTAATATAGTGTTTGCTCTTGCATTGTATCGTCTCCTATCTGCATCAATTGCAAGAATCTCCAATTTAAGAGTTCAACATGATTGATAACAAGTAGTTATAATCAATTGTTGAAGTTCAATAACTTCTGTAAATTTGTGCAATTATTCAAAATATAGTAAATACTGAAATGTGGCAATAGTTGTGCCTATGAGCTTTACAATTCTGTCAAATAATGTATAATAACTATTATTTTAGACTAGACAGAATTGTTAAAGCTAGGCTTAAAGGTTAACGATAATGATTGGAAGTACACGATAAGTATGGGTACAAATATATGTTTTGGACCATCTCTAGTCTTAACTAAATATAGCTCTTAGAATTTTTTGTAAAAGGCGATTTGTGTCTCACTGTTCCTCATTTTCACAACTTTTCAGAATACTTTTTTATATTACTGATCTAAACTTAAAAATGTTCTCGTATAGCAGTCAACATATTTTCCTGTGTTCTCTGCCCTTTCAAAACACTTCCAGCGCCAACCAAAAAGTAGCTTGGCTTAATATGACGAAGGAAAACCAACAATTCTTTTCAAATAAAATTAGTGATTTTTTATGTGTGAAATTTAATATTGAAGGTAAATTTATGACTTAACAAAAAAGTAGTAAGCTTGCTGTTTATTAGTGTGCACCAATTCTAATTCGAATGGAAAAGGAATCAGACACGTAAATTAATTAAGAATACTTGATAAATGTTATTTAACTGTTGTTATTGGAGATAACGAGTTACAATTTTCTATTCTAAACCGATATAATTTGCGTTTAAAAGTTAGAACTTTATTGTACATTATATGAAAATTTGCAAAAATAGATTTACTATGCTTGAGCCAAATATATATTGGAACTAAATCAGTATGAAAAAGGTTTGACTATAAAAAACAATAAAAAACTAAAAGCGTTTGACAAAGCGGAACTTGAACAATCATTTAGAATACTGTTTTTTGATCCCAAATATTTATTTATTGCAAAGCCCCAATATATTTTTCGAATTTTAGTTGCGAGTTACCTCTTATTTGATTTTCCACTGTTCTCGGTTGACAAAACGGGGTATGTAGGATAAAAATACCTATC
>NW_026018715.1:5508558-5512105 GCF_020466585.1 Dendroctonus ponderosae
TCAGAAAAAGATTAATTATTGTAAATGTGCATTTTGATTTCACCTGCAACTATTGCTGATTTCTGATTAAATCAATCGGCTTTTACATAACGATCGATAACGAAAGTACATAAAAGCGCGACTAAATAAATCGCTCCAAATTTCTGACATAGATTCTTGTAAGAATGATTTTTTTTACAATTTTTTCTCTACTTCCTACGCAAATCAAGATAACACCTTCAGAGGAATAATATCTTTGAACCCTTTTGTATGTGTGACGTAAAACTGATTGCAAATCTGACGAGCTACTCGCGTTGACAAAATTCTTAATTTCGGTTCCCAACAATGCGGCATCAAGGCAATCAGTGTGTTGGAAGAACTCAAACAGACTAGCTTTGTGTGTACACTTCCACTTCCACTGGTTTTTGTCTCCCTCGGGAATTATTAACTAAAATTGATTGTTTCAATGGAAACGTTTGCGGATAAAAGTGTAGTTGTTGATAAAGGCCGAAGACTTATTCAGGAATTTAACTGTTTAGTAAAAGACCAATTTGACTGGTAGTTCGACAGTGTCAATTAATTTATTGTGCATGTTTCTCCAATAAGATCAGCTTGGAAGCAGACGCCAGTCAAACAATAAATGAGCTAAAATGTATAATGGATGCACCAAGTAGCATAATGCAGTGGTGAATAATAAACGTGAAGAAAAGCGAAATGTAAATAGGAAGAATTCTAAGTTATATTTCATACAGTTTAATATCCTTCCTGACAAGGCAAACTACATAATTGTGAGATATAAAACAACCCTTTGGAATTATGCAAGGAATTATACTTACAAAGCCGTTGTAATAATTTCCGCTTAGTTTGCATTAAACCCAAAAATTTGCTCAGCGGGCAATACATCATGGTTGCAGAAAAATGGATTTACATAATCGTACAGTATATAAACTGGGTACAAAGATAATTTTAGTAAGTTAATTTTGTCAGCGGTTTTTCTCAAACACAACGCCACGTTGATGATTAATGCCTGGACGAGTTTATTTTCACTAATTTCGCAATTGCGCAAAATGTTTGTTCAACTTTTAAACTTGAAACTTCACTCCCAAATTAGGAAATCGACCGCATGAACGCATCGCAGCCGTGGTCACGTTCGCTCGTTATTTTAGTCAGCCCACCCGACTATATAAAGGGTAAAGGGATCTCCGTTGTTACTCCCTGAAAATGCTCCACACCAGTGAACCTGTATCTGATTGTTATACCATCAATAATTGTACGTCGAACTAGAAAGATAAAGCTCGCTTTGCATGTCGAAGACAGAACGGTTATTGATTGTGGCCTCGTTTTCCAGTTGCGGAAATCCCGGAATATCGAAATATGTTCGAGGTACAGAGAATTTGCAACGATATGGAGCTTGTCAAATTTCGCTTTGTAGGAAAATGCATTTTTCAATTGACTTTCAAACGTTTCATAATTTGGGAACGCTTATCAGTAACGATATAAATCAAACATAAATCCGAAAACTTAGAAAGTTGTTAGGCAAACGACTTAAACAACGTGTGCCATAAGTATGAAAAATAATGGGATGTAGGAAAATAACTTACTTTAGTAGAAACTGAAAAAAATTATCGATGCTAACGTTTTTGGAAGTATTTTTCAAATATATCACAAACAACTTGGAGTCAAAATTAGATACCAAATTCAAGGATTTGAAGAGCACTTATAATCCACTTTAAAATAGCCTTAAGTTTTTTCTGGTGATAATTTTAACGAAAAACTCCAAGTTCGACGTGAGTTGTTTGAAACAGACCATTCAAAAAATATGCTTGAGTCCCAGTTTTTCTGCTTTAGTTGCCTCTTCTAAGACAAGATGAGCTAAATCGTATTATTTTCACCTCGACTTTTTTTTTATCACAACGTATTAGGCACCCTGTATAATGTTAATGTACGATTTTTTCAAAAATGACTGGTGAACTTTCGGTAATACCATTCATCCCTTATTTAAAACTCATTCTGCCTCAGGTACTTTTTTAATGGCAACCTAGGAAGCATGATTATTCAATGGAATGGTTTAAATATGGAAAAACTCGAAGGATGTGTATATTTTTAATTGTGAATGTACTTTGTGAGACGGATATTTCATTTTCATATTTATACTATTTTGTTAATGAAAAAATATGATCTAAAAGAACTTAACAGACAATTGGAGTTGCCAGTTATAAGCGATATTAAATAATAAATTGTTTTGATTAACATGACCTAAATAAAATTTTCAGTATGGTACTAATTAAATTACCCAAAAAGTCACAATTTTTCGTGACATGCTAGTTCAATTTTCAATTATTTTCTCATCTAAATAAAAGTCGGCCTTGTATTTATTTTACTACCGGCGAGCATAACGATGCCATAAAGCTAGAAACCCAATTAACTTTTATACTCTGTTCCAACCAATTTAACAAAGTTTTCACGTTTCTCATGTCATAAAATGGTGCGAAATTCACAAAACTCCCTACGCAAATGTTCTGAAAGAAATCTAGTTCTATAGATTATGTTTCATCGCTTGATTTATGACGAGACAGTTTTTTATTTTTTAATGTTCAATGCAGGCTGTATAAGCCGCGTACTTTTTGACCACGAATATTCCTGACAATTTTTTATGAACTTTTGAGCTCATTTCCTGCAACTTTGGAATTATAATAGGATTCTTATAAGAATTGCCTAAAAATTTCGAAATAATTATGTTCACCTACCCTCATATTTCAAACAGAAAGATTAGTGAACTGTATAATTCCAATCACATCTCAAAACAACGCAGATGCCAAAACCTCTTTTACTATATTCCTGAAAGGATTCATCGAGATTAAAATTTAAATGTTCCGTACTGTGTTCAAAGTGCGAATGGGAGGTGAGCAAGGAGGAGTTTATGAACACCTGGCAACTTAGGAATTCTAACTTTCACGTAAAATATATCTTTTGCTTTGATTCAGCCAACATTTTCCTTGTGTTGAACGCAACCTCCAATTTTCGTAAACATCGTTAGTTTGGACTCGTGCATTTGTAAATTTACCATGAGCATCAAAATCCTCAGACTATCGGTTCTAGCGTTCCAAAAATAACATATTTCTTCTAAAATAATTATTCGATGCAATGTAATATAAGGGTGGGACGTTTTAAAATTGACAACCGTTATAATGATTAAGTAATGTGGAGAATGCACGCCTGCGAAAGTATTTGCTAAATGTAAAGTTGGATCACGCAGAATTATAACGCATATTTATTTAATATATTCACCCTGTTCTAACTACAATTCGTATTAACTAATATTTTATCACAGATAAGATATGTACTAAAAGAAAATAAAAACCTCTCCGGACTTGTTATAATGAATGAAATATTGTCAAATAATGAGCAAAAGAAGAATTCGTTTATTTTATTGGTTTTCGTCGATTTTACTATCCGTTAGACTGAAATACTCGAAGCGCAAGAAAAGCACGATAGCAAATAATGAAAGAATCTAAACATCTAAAAATGTATTCAGTTATTGTTAATTTCGTGGTATTTCCTCCATACG
>NW_026018715.1:5512205-5528417 GCF_020466585.1 Dendroctonus ponderosae
AACAATTTTTGCAACCTTAAACCGTCGTTTCGAAAACCTTACAGTGGAAATTGTAGTTTTAATTAATAATATGAAATAATTCTTCATCCACATCTAGTTTCTAATTTTTACACATTGGATTGCTATTAAAAATAAGTGAAGATTTAGTCTTCACCGAAAGGAAAACTTAGCGAAATATCTTGTTCTTACCCAAAGTTCCTCGGATTTCGTTCTGAGCAATTTCGCTAGTATATAGCGGCCCTACGATGCAAAAAGAGCCGCCAGCCATTCCCGTTAAGAATCTCCCGGCTAACAACATGGCCTCATGTCGAGTTAGAATAATCAGAACCCAACCAAGAATGAATGGTATAATTGTAAACAATACGGCCAGTTTTCTCCCAAATTTATCCGCCATGATCCCAATAGGGATGCAAACAAACGTCGCTCCGAGACACATAATCGATCCTGCCCAGGACAGGTCAAGCTTGATGTTGTTCAAATCGCCATTGGCCAATTCTAAAATAGGAAAACATTATTTACAAAAATATAATTTTTGCTTGGAAACTATTATATCGAAAGCTACATAGTCAGACGATTTCTGGCAACTTTAAAACGACTTTTATTATCTGACTATGCTGAAATGTTTACCAAATTGGAAGCGTGCGTAGGTACATCGTCCATCTGACCAAACACTAATAGCTTTTATATGTCCAACCGAGGAAATTGGTCAAAAAAGTTTCAGCGCTATTCTCATTCTATAAAATGTACATTGTTCAGTTTTCGCGATTTACGCGCTAAGCCGATTTTATAGCAAATATGTTAAAATAAGAGCAATCTGAAAATGAAGCAACAGAATAACAACTAAAGCCAGAAAGGTAGTGAAATATGTTTAAAATATTATCACAATATGGCCATCTACATTATGCAGGTAGCAGCTTAACAACAATTTCTTCAAAATTATAATCAAAATTCGTTGAACTTCCGGATGATGGTGATTATAGATGCCAATAAGAACGATATTATATTGCTGTTTAAAATTAGCTGTTGGTTTAGAAGCACGCCTGGATAATTGCAGGTTTTATCCAATGAGTGCTCGGTATTGGCTATTTCTAAAACAATAAACTTGAAACTAACAGCACAACAAGCAGCGTTTGCGTTTTTTTATTTTAAAATTTAGCCTACGCGTACAGCGCTATAAAAGACAATATTTATTAATGGCGGTTTATCAGTCATTGTTAGTGCTGTGATTTCTTCAATACGCTTTACTGGACTCATTAGACAGCGACCGTAGCTAGCAAACTCCCTATTTTCCATTTATTTTCGTATTTATTTGTTCTCTTATAGTTTTGTTGGTCAATTTAGCTTACATATTCTTTTAGGTTCACCTCAATCTACTAAATTGTTTTCGCTATGTAAAATACTCTGCAAAATGTATTCAAAAATATCTTAAATTTCTTAAACAATAATTTGGATCGATACTTTTCAACATTACGGTTGATGATATTCTCATTGACGGTAACCGGAATGTGTGGATTTTTCAGAAGAAAGCATCCTCGTATTGTTAACAGCACAAACGTTATACCTACTGTTAATACCTACTGTTACATATAAATTGGAACTAAATTATGTCAGAAAAATTAGTGGATTGCTGACTAAAAGTACAAAAAAGTCTTAACAATATAATACTTTATATTTGCCATTTGGCATAACTGTTGAACGTGCTATCAGAATTAGAAATTAGCACAATATAAATGTTTGTGGTCACTAATCTAGTAACACATTATTCACAAATTTGAATGCCGAATGATACTTAATATGATATATTTAGTACCCGATATGTTGTTGATTATTTGCTTTCCACTAACTTTTTACCATAATTTTAACAGTAGTTGTTCTTGGCCTCTTTAATTTAAATATTTGCATATTTCAGAAACGACTTTACATTTAGAAATATCCGTTAATGGAAAACATGAGCGTAAACCAATGCCTGGTGATTTTGCATCAATATTTTATTTCAAAAAGACTAAATGGTTGAAACTAAAAAGCTGCTATTTTTGAAACAAATATAACGCAGATTACCTAGATTACTATTTGCGTGAGTGAGTTGGAAATATGTTGCAATTGAAAGCTTTTTTCACAATACTGGCAAACATTTACAAAAAGTTGTGTAATTTATTATAATAAAATTAACGTCCGCTATATTGGTTTTATATTCAATAGTTCACTATTTGCTTTACTTAAATTGGTAGTGTAATAATTAAAATATTCTAATTAAATTTTGATCGGATTCTTTTATAGTGTTAAAACCGGGTGAACTATTGCGACTGAAACTTAAAAAAATTTCATTTCAGCTTTTTAGTGTTAGGAAAAATCGCGAATTAGGAAATACAAATATTTAGGTGGAAAGTGTCATCTACACAATTTCCTAACTTTTATAATAATCCAATTTTTTAATTAAATTTTATTAATTTTTCCATTTAAAAATAATTGATGTTTTATTTGCTTTTTTCAAGTAACTCTCCACTTGATGTAGGTACTTTATCAGAAATAAACTTTCAAATAACGCGTTTTTATCTAGTTTTCACTTGTTTTAGAGACATGTTTCTTGAATTAGTTAAATAAGTAAGTATTCTTTACTAACATAAAATAAAAAGTTTTTGAGTGACAAAAGCAGTTTAATAACGATCAGTTTAAAATTGTTAAACATTCGTAATTTAAACCGTTAGATAGAAAAAAAATTAAGAGTAACGAAGTCCTTTTAGATATATCAACCGTAGTGCTTTAAGGGAAGTTACAACTGAAAACTGCTCTTTTTTTGCATCAAAATATGCCCTGTATCAAAATATGCCTGCACCTAAACTGTTAAATGCAAGAGTTAATGCTCACAAGAAGCATGATTCAAATTTATAATAATTCAAGAGCTAGATTCCTTTCCCTTATAGAAAAAATGTCCGGACACCCAAACTATATTTTATGGCTGCAAACCCTAAAGCACGAGATGGAAATTGCTATAAATTTCGGCAGAACATTAACTTTTCGCATGCATAATTCTATCTGAATCATTTGAGTTGTTCTTTTCTCTCGTCCTGGTACATTCTACTTGCAAACTTTGTATACATATTCTGATTTTTAATTACACTTATTGTCGGTCAAAAGATGCAATTAAATTCCAGCGACCGGCAACATCTAGATGAAACTTTAAATTCCTGCAATGTAAACCAGGGTATTTTTCATTGTTCCCGAGATTCTTCGCTAAGATGTTTTCCTGACACCGGCATTAATCAGTTCAAACATCCAGACAGGGTAAACAACTGGACTCAGAGGATCCCGGCTTTGAAATTTATTTATTGGTCTTGTTAGGAGCGATCTTATCACGCGGTCGCCACAGTTTTATTTTCATTCCGTCGTCTTAACAAGCTACTATATATAATTTAAGGTGCTTTATGGATATTATTCGTATTTGTCCAGCTGAATTTGAAGCTAAACTTAACAAATGTACCATACAAAGGCGTTTTGATCAACTTCTATAATCTAAAGTTTTTGAAAGTTTGATAAGTTAGACAACTCGTGCTGCATTGACCATATTAAATCAGCAACTGGTCAAGTTAGTTCTTAACTCATGGAGAGTTATTCTATTTTTCACGAAAATTTTTTATCTTTTCGAGATCAAATATGTTTTAGGAAACAACTCAATAATATTTCATATTCACTTCGTTGTTTCAAGTGTTAGATTCTTCGATATGATGACATTTTCAGCAACATCATGTACCTATGATTTGACCTCGAACACGAATCGTTCCATTTAGAAAATATGGTTATTGCATTTACTTAATGATATCAGTAATTGGGCCATAATAATTTGTCAGTTGTTTTTCGGCAAAATCCAATAATGAACCTCATTTACGTAGGCGTAATCTGAATTACTCACATGTTGCTTTTACATTGTTTTTGAAATAATTTTATTTCAAATTTTATCAAGAAAAATGTTTCCATCGAAATATTTTCATTGATTTGGATATAAAGTTAAACTTAAAATAGACCCAAAACAGATGACACGTTTCTAAAAAAACTCCTAGAGAAAACCCTGGGTAACACACTTATGGCAAAATGAATGAATTATTATTAGCAGAAGTACAGAACAGCTCATTTAAAAATGATTGTCCTGGATATTGAACAGCAGTGTTTTAAATTCCCCTCAAATCGTGGTATTCCGCCGCACATGAAATTGAATAATCTCTAAAGAATGTAAAATGTCCTCCTTTTTGAAAAACGAGCATCAAATTTTGGGAAATAAATAGGCCATTATGCACGGAGGTTGTTTAGTTGAATATCGGCTCTTAGCCACAGATTTTATCTCTAGCCATTTCAATGTCCATTTGATTTGCGCTTCTTGGCGGTTTATCTAGCGGCTCTTTCCAGTGCATGGTTTGAGTTACCATGGGTAAGTGAGTTTCAAGTGACAAACCTATTTATATTACATTCAAGCCACTCGAAATGTTCTATATCTGAAGTGTTACGTTTTTCTCTGTATGCCATCGTGTGCACTTAACGGATTTTTGAGGCTCCATACTCTGAACTGTAAACGAAGTTGATCGCATTCGGTTAACCGATTTAATCTTGCGTACTTCATTGAAAGAAGCTGGAATGTAAAAGCTTGAAAAATCATTTTGGATGGTTACATGACCGCTAAAAAGCCAGTGCACGAAATTTCATTGACCAAATTTCGTTGGATTATTAGAGAAATTTGCATTTTTTCCATACATTATCAGAATTTATTTTTGATTAATTATATTGATTAATATTATTTATTGCAATAATTAATACCTTTCCGATAAATCACTAATCTAGAAAGCGTGCTTCTTTTTTACGTCTCTTTACGTACTTACAATAATTTTTTTGATTCCATCTGTATTAGAATGGAATTATACAGCCAGCTTGTGTTCTAATCAATGTTTTAATCTTGGATCATTCATGACAGTAATTATGTTCGCTCACTGTCCTTGGATCAGCTGGTTCAAATATTCAAACAAAAATACCCGCTGCACAACTCCAAGGAAAAGATATTTTCTAGGAAATCGCCTCAGAATCCCGGAAAGAGCATTGCAGCTATTTGGAGTTATGGTTTCAATTTAGGGTGAGTTATCCCCTTAGAATATCAAAAGATGCCTTGAAATCTATGTCAAGAACGACTTTTTCTGAAATTGCATGAATGCCAGCAAGAGCAAACTGGCAGATCTTTTTCAATTTTATGAGAAAGTCTCTTCCTTATTGGTCTAAGATATGTGTAAAGTAAGCCGTACTAGAAACTGGGTGTAAGAATGTAGCAAAAATAATTTTGTTTAGGTAATTACGAGTATCTTTATATGCGTCTTTTATATTTTTCCTCTCTCAATTTCTGGATTTGTGTGCTTTTTCCATCTACTGTTGTTATTTGTGTTGATATATGGTGCTATAATATAAAGTAGTTTTATGAACTCAATTGAAACTAATTATGCAGTTTTGACTGATCGAAAATCTAATAAAACATTTTTAAATATTTCTGGGAAAGTAGTCAGGTAAAATTCAGTCCAAAGTCCGGAATGTAAGGCTGAATAACAATTCAAGACTTTTAAAAAGAATAATTTTCAATTCAAATTCCAATATACTTTTATTTTATATACTATAATTTTATTGTCAATGGCTAACAGGGAAACAATTTCTTAGCGCAAATCGTTTTTCAGAATTCATGGGATGGTTCATCTTTTTGTATGCATAATTGAACTATTTACTAAAAAGTAAACTTAGTATGAAAAATTTAAAAAACATAAACTCCTAAACAGGGCAGTGAGATTAAAAGCCATAACGAGAATTGAAAGAAAAGGTGAAAATGCTGAAGAGTTTCTGAATGTTGTTAAATTCATTTTCTGAATGTGGTTTTTCAGAGAACGATAATTGTCGCATGTCTACGACAGTTATTTTTCTCTCTAAATCTCAATTTCAAAATTAGATTTTTTTCTAACTGAACTGTTTTAATATAAAAGTACATATACTTAAATCGGAATTTGTTAACTGTTTTCAGCACAATTTTAAAATGGCTGAAGTAAATTTGACCCATCTTTCATTAACAGGTTACCATAAATTTTCTTTAGCTTTGTTTATGCTTCAAAATTGGTATTTTCTCCAACCTACCGGGGTTGAAGTAGAGTCGGCGACACATAAAAGTAGACGACTCCTAAAGGCGATTTTTTCGGATTTTGGTTAATCAGACTTTGTGAAATACGTCAAATATACTTATGTACGATCTATGTCGCAAACTTGTTTAAATTTGACAATTTAATTAATATATTTTGTTTAAATTTGACAATTGCCTTTACATTTATCTTTTACTCGAAGAGAAGTTCTTAACTTGATTGTGACTGCATTGGGTTAGTTTGGGTACGGCACTCGTGGCTGTTAAAAAATCAAGACTGAAGTGGTAGAACCAATTCCAAAATTATATGTTTCTTTAACTAATTAACTACAAGCAATAATTATTTCAATGTAATTGAATAAATTGCAACCAACTATTTCAATATATCTCGCGATTAAAATCATAAAACCAATAAAGAAATATCAGCTCATATCTGTATTCAAATAGGAATGTGCAATCTAAAGAGGGAAATCCATAAATTATCCACAAATAAATTGCATACTTATTCAAAAACTAAAATAATTTTAAACAGAAGAGAATCCAGAAATAAAAAATATATGATGCCTTTAGAATGTTGGAGAGATAGTATTTCACACGTTACACAACTTCGACATAACGTTCACCGCAGAAGTGAACGAAACGTTGGCACGCAATTCCAGTGATTCACAACCTATAAATCCAAAAAACTTTTTAATAGGGTAAATTAGCCTGTAGTCGCACAGTTATCAAAGGTCTAAACTTAATTATTTTATTAAATTCCCAGTAATGAGGTAACAAATGTAAAACATTTTCCAGAGAATAATTTTATGTTTTGGCTTCAATTTAAAAACAAAAGTTTTATTTTATAATCCGACTGCAAATTGTTATTGATTTTTAAATAAAAAAAGTGCCGTTTTGTTAGTAGGCCGACAGTTTGCCAGTAGTCGGCCAGGTAATTGCTAGAAATAGGACACTTTCTGATTCGTTATGTCTGCACGCACAGTCCTGTAATCCGAATTTCATAAGGACTAATAAAATGTGAATACAAATCTTTACTTGACGCACAAATATAATAAATAAGTTATTGAGTAGTTTTAAAGCATAATATATTTTTTAGTAAATCGGTTTCAAAAACAGGAACTAACCTGATACTATTATCTATAAGTACTAACATTATTTTATTGTCGATAACAGAAAATGGGCTGTTTAAAAATATCAAAGACAAAGCGAGTCTTGACACTACGAAAAACAAATAAATGATCAGCACTGATAAATTAACACACAAGCAAACATACAAATGTCTTACAAAATATGTAATAAGCTAACTAACTAACTTCTTTGGTAACAATTAGTTATGGTTGGTCACACTAAAATCAAGACATAAGTAAATAAATACTGAATAATAATATTCAGTAAATAAATAAACGCTTTCAACGCCTCTTTTTGAGCAATTTTTTTAGACAGTATCGAGAGGAACATTTTTTTATTGTAAATCCATACTCAGCAAAATTTCTAAACCATTTCGCTATTCGATGCGTTTCGGTCCCAGGGTTTTGCACATTTCGCTTACTGTTCCTTTAATCCAGTCAAGCACTTTTGACTTAGGAACCCCATGCTCCTGCATATTTGCCGCAGTTTCCCCCATTTCGAACAGCTTCGACAGCTCTTTTTAGGGAATCTGCGTCATACTGATGAAATTTACGTTTCGGTTTTGGTTGCATTTCTTAAATTATTGCAAAATATGAAAAAATCTGTAAAAATCCCTTCCAAAAATGCTGAAAAAATGTTAGTGTCCGACTTTTAAAGCATATGAGATATCATATTGATTAGTGGTCGGACAATTTTTATGTTTTAATTCCTGTAGGTATTTGGTTTTTGCTGTCCGTCCACTAAATACGCGTTAAAACTTTTAATGTGTTATATGAAATAAAATAAAAATATCGATATGGTTTGCAAATAAATAGAAAGTGAGCAGAACTGGAAGGCCCATATGTTTTCAGTTTGTTTATTAGTTCAAGCGGTTTATTATAAAATAATATTCCAGTCTGCCAGCCATCTAAATTATACTTTAAAATATTGCAAAATTTACGTTTTTGTAAAGTTTTATGCAAATTTAGACTGTTATTAATATTATCTACCGTTTATGCTTGTCCCTAAATTATTAAATTTAAAATTTAACTTACCTTTTAACTGTTTCACACCATTCTAACACAGATAAACTAAAGAGCAACATCACAACGTCACTTTCTCGCCTTTTTAACGGTTCAATAATGACAACTCCACACATTAAAATGCTAAAAAATCGCAGGGAAAGGTTGACAGAATTGATATCTTAATTATTTAAGATGATACTGTTTCATGTTTTCAACTAATTTTCCAATATAAACGTTTGGTCCGACTACTGGCTGTGTCCGGCTTACTGGCTAAGTTACCCTATTTTGGCTGGTGTGAACGGCTGCGGATTCTGATTATCTTCCTTCCAAATTCAAATTAATTAAATAGATCAAATAAAAAAATAAATTAATGTAAACATTTCTCAATAATGCTCGACCTTCTATTATGCTTTGGACTACAACTTGTACAGGGTAATCCTCAGTGATAATTTTTTTAAAATTACTCAGCATTTGCATAAAAGTACTTCTTGTGAAAAGCAGGTATTGGTTTTTCAAATTAATCCAATTGAGGAAATTTTCCATATAACGACCACATTTTTAATATAAGCGTAGTAAGTAGAATGATATAATGTAGGTATTCCGCACCAAGCAAATATTTATGAAAGTATATGAGTGACTCTATTTAATACATGAAAATGGGTCCGTAAAAGCTTAGCGGTCCAGGCGACACACTCTGTAATTGAATATATTTAAAATTTAGTTCATAAACTTTCTATTTAATGTATATTAATGGCAAGAGGAAACTATTTGCTTTAAATTGCTTTAAAATTGAAAACTTTATTACTTGCTAAGAGTACCAACCTGTGCTTTAATCTTGTAATACACTATCTGTATAGCGCAGTTATTCTCATCGTTACAACTGCTATGACGAGCAATTTAAATTAAAGAATGCTGTTTCAAAGGCGTAAGATAGAAAATTGTACTCAAGGCAAGTAATTGCATTACTTTTCCGCCCTTGCTATTCATTGCTCAAAATAAATTGATGCAAACTGAGATTAAAATGATCTAAAATTACTTTGACACATAGGACCTGTTTAGGACTAAGTACATTGTTCAACCAATAATGAAAATATAAAATATCTGATTTGTTCCAAACGCTGTATCAAATAAATATAATCGTTAAAAATGCATATAAAGCTGAAACTAACGGAAATATTACTTACTGTCTGAAATATTAGAAGTCCAAGCTATAACAGTTCCAGTACCCATCGCTCCAATGCATATGGAAACAGCTGCAAAAAACTGTGGCAATCGTTTTGCTTTCACATCGGCCATTTTCAACAATTCTTTGGTTGAGAAAATGCAAAAAAAAGTCTAAAATATATCATACAAACATACGTAAAATGAATATAAAAATATTAAAAAACGCTTCAAAAATATTTTGACGTAAAAATATTTGTCACCGGTACCGACATGTTTTAATTTGCAACAATGAAATGTTTTTTGGGTGATACGATTATTTACTCAACCCGACACATCTTTATGTGTTTTCCATTGGGAACTGATTGAGATTATTTTTCCTCCGTTGGGAAATCCTCGTTAAAATAAGCAATTATTATTGTTCATAACCATTTCAGTTGTTATAAATTAATTTCTTAATCCGCGTTATCAGAGAGGGATTTGTCGGTTTAGTGCTAATTTACTAATCATCGGATTTTGATAGGATTTTTATAGAAAACCTTAAGCCATGGACAATAAACATATAAACTGTTACCAGCCTTTGTGAAATTGGCCATCTTACATTTCTTAAATTCCCTTAATTTAAAGAACACTTGGTTTTCTCATGAATTGCTACTTTTATGCAAATGCTAAAGATTTTGTAATTTAAAAAAAAATATTACTGAGGATTACCGTGTAGAAGTTGTGTATGAGAATAATCTCATAGATTCATTTCAAATTCGAAGGCATGATGTTTAAACAACGGCCATCGAGCCGAAATAAACTGCTCAACAAAATGACCATTCGACGGCGAAAATTACCTACCTTTGGAACTGGATAAAATATAATTATTTTGCTGCCGTTTCCATTTTTGCCAAATTTAAGTACTTCACATTAAGTTTCTAAAGAATGGAAAATGAAATTTGTTTGGGAGTTTCCAGTTGCACTAAAAACGGTTTCTTTTTGTTTTAACAACAAGGTGTTGAGATATTTGTCGAATCACACAACGCCGTTTGAATGTTGCACCCACCTTTAATTACAAGGGGATCTAGCAAAGTCGAGCTTTTGATCTTGCAATTATTTACCTTGCAGAAACAGTTTTCCTCTCCATGAAACTGATTTTCAAAATGTAGAGTTTATGATAAAGTCAAAACTGTATAGCGACTTAAAGCAACATTTGTTGCAAACAAAATCTTAGGCTTGGGGGAGTACTCATTTGGCTCATTTTTTCGCAAAACTATATTTCTTTTTTTCCCTTGGTAGTAGTTCGAAATAATTGCATTACTCAAAAGATAATTTTTAAAGATCACCTCTAAATAAACGAGATTTCCGAAAAAGGCAAAAACCGTTTCGAAATATGAAAACAATCTTTTCGCTTTTAGTGTTAAAATTTAAAAAAAATTGTATTTCGAAAATTTTACAWTTTTGTAATTTCTACCGTCCATATCGCTTCAAAAAGAAAATAAATCGCCGGCAGCAATGTGAATTKATCACGTTTCATAGTTAGGGCTAATCTRACAGTGTAACGATTATTTTGTTCAGCTGTTTAGCTCAATTCAAGCGGTTTCCTGCTGGATTTCTATATAAACCGCTAATTTAGTATTTCTTCAATGCTCTAGCCGTACATTGGGTAAAATCTAGGACAGCCAAAGGACATTTTKCTAWSTTACAATAGAAAAAATTCCCGCATCGAATCGGCTAAATAATTACTCWTTCTGTACATTCATGACATTTTGACATGCATATGAAAGAAAACACCCTGTATATGAATACAGTAGCTTGAAGAGTTCATTGAGGGGTGATATATGTATAGATGTCCTGACGTAGATGTTGAAATAAAATTGTTGCTTCTCAGTAGATCGTCACCACGAACGGGTTGAAATGCTTTGATTTATTTCATAGAATTCTAAGATATCCTTCTGCATTTTAARCAATAGATGTGTATTTGTTCGCTCTTGAAATGTGAAGACTTTTGARTATTTTGCAACTGTCGGTTCTCCATAGTCGATGGTATCATTCTAGGTAACCCGTGATCAATACAGGAAAGTTTTTCTTGTGGGCGAACATTGAATTTCACCTGAACAGGTTAATCGAGAATAAGAAGTTCTTAAAGATTTTCGATTGAATTTTGGCATTTTTCGTATTCTTCTTTTTAAGAGAGAACATTCACGAAGACGACTATTTTCACTATTCATCACGATTGATGATGATATTAAGTGAACTGCAGGGAGTGATAGTATGAAGACAATAATTAATATTGATATAAATGTGTGAATAATTACAGGATAGAATTAATAAAATACCGGCTTTAGAAAAGCCTTTTCGCGAAAGGAAAATCTGATGACAGATGGATCTGATTTAGCCAGCCCTTTTCCGTTTATGGCCGATTTCCCGGGGTCATTGCTAGGGTGTTTCCTTTTCGGGAGCGTTTCTACGATTCTGTTTTCCGGTATTTTCTTGATAAGCATTCATTGAGATTGTACCAGAAATCGCCGCGTTTCCTTATTTAAATTTCTTTGAAGTAAAACGTTAGCTATAGCCTATTACCACTTTAACTGCATTCTCTTTGGTAATATTATTTATTTATCATTAGTTCTAAGTTCGAAATCCTCATCTAAGTCGCATCTATTAAGATGCTCAAGAAGTTTGAAGTTTCCCATTCCAATGTAGTGTTGCTTTGAAGTAAATATACAGAATATTGGGACCAGGTTGGACTCCTGGCATCTCCCTAAAAAGTTCATGTTGCTAAAAGTGTCAGTACCTTCAATTTGAAGCTTCTAAGTTTTCTGAATTTGAATTGGTCAGATACAGCACGTTCCCGGCTGACTGGCCTTTTTTGTTGTATTTTCCAAATTTTTTTAAATGTTTTTAATTTTTGTTGAAAAGATAAGCAATGTTTTTTAAATTTTGTTTTTAAATGTAGAAATGATTGCAACTTGGATGGTGATTTAAACACAGTTTACTTGAATCAACCTTCTTGATTGATCTTGATTCCGGTCTGAGAACACATTATAATGCACTTTATATTCTTCCTCATAGTGAATATTAAACTCCTATCAGATCAATTAACTATATAGAATATTTAAATTGTATGTTCTTGTGCATACCTACCTACAACAATTGTTTGTATATTGTATTTGCCTTTTTTTAGTCCTTTCCTCTAAATCTACTTCCATCAGTTTCTTTGCACATGAATTTCTATGTCCAAACTGCTGAACACTGCAAGTGTTTTGGTTTCAAGTTTCCGGCGTTGAAAAGGGGAAATTTCCTTTATTGAAATCTCAAATAATAAATTCCATCAAACTCCCAACTTATCGTCGCATAGTTTCGAAAGGCAATTTGCTGGAGCATTATGTAGATTGTCTTTTGCAGAATTTCAAACACAGTTACAACAAGTGACGAGAAATGAAGCCACACAGACTTTGAGTCAGTTTCGGTCTTGTTGTCGATTTATTTGCGTTATAAAGTTTATAACGAGTGCTTTTCAATTTGGTGTCGCTTAGACAGCGTCGGATGAAAAGTTGTTGTGGATTCGGGAATTTAAAATGTGTTGCTAGTTTGAAGTCGCTTTTAGTTTTTTTTTTGAGGTTGAAACGCATCTTAATAGCCCGAAAAGCTTTCTAGAAAATTTATTTTTTTAATCAGGCAAAATTAGTTTTCCATTTTTTATCTTTCTCTGATCTCTCCGATGTCAATGAAAATAGAAATTATATACGTTTTTCTCCGAGTAAATGCTAGAATGGCTGTGCCGATTTAGTAGGAACAATATTTTTCTTTAAGGATTCGTGTTGGTTACAATCAAATGGAATCATTTTAACAAACTCATTAATTTGTCCCTTCTACCAAAGACCTCGCCGTTTAGGATATCTGCATTACAGAAAATAAAATATTGGGGGTTTTCATTATTTATCCATAATAGCGTACTGATTTTGCCTAGAAAAATGCAATTACTATATTCAAATAATGTTCAGAGTCCGGACCTGCATCAATCAGTCGGATGCCAGGGTTCAAACCAGTTAGAGGGTAGATATTAGATATAGTTTATCTTTCTCCTGGCTCATTTCGAGTTATGTTTGCAAAACGAAAATGTCGCCATATATTTCGCCGTTTGTCTGAAGCGTTGGCAGAGTCTGGCGAACTTGCGAGAAACAATACCCAACTAGCTGATAACAAAAACCATTTCGGAATATTTCGTCTCGGGTAGGAATTGAGCTCTAAATATGCTGGGTTAGGGTGCCAAATATTGCCACTTAGTTTACCACTTATGGAAGGAGAGTTTCTGAGTTTTAAAATAAAGGAATGCATTTAAAATTGTTATATTTTGAAGTCCAGGAGATAAATTGTTAATTTTGCTGTAAAACTGTCCAAGTCAGAGGCTTGATATTATTCACTTGATAAATGTTAATTTTAACTAAATCGTTACAGCTTTTTAATCATAAACTCAGGGAGAAAACAGATAATCATAACAGAACAGAACGCAACACAATCGGAATTATGACCATGAAAACATGCATGGAAGGATGATGGCATGGAAGAATGGGACAATAATGCAGTTCGAAAGACATGTAAAAACTAAATAACACAAAAAATATCAGAAAAATGTGGGAACATCGAGAACGATACAAATATTAATATCAAACCCAGTGCAATTCGTCCAAATTTCATCTAAAAACACGTTTAAGAAACAAAATAATACATCTAAGGATCTTAGTGAGTTACACGAACGGTTTTTAATTATAGAAGGGTATTTTTCGTGTGCTGCAGCCACCAAGGAAGATTGCGACAAGTTGAACATCTGATTCCTTTTTATATGCTTAGATGTTTTCGCAGCAAATGGAGCGTTGAAAATAATGCTACTAAAAAAAGCTCAATAATTAATAACAACAAATATGATTGTTAGAAATCTGGATCATTTCGATGAGTCAATAGTTAGAAAATATTATCAGGTGTTCAGCTCAGATAAGATAAGAATATAAGTATTTTAATTGCGGAAAAATAAGGCTATTAGTAATGGAAACTAAAAATTTCCTTAATTGCTGCAATTTTGTACCAAAATTGTACATAAATGATTATTAATATTATTAATCTTCTACATGAATTTCGCACTGATTTAATTATTGATTTTCTAATTCAGTCAGAAAATTCTTAAAGTTCCATTTATTTATCGCAAGAAGAATTTGAGTCCTAAATGGAATTTTTAGAAAAAGTTAAGCTTAATTTATTAGAAGCGATTTATTTCTGGAGCTTCAACTTTTATTTTGAAGCTACAAAGATTATGATTGGACTACTTTACTTCACAGTAGAAAACTTCTTCAATAATTTTTCTGATGATCTATATTCTACTCACAGCATCTTACTATCCAATATGTAAAATTTACTTTGAATGAAATGATGAAAATAATTTATAACAATGTTTTTGAAATGGAGGAATATGCCTTTGCCAAAATCGTGTTTTAAACTACTATTGCTTTGTTTGGAATGGGCAAAACCGATAATTTTGAAAATGTATCCAACTGCGGATAGAGAAAAACGCTTAAGTTTAACTTTGGTTTATCATACTTTAACATTAGAAAAATATGTGTCGCGCTCAGTGTCAGTTTCTGAAAAAACTAAAACTTTCCTAAAAATATAATTTTTAAGGGATATTTATTGAAAATGGTCTTGTGTACTGTAATGTTCAATTACCACATCACCTCTTTTCTTATGCTGTTTTACAATAATACAAAGTTTCCAGGGGCCTCAATTTGGATTCCTGAAAATGTCGTTGGATTATAAAGACTCGGATCACACTGCTGATGTGCGAAATTTTCGATGTTGTAATTGTCTATTTTACTACCATCTTGCATCTTTCAAGCTTATGTGTTTTTGTGCTATTTATGTTTTTGGTGAGATTAGATGTTTTTCAATCAATGCCAAATTACTAACATTACAAATGTGGTTTTGATCAATTCTCAGACAGATTTGGCATACTATTTAAAAACTTCGCGAGTGCCAATTACAAAATTTGACCTCACCAAATACCAAAGTCAATTTCAAGACATCCACCCATCTATTTGTTTTCTCAGTTGTGAAATTAAATTTCAAACTGATGCCGGAAACAAGCTCTGCAATGTATCGATTTGCTGTTCAGATCACAAAATCGCCTCATCGTTACCGACCCATGCACATGCCCGGGCAAATAACTTTTGGGTGATCCACGTTCAATCTTCATTTGCTGATACAAAAAGTTTGCTCTGCGGAAATTTACCGAATAAATATGAGAAGAAAGTTTGCAAAGCACCTCGAAAGCGCTCAAGGAGTTATTTTGGAAGTTTCCATATAAAAGCATCGGAACTTTCGTCAGCGAAAATATCATCACACTTTTAATAGAGTTAAATGAGAAGCAGAAGTGTTATTACGAAAGTGTTTGGCGGAGATTTTTGCTTGAAAAGATGCAAATTTATTATAGGACAAAACGAAAAATGGTTCATCTTTGCTTTTTCATTGTCTGAAAATGATTCAATAGAAACCGTTTTTTTAATGCTCATTCTGGTGAAATAGAAATAGCTATACAAAAGACTCCCCAAAGTACAGTGAACAATAAGAAATACTGATGGTTACGAAAGTACAAAGTATAGATATGGATGCCAACTGATTCTGTCTATTTTCTTCTAAATAAGATCTGTAATCTGGTTTCATTTTGTCAACATTGAAACTAACTCGCAAGTTAAAGTCTCATTAGCGTTTTATTTGAATGATCAATTTAGTATTTTT
>NW_026018715.1:5528467-5532233 GCF_020466585.1 Dendroctonus ponderosae
ATTTTTCAAATTAATTTATTTACTAATTGGAATTTTCTCTTACAGCTTGAGCCTAAGTGTGTCGCAGGATACCCTCTAGGTGATAGTTCTTGATTACTTTTTGATAAATAATTCGTTCTTATTGCGAAATGGGAGCACTATTTATCAATCTGTAATAAAATACATGAGAAAATTCTCTCTTTTTAAGACAAACATTTTTGAGGCGAAATACCCAACAAGAAGTTTGTAGAAAAATGAATCCGCCTCAACAATATGGAACTTATCTACAATTTAGTATTGTCTTGAATGAAAATAACATGGTTTTAATTTATCTGGTTGATTTTGGAATACACTGGAAGAAATCGACACAGGAAAGCAAATTCAGTTTCAGTTTTTCCCAGCTATTTGCTATCAAGGTTTTTTTAGCAAAAATTAGAATTTTTCCAGAAGTGGTTAAGTTTTAATTAACATGGGTGTCACGGTTGCACTTCAAGGAAATCTCGACGTCTTTACATTTTCCGAATAGGACTGTTGACTATTAATTAAAGTTGGCGATTTATTTTCCGGAGTGCAATTAAGTTAACCAGAACTACTTACTCGGCTTAAAACCGACTTTGAGTTATGAGAGTAAAATGGAAATGTCGCCATATATTTGCTGACGCGTCGCAAACGTGGTCTGTTTCGGAAACTTCAGACGAGCAATTCCAATATAGGGAATGGTGTTTGCTTCGTGTTTTACGTTGACTTTAAATCCAAGTTTGCATAAAGATTATACCCATTTTAGGTTAATGTTTTATATTATATTCTAATACGCTATTTGATATATTTGAAACATGCCTAAAAACTCATATGAACTACATTAAAATATATATTTTACTATTACAATACATATCAAGCAACTACTAAATAAGAAATTAAATACGGAAGCTTACCAAGCACTGAAGAATATGTAAAAGGGTACTTACAAGTGAAACACATTATGATAGAGAGCAATGAAAATATATGATTTTTCGCAGATATTTTCTTAACCGATATAAGAGCAATTGAGTTGAGTTGAGCTGAGTTGAGCTGTCTTGGAAATTTGTATCAAATATTTTTTTGCAAGAGTATCTACACGTTTAGATGGATATGTTCAATTTAAATTTGTGACCACAAGATTTGTAGTTCTCAATGTTTTAATTTTTTTCGATTGAAGATGTAGATTTATAGATAAATACAACGTGCTATATTCTAGGAGATACCTACTTGTGTATCTCCTCTATACCTGTTGATGGTCCTAGTATACAAGGAATCTATTTTCACAAATTGACCACGTTTCCGTTGAACTACTGATTGCACTTTCATTTCGCTCCTCGCTTCCTGCAGGTAACCTTTAATTTCTTTAAAATCTTATAACTAAATAAAAAATGGACTTTAAATATTGGCTTATACCCCTTCAACTCCATTATACGTACATTTTTCGATTGGTTGTAAATGTTTGCTTCACCAAGAAAATCTTAAATTAATTACACTGTTATTTTACTTAGCAGGAATTGTTCACTAGTTTTCATTGCATCTGTTGGTATTTCATCATCACTACTTCTTTAGGAGATTCTACCTTTTGCTATCGCTGATCTGCATAAATCGTTTGTTTCCACATTGACATATTTCCCTGAGGTTTATCCGTCATGACTTTCGACTCTCTCTTATCGTTCTATTTCTTTCAATTTTTTCTCCATAATAATTTAAGGTTCGTGGTATTTGGTTCATCTCATCATCTCATACAGTAGTTTCCTTCCGTTGATAGTACTGATTCTTCCAACTCCTTATACATGCCTTGTTACGTCTACGTTAGTTACTCTTGATCTCCAAGAAAATTGTAACATTCTGCGGTATAACCATTGCACAAATAACTCTAGTATTCTTCTTATGTTTACTTATATGCTGATAGCAAAGTATATGGACCCCTTTACCATCAGCGATAATTTCACTAATGATCGTATGCAGGTTTTCTTCTGTTCACTTTAGAAAACTGTTTCGTCAGCATTTCTGAGATTATTTGTTATCGTAACATTGATTTTCATCATTGTGGCCTGCCGATGTTTCATTTATTGGTTTCAATCCATATTTCATCCATTAAGGCTGTAGCTTCTTCCAGAGGAATTTGCGGAAATTCTTTTGTTCTATTGTTCATTACTGCATGTTTTAATTGAGTATTGGCTGGGGAATATTTTGGTATTACTGATGTTTACAGGTCAGCAGAGATTTTTCTTACTATGTTCAATGTGTATCCCCTTGATCTCAATGACTTTTTTAGATCTCAAGGTAGCTAAAAAAGTTTTTCCTTTTCTTCACCACTGCTCAGACCGAACTCCCAAGAAAATCAACCATGTTGCAATTGCTCGTAAGACAGAGATATAATTTTTCAGTACCTCCTAGTTTTTGCCAGAACCAGGTGGCATTTGCTTCCATCAAAAAAGTCGACGACTATAAAGCTTTTGGTCATCTACGTGCCAAATGTATCGTTTTTATTACTTCTTTTATGTAAATGAGGTAGAGCATCAAAACTAAAGAATGTTTGTCATTTGTTACATTGCACCTGGATAGGGATGATTCGATACAAGTAAATACAAGTAGGTATTCGATACTTTTGTTTCGATACCGAGTACTTTGGTAATTGAATCGTTCTTTCGAAATAAATACTTGGTATCGAAATAAAGTACTCGTATCGAGTCGAATTATCAGAAGTGTAAACACTGCCCAAAGTCATAGAACATACATTTATGAAGATATAGGATATTTTGTGAAGTCTATTGAAGAACTTGAGTTGGATATGTCACAGCCATCAACATCTAGCTGTTATAAATTAGAAAACATGTTGGACGGAAAAAGTTTTTTTGATGCTATTACGGATAGTAACATACCTCCACAAAGTACCTTAGAAGACGCATTTTTTCAAGTTTCGGCCAATAAGAAAAACGAATTATTTTTAGTACTTTTTCTTTATTGACTATAATAAATATATCTATTTTGAAGGGAGGTTACAAGGAAAATACAACAAAATAGAGCAGGCTTTAGCGTTTTTTGTTTGCAAGTATTGCCTTCCTACATTGTGGAAGGAGAAGCATTTTTACGCCTTCTGAAAGTGCTTCAACCGAATTTTAAAGTACCTACTTAGTGCAGCTTATTTAAAAAAGATGACCGACAAAAAATATGAAGCTTGAGTAGCTATAGCTAAAGCTAAATTTTGTCAAAGATTAACAATATTTGTCTCAGATTGGACATGTGGACTGAAACAACGAACGAGCGAGGTTTCCTAGGTGTGACATGTCATTTTCTTCAAAATAGTAAAATGCATATGCTCGATCTAGCTATTCGTACGCTTAATGAAATATTTGACCTCTTTGGCTCACAACAATAAATCACATTGTTGAAGAGGGTTTAAAATGACCAGGGTGTGAAAATAGCTATATCTCAAGTTCGTGAAATTGTCGGTTGAATAGAAAAGATACGTATGTATTAATGGCTCTGAATAGTCAGTTTTAAAACTTATTGCCGATATCAAAACAATATGGAATTGAATAATATCTTTGAAACATGCAAACGGTATTTCCTAACTTTTATAAGTGAATATCTATTTCCTAAAGCTGGTGCTGCTATGACGTACAATAGAAAAAGCTTGTCCCCTAAATATTTGCAGCAATTGATTTTTTGGGAAACCTTCAGAAAGAATATTTTTTGTTTACCTTATGGCAATAAATGCATTAAAATATATTCCATGAATTTTATTACAATCCCTTATTTAAAC
>NW_026018715.1:5532333-5573479 GCF_020466585.1 Dendroctonus ponderosae
CTGGAACACATGCTACACAATTTTCAGGATGAAAATCTTGCTTGTATTACGCTAAAATTGCTCCAGCTTTGCATTTCCCTGTTGTTGTTTCGTTGTTTTACATATGGCGTTTCACCTGCTATGTACGTGATAAATGAGAAAAACCGGCTCTGGCCATTGCCGTAAATTTAAACTGTGCCCACTCATGTTGCCGAGTCGTAATATGAGTCTCATTAATTTTGGCAAGATTGCTCCGGGTACAATTCTCTAAAAGTTTACTAAATTTTAAGAATTCTATGTTTAAAAATGAGCAAGTTCCTCCCAGTATCTAGATGCAAGTTTCCAGAAAACTTATTTATCTAACTTGTTGCGAAGTTTCCGTACTTTAGTGAAACTAAGTTGGGTTGTATGAATAATTCGCAACATAATCGGGCTTACGAGTACCTGGGGTTTTCCATTATTAGCGCCGTAATCCATTTTCACTTAAGTATTCTATGCTTTTAAAGGAAACTTTTATGGAAAGTCTCATTTTGTTTGTCGATTAATTTGATTTAACCAGCACTTATTAAAATGGAGATGTGTATTTGGAATAAAAATCAATACAATTTACATACTATAAAGTGTTTTTTAATTTATTAGAGGAAATTAACGCCATGGAACTTTTCATAATTAAGCTAAAAGGCATCTACTTTTGCTGAAATATTTAACTTGAAAAAAAACACAAAATAAGAAACGACGTGTTGGCTTAATATGCTAAAGCATCCGCAGTCTACAAAATTTCTAATAAAAGTAATAAAGAATGAATTTCATTTAGTAGGCGATTGTATTAAATGTTTAAATAACTGCTAATATTGTGAAATAATGGCTCATTGGAAAGACGGCAACCGTTACTGTTGCCAAATAAACACCAGAAAATGCATTTAACAAATATATTATTGCCCTTAACATTTTCAGCTTGTATGCAGAGTAGCTACTCAATCAAAAAACCAGAGTCAGCKAGACTTTATTGCAGTTTAGAAAAACYAGTTGATCCAATTATTATTAAAATTCTGGAAAAAACATAGTTTCAATTGATCGCTTGACTTCGAAGATCCAATTGCAATATTAAAATRAAGTAGAAAGCTTCGGAATAAAGTATGAAAAGTAGAATTTAAAGTGGGCTCATGCTTATTGTGTAACATGTAAGTTCRTGCTTTAAAATTTCCCGTTCTTAAGAACTCACCACGTTAATAAATGGTTTTCTTTAAGTAAAAAAACACTTTCTTTAAGTAATTTTGTGGTTCTAATTCGTCATATCAAAGTTTCGTAAATATATTAAATTTCATAATTTCTACATAAAATAGTGTCTACATCGTGTGGTTGAAATTGTTAAAGGTCTTGTTTAAGATGCTACATATTTCAGCATTTCTTTACCACCAAAATAAAGTTTATTAATAGCCGAAGGCTCTACTTTCGGGAATTTATTTTAGTAACTGAGTTATATATTATAACGCCCAGGCTCTCGCACACATGTACACATTTCGTAAAAGTTTGACGCGGCTTGTTTGCCTAAATAAATATTGCTTTGTACCCTTGTGGTAATAACTTTCAGTTTCCTACTTTATATACTGGAAAAATGGATTTATGCCCCTCCTCGGATTTCGGATGTGGAATTGGAAACAACTTCTCAGGTGGAAATTTATGTCATGACATACATTTCTCAGTCATAGACAAAAAAAAACGTTTCAGGAAATTCTATTGAAAATTGCACATTTAAGCAATAAAATGAACTGAAATGCTGTTAGATTTTTTTTAGTTTGTTTTCATTTAAATAGCCTTTCAAATATAATACAATTTATTTCCAATGTTACCAGAGAGAATGTAGGGAGAATAGAAAAATTAATTATTTAAGCAAACATGCAAACATAACTTAGGCCACTATGGTAACCATTTTTCATTTTCGGTAATATGCATGCTATTTATTAAGTGTTGCTCTGGTGAATAAAAAACTAGTCGAACACAATGATACTGTTATTAACTAACAAAGAATGCTTATTTGATTTTTTCTTTTATTTTTAACTGGCTTTATTTATTCACTGGTTGTTAGCGGTCTAGTTCAATGTAGGTGTTCAGTTTTGGCATTCTGACGAAACATTATTTCATATTTTACGTAATACTGTAGGAACAGATATAAAATCTCTCGGTCTGTAACATTTTTTCGTTTACACTCTAACTGAACTTGTTTTTGACTGAATTTTTCAATTTGGTTAAATTCAAATTAGTCGTATTACTACTAATATGTACAAATTGCTATTTGGGGTTTCAGATGATGGTTATCTAAGGTTTTTGTATTTATATGAAACTAGACCAACTTATGCGAATGAGAACATCTCCTTCATAAACGAACACAAGTCAATAACGAATACTATACTTCAAGAAATAACGAAATGTTTCAACCAGTATAAGAATTATTCTTCGAATAGTTATGCCTAATCATGGGCGAAACTCAAATGCAACATTGACTTGTTCTAAATTGCCATTAATGATCGATTATTAGCGTCCTCAATAGAACGATCTGCAAGATATATTTACGCCATGTTAATAACAAAGCCATTGCTTGCAGGTGGAAAGCGAATGATCGGTGTTAAAGGTGTAATTTTGGTTTGTAAAACTATGAGTTTCAGTTAATATTATTTTTCGCTGCTTATCTAACTCCCTGTGTACATAGAAATTTCTCCTATAGTCAATTATTTAATAATTACATAAAAAAACAATGCAACAGGTGTACCTGGTAACCTAAAGCCGTAGAATATGTTCAAAAGTGGATATTTCTTGTTTCACCGAATGATCAGGTGACCGTGTGATAATTCTATCTGATGTGTGAAATCTCTTGAGCTTTCTAGGATGAGACACCAACTGATTAGGCATTAGGCAAGTGTTTCGATGCACCGTCAGTCTTTAGTAATATTTTTCACATGTTGCTCAATTTAAACTCCGAAATATGGCACAGATCTTCCATTATGGATCACAACGTTCCGCGCATATCTTGGAGCATCAACGATCAATTACCTCACCTGAGAAAAAAATAATAAGAAGTTCTTTAGAGTGTTAGTTCTTTCTAGGAGTTTATTTTCATTTAATTGCTACTTTCTGCAATATTTCACTTGCAACTAATGCGAATATTTAGGACTTTTCAGGTTTGCCCGTTTTATTATTGTTTTGACATCACTAATCGTGCATCTGTTAGTTTGCGGATAGCTTTGGAGAGACGATTTTAAGGCTCCTATGATTTCATGTTCTTCCTCTTGAGGACAAAAACTAACAGATGCTTTCTTTATATTTTTTCCGACTAATTTATTACTTCCTTTTCTAGTAGGAATTTTAAGTGGTGTCCCATTCAGTGTTTTTGCTGCCTGCTTTGAAATGAGATTTAAATAATGGGAAGTCACTACTTATTTTTTGTTATTTTTGCGTCCTGACGTTACACAAACTTATTAGTTTCGAATTTCGTTTTGACTTGACTTTCAATTGACTAAAATTACTAAAATGATATATATATATAAAATATTACTAAAACCGAGAAGATTCAGTCTTAGATATTGTTTAATGTATTAACAAGCTTAGGTGCTAACACCATCAAAAATTACTCAATGACTGCAATATCGCAAAGTGGAACCCACAAAGTTCAATATATATATAACCAATTTTATCTTCATAGATTGCTTAAGGTGCGTTACAAAACTTTGCAAGGCAAAGAAGAGCAGGTATTTAAATGTAAATGTACAATTTTCCATGATATGTCAACAACATGCAAAAACTGATAAACATTTCAAAGCTGGAGGCAGAAACAGTCTGATTTTCTGGCGTGAATTCTTAAAATTGTGTGTGTCATTTGAAACCCTTTCAAGGCTTTCCTAAGATGATAAAAAAAGCATTGACTATTGAAATGGAATGTAGAAAATGAGGCTGAGAGTTAATTTTTACCTTTGCCTTTAACCAAATCATACAAAACAAGTGTACATTTTGGGGTGTATAGGAAATAGATTCTTAATATGGCGCAAATAGCAAAGCCGCAAATTGAGTGAATTAATTAATTTTTTCACCTAAACAAATTCAACAAACATTTATAAAGTGATTTTCGGGATTCAATTTATAGATGAAAAATTATATTAATTAATTGTTGTTTTAAGTCAAAGTTGGAATAATTCCGATAAAAAAAAAACATTCTCACTGGAATTCGATGGTGTCACAATTATTTGGAAATTTTATAATCCTTCCCCTCTTTTATTATTATTTTATTATTTAAACTGTCCCTCGAAAAATTCAAAACAATTAGTGGCAAAATGTTCGAACCAAAGTATTCAAAGCAATATGTGCCTCGATGAAAATTAATGATGAAATGAAAACATGACGCAATTTCAGGATTTCTACCTCAGCAGAAAAGATAATATACGATGATTTTGCCCTGTTGCTAAGTCACGAACGAAGAAATACGTATGGAGGAAATACCACGAAATTAACAATAACTGAATAAATTTTTAGATTCTTTCATTATTGCTATCGTGCTTTCCTCGCGCTTCGAGTATTTCAGTCTAACGGATAATAAAATCGACGAAAACCAATAAAATAAACGAATTCTTCTTTTGCTCATTATTTTCTCTCATATTTGACAATATTTCATTCATTATAACAAGTCAGGAGAGGTTTTTATTTTCTTTTAGTACATATCTTATCTGTGTTAAAATATTAGTTAATACGAATTGTAGTTAGAACAGGGTGAATAAATTAAATAAATATGCGTTATAATTCTGCGTGATCCAACTTTACATTTAGCAAATACTTTCGCAGGCGTGCATTCTCCACATTACTTAATCATTACACCGGTTGTCAATTTTAAAACTTCCCACCCTTATAATACATTGCATCGAATAATTATTTTAGAAGAAATATGTTATTTTTGGAACGCTAGAACCGATAGTCTGAGGATTTTGATGCTCATGGTAAATTTACAAATGCACGAGTCCAAACTAACGATGTTTACGAAAATTGGAGGTTGCGTTCAACACAAGGAAAATGTTGGCTGAATCAAAGCAAAAGATATATTTTACGTGAAAGTTAGAATTCCTAAGTTGCCAGGTGTTCATAAACTCCTCCTTGCTCACCTCCCATTCGCACTTTGAACACAGTACGGAACATTTAAATTTTAATCTCGATGAATCCTTTCAGGAATATAGTAAAAGAGGTTTTGGCATCTGCGTTGTTTTGAGATGTGATTGGAATTATACAGTTCACTAATCTTTCTGTTTGAAATATGAGGGTAGGTGAACATAATTATTTCGAAATTTTTAGGCAATTCTTATAAGAATCCTATTATAATTCCAAAGTTGCAGGAAATGAGCTCAAAAGTTCATAAAAAATTGTCAGGAATATTCGTGGTCAAAAAGTACGCGGCTTATACAGCCTGCATTGAACATTAAAAAATAAAAAACTGTCTCGTCATAAATCAAGCGATGAAACATAATCTATAGAACTAGATTTCTTTCAGAACATTTGCGTAGGGAGTTTTGTGAATTTCGCACCATTTTATGACATGAGAAACGTGAAAACTTTGTTAAATTGGTTGGAACAGAGTATAAAAGTTAATTGGGTTTCTAGCTTTATGGCATCGTTATGCTCGCCGGTAGTAAAATAAATACAAGGCCGACTTTTATTTAGATGAGAAAATAATTGAAAATTGAACTAGCATGTCACGAAAAATTGTGACTTTTTGGGTAATTTAATTAGTACCATACTGAAAATTTTATTTAGGTCATGTTAATCAAAACAATTTATTATTTAATATCGCTTATAACTGGCAACTCCAATTGTCTGTTAAGTTCTTTTAGATCATATTTTTTCATTAACAAAATAGTATAAATATGAAAATGAAATATCCGTCTCACAAAGTACATTCACAATTAAAAATATACACATCCTTCGAGTTTTTCCATATTTAAACCATTCCATTGAATAATCATGCTTCCTAGGTTGCCATTAAAAAAGTACCTGAGGCAGAATGAGTTTTAAATAAGGGATGAATGGTATTACCGAAAGTTCACCAGTCATTTTTGAAAAAATCGTACATTAACATTATACAGGGTGCCTAATACGTTGTGATAAAAAAAAAGTCGAGGTGAAAATAATACGATTTAGCTCATCTTGTCTTAGAAGAGGCAACTAAAGCAGAAAAACTGGGACTCAAGCATATTTTTTGAATGGTCTGTTTCAAACAACTCACGTCGAACTTGGAGTTTTTCGTTAAAATTATCACCAGAAAAAACTTAAGGCTATTTTAAAGTGGATTATAAGTGCTCTTCAAATCCTTGAATTTGGTATCTAATTTTGACTCCAAGTTGTTTGTGATATATTTGAAAAATACTTCCAAAAACGTTAGCATCGATAATTTTTTTCAGTTTCTACTAAAGTAAGTTATTTTCCTACATCCCATTATTTTTCATACTTATGGCACACGTTGTTTAAGTCGTTTGCCTAACAACTTTCTAAGTTTTCGGATTTATGTTTGATTTATATCGTTACTGATAAGCGTTCCCAAATTATGAAACGTTTGAAAGTCAATTGAAAAATGCATTTTCCTACAAAGCGAAATTTGACAAGCTCCATATCGTTGCAAATTCTCTGTACCTCGAACATATTTCGATATTCCGGGATTTCCGCAACTGGAAAACGAGGCCACAATCAATAACCGTTCTGTCTTCGACATGCAAAGCGAGCTTTATCTTTCTAGTTCGACGTACAATTATTGATGGTATAACAATCAGATACAGGTTCACTGGTGTGGAGCATTTTCAGGGAGTAACAACGGAGATCCCTTTACCCTTTATATAGTCGGGTGGGCTGACTAAAATAACGAGCGAACGTGACCACGGCTGCGATGCGTTCATGCGGTCGATTTCCTAATTTGGGAGTGAAGTTTCAAGTTTAAAAGTTGAACAAACATTTTGCGCAATTGCGAAATTAGTGAAAATAAACTCGTCCAGGCATTAATCATCAACGTGGCGTTGTGTTTGAGAAAAACCGCTGACAAAATTAACTTACTAAAATTATCTTTGTACCCAGTTTATATACTGTACGATTATGTAAATCCATTTTTCTGCAACCATGATGTATTGCCCGCTGAGCAAATTTTTGGGTTTAATGCAAACTAAGCGGAAATTATTACAACGGCTTTGTAAGTATAATTCCTTGCATAATTCCAAAGGGTTGTTTTATATCTCACAATTATGTAGTTTGCCTTGTCAGGAAGGATATTAAACTGTATGAAATATAACTTAGAATTCTTCCTATTTACATTTCGCTTTTCTTCACGTTTATTATTCACCACTGCATTATGCTACTTGGTGCATCCATTATACATTTTAGCTCATTTATTGTTTGACTGGCGTCTGCTTCCAAGCTGATCTTATTGGAGAAACATGCACAATAAATTAATTGACACTGTCGAACTACCAGTCAAATTGGTCTTTTACTAAACAGTTAAATTCCTGAATAAGTCTTCGGCCTTTATCAACAACTACACTTTTATCCGCAAACGTTTCCATTGAAACAATCAATTTTAGTTAATAATTCCCGAGGGAGACAAAAACCAGTGGAAGTGGAAGTGTACACACAAAGCTAGTCTGTTTGAGTTCTTCCAACACACTGATTGCCTTGATGCCGCATTGTTGGGAACCGAAATTAAGAATTTTGTCAACGCGAGTAGCTCGTCAGATTTGCAATCAGTTTTACGTCACACATACAAAAGGGTTCAAAGATATTATTCCTCTGAAGGTGTTATCTTGATTTGCGTAGGAAGTAGAGAAAAAATTGTAAAAAAAATCATTCTTACAAGAATCTATGTCAGAAATTTGGAGCGATTTATTTAGTCGCGCTTTTATGTACTTTCGTTATCGATCGTTATGTAAAAGCCGATTGATTTAATCAGAAATCAGCAATAGTTGCAGGTGAAATCAAAATGCACATTTACAATAATTAATCTTTTTCTGAAGGAAATATAAATTTTTTACTCTGATCGGTTGTGAAAACAATTCAGAAATTCAAGATCCAGTTCCATTAGAAAATCTGCTTGGAAAATTTGATTGTTTTTTTATCACTAACTAATTTTGTGGCTTATTTCTATCGAACTCAACAAGAGCTTAATAGTTACTTATAACTATTCTTTACAAGCAATTATCTGTTCACTTCACGCTACTTTCATTTTCTGTAACAATTTCGCTTTTATCTTTAAATCAAGCAAACTTGATGTATTTTCTATATTGTCACCCATTTTAAATTTTGAAGACGTACGTGCATAATACACATAATAGATGATTGTGTGAAATGGATCTTTAATTTTTACGAAATTGATAAATATTCTGTGATATTCTGCTGGCAGAACTTGATTACGAAAGCGACGGTTGTAAACAAATTTCCGTATGAAGAAGGTACCATGAAAGAGCACAAGATGCTCAGATGCCCGCAGCGTAAATACAACTGAGGTAAGACATAACGAAGATCAAGAAAACTAAGCAGAGCAGAAGAGATGGTAATTAAAAACTTGTTCAAAGGGACGAGTATAATGTTTCAGGAAACTAGCGCATTGGCTAAGTAACTTAAATAACTGGTGAAGGAGCATATTTTCCTTAAGCTAGAAATAGTTGAATTGAAACAATGTTTAACATTGGAAGTGTTGAAAGGCTCATATGCCGCAGCACAAGCAAAAGCAAACCAATTAGACAAGAAGTAAAGTGTTGGTCATAAAAGAGAAAAGAGAAAAGTGAAGAAGGGAATGTAAAACAGATTTTAAAATATTTGCAACAAAGAGTAAACCAAAGTAAAATAGAATGCGTACGTTCAGTGAGACAGGAAGGCTACAAACCACATTGCTGTGACCAAACAGACCATTCTAATGAGCAAGCATAAATACAGAGTAAATATAAAACCAAATAGAGAAAGAGTGATTAGAGTCCGTGAATGTGATTATCATGCAAAATTTATAGATTTTGTAAGGAACATAACAAAAACAACCTTCACCTTAAACTTAAATTCCAATGAGAAATTAATATTGTAATTGCAGAATTATCATTTTAAAAAATGCACGTACCTGTATTGGTATTTGTCTGTGCAGATGTAACAGCAAACTTACCGAGCCCTGAAGATGGCTTAAAAATAGCCGAAACATTAGGCACAGAAAAATTTTGATTATCTTCTGCCACTATCTATTAACCAATAAATCGAAAAACGTAAATCTTTTCAGGCATGTGTGTAAAGCCATCTTTTACTAATGTAAGTAAAAAGTCAATTTTATAAAAAAAAAACACGAATGTATTTGGTTTTGGATATTTGATCATTATTGAGATAATCTTTGCTATTTTTGAAAAAGTTTAAACCCGAAATCTTATTGTTAACTTTAGGCCAGTTTTAAAAATTACGATGCCATAAATAGCAAAGCTGAAAAGTCAGCCACAACAGTTAATATCCGTGAGATATAAATTAAATACATTTTAAACTAACACTTTCTCGATGAGATATTGAGTGCATTCGAAATTTTGTTAATTACATTGGCTCGTATTGTTTTGTTTGTTATGTCTGGCATGTTCCCTTTTTATTTATGTTATGTGTCATTCGCTTTCTTCATAAAACATATTTTAATTTTGCTGTACCAATAAAGCATATTTAAAAATTTCTGCGTACTCTCCTAGTATACCTTAGAATTCCTCGAATAAATCTAGCTCATTTGAATCACAATATACACATAATCTTTTATACTTTTTGAACAATGCATTAAAACTAATTATAGCGAAGCCAGTAAATATCAGTTTCACAGAAGTACTTACGATTCTCTTATATTTCTTATATTAAAAATATTTGTAACCATTTCAAATTTTACGGAAACTAAAAGTAAATGGAAACCAAATGCTGAAAGCCTGAAAGTTTTTCTAATAATTTCGCATCAATATTAAAACATTTAGGGAAAATATCGGGGAAAATCATACATCAATCGCAAACAGAGCAAATCAGTTCCAATATTACTCGGTTGAAATTTTTCATTTTTTTAAATTTGTGAATGGAAGGTTGCTCTTTTGATAAAAAAATTCCGAACCGCAATTACAATTTTAAATGTTCATAGTGCATTGAATATGTGTGTGAATTGCACATACATGCAAAATATGAATGAAACTACCAAATGAAATCCTCGAATTAATTAATACGTAAAAATCGACGCCTCGCATATTAAATGATCGAATAATAGATTTTCAAAGAACGTTTCTAGTTTTCACAATTTTGTTAGTTTGGGTTATTTCGTCTCAACAGCTTATCTGTAAGTTGACCAGCAGATACAAATAATTTAATGAAATAATTGGTGACATTTTACTTTTCTCAGATTCTAAACATGGCAACGCAAAGTTAAGTTATATGTAAATTCATAGCAAATAGTATGTCTATAATGGACAGCACGTTAATGCCTTAAACACAAAGCCAAAAACCGCGAGATTGTTCTATGGATGTACGGCCGGCAATTTTTATGACAGAATATTGAGTGCTATCAATTGTAAACTACACAAGTACACTGCACGAAAAGCGGATGAGAGTGATGGATTCATTCGTTACATTTTCTCTGTGAATGCATCTTCATTTGCAACAAGAATGTTTATTACTCCCAGCAATACGGGACGAAACGCTTTAGACCGTTGCTGAAAACTTTAGTTTACCGATACATGTATTATTGTTGTGGCAATTTATTTAGACGATGCATACAAATATCAGCAGCACATTTACTTCAACTCTCATAAAGCGCTTTTTAACTATCACCTATGAATCGTGTATCATGTTCTCTTGACGTGCAGCAATCGAATAACTCAAAATAGCTAATCACTATTTTTATTTATTTTTATGCACGCTTTTATGGTGTATAACATTATTTATCGTAAAAGGCCAAAATAACTGGTTCCCGCTCATTCAGAAGCTTATTAGCCGTTGTATAGTTGGCTCATTAAACGGACCCCAGTAGGTCTTTGCCATTGCCCCATTTCCATAACTATTAATATGAAACCATTTTAACGCAAATGGTAATTTAGCTTTAACGTTTCTATTCACTTGCCAGGGAGGTTAAGCTGATTGATATGATGTCAAACAAATAATTCCTGGACAAATTTGAATAAGGCTTATTTTAGCCGGTTGATTAAACATTTGCGTTGCCTAACATTGGCGTTTTCGTGAACTGTATTCGATCGAAATAGGCGAGTTAACACATTTTAATTTCCAAGGTCCAATATTGTATTTGGGACCTGGAACGGTCAGAACATACAAGTTGATGCTTTCTATCACAAGATCTAAAACCGCGTTCTTTCGGAAAATAGGCGGACCTTTCGTAAAGTCGTCCTCAACATAGGAATATAGATAATTTTAAATAATGAATGAATAAAGAGAACAACATCTTTTTAGATTGATGAGTGATGATTGATGAATAAATAAAAATTCAACAAAGAAGTGAAATAAGCGATAACGAAGTAATAATGAGTACAATTAAAGCTAAAGACGAAAAAAAAACCCAAAACGAACTTCAAGGCAAAAAAGAAGAGAAGCTTGACAGAACATCACAAGAGAATATTTAATCATGATTATGTGTAAAATCTGTTGTGACATGGATAAAGGTGATTATGTGAAAAACCATGATATATGATTAATGACATTAACACCACGAAAAATATAGTGATAAATCAAATTGACTTCTTATACTAAATAAACAAGATATGTGTATCCAAAGGTATGTGAAGGCAGTTCAGGCATATCCAGGAACAGACGTGAGATCTGATCATAAGCCAGTTGCTATGGAATTTGGACTACACCGCTTTAAAAGGCGAAGAGACTAACAAACGGAAAAGTCATAGACATCCGAAGACTGGAAGATGCTAATATACAAAAGCAAGTAAGAAGCTCACTAGAAAGAGAAGTAAATAATCTCAAGATAGACGGGACGGAGGGAACCTGGAGCGTAATAGAGAGAACAATTAACAATATCCAAGAACAACAGATTGGGTTCGTAAAAAAACATTAAAAAGCAAAGGGTGTATGACGCAGGAAATACTGTTCTTGGTGGATGAAAGAAGGAAGCAACAAAGAGCAAAACCAAGAGAAACACAGAGAACTCAAGAGAACAATTGGAAGAATGTGCAGAGAAGCCAAATATCGATGGCTGTAAGCAAAATGTCAGGAGATAGAATCACTATAAGCAAGATACCTGTCTCTCTGTGATACCTTAAACATCTGGACACCTCGACTGTGACCCTAAAAGTGAAATCAGATCCAAAATAGAATAGACGAGGAAGGTCTTCGCTAGTATGAAGAAGCTCTTTACTAGATTGGTAGTGAGCTTGGAGCTCAGAACAGCCATGCTTCGTTGTTATGTGTTCTCTGTTCTAAGACGTATGAGCAAAGGAAAGGAACTGTTACAAACGACAAAAGAAAGGAAACAGACCATCTTGGACATATTATGAGTGGCAACCGATACGAAGTCCTGAAACTCATCATCGAAGGCAAGATTTAGGAAAAAAGATCCATCGGAAGACGCCAGAACTCATGGCTGAAGGACATCCGCAGGTGGCTTGGGCGCACATCCATTCTACAACACATTCCAAAACAATACTGGCTATTTGGATCGCCAACCTTCGCAAGGAGACGGCGAGACAAGAAGAAGTACAATGCTGCATTGAAAGGGGTAAATAACACAAGTCAACTGAAAAGGAATTCGTTAGATTGTGCGTGTGCCATGTGAACGTGTTAAATGCAGATGGTAGTAAATATTTCAATAACTTCAGATCGGGAATATTCATGTTCATGTGTCAATCTTCATTCCCTAAAGAATCGCAGCATGGGTGAGATGGTAAATTGTATAAATTTTTCATGACGTCAACATCTTTATCTACTTAAGGTTACATGTATTTTTGTTTATAGAATCTCATTTCATGTTTTCAGTATATGTATTAGATATAATAAATAAAAAAATACAGTGGTCTGAAGTTTCGCTCACCACTTTTCTAATGATTATTAGGGACAACTAAGCAAATTACTCCGATCATATATCTGAAGGTGCATACATTACATACCGGAGCATAATTTATAGGGTTAACAAAGGATAACATTTAGTTAACGGAATATATAGTTATATTTAGATATCAGCAAAAAGGTCGCACTGCTCGAAATACTTTCCTGTAATGCAAATTAGCAGAACGTGCCAACGGCCGCAAATCGTCCTATCTAAACCAAAAAATAGTTCGATTTGACAAAAATTTATTAATTTGCATACTACTAAACTTATCAGGCCAAGGAACAGAAAAATTAAAATCATTATGTGAAACTCCACGATTAAAGAATACCTGGAAGTGTTGTCTGGCGCTGTTATAGGAGTACAGAAAAAATAGTAAAATAAATTTTTTGTTATTACAAACTGAGAAATTTGCAAAAAACTATATCAGAAATATGCCAGCAATGTTTTTCAAAGTAATCGGCCTAATTAACATTGCGCAAATACCTGTTGCTTCGTAATTATTTAAAACTCCGGTAACCATGTAATTATACAGAGTGACAATACGATGGACAAGGATAAACGATCAACTCAACAGGAATCGTTGAATGACGGAACGTACTTTCGAAATGTCAACCTGTTCTCATAACCTCGCATTCTGCAGGGTTTGTTGTTTACATAAATAATCCATACAACACCAAACATTTGACTGGTTAACTCCAAACAAGCTAGTGCCTGTGAATTTCCTTATTATCCACTCTTATCAAGCAGCTTCTCGTATTCAGTTAATTAACTCCTGCTCCATTTGTACATGTGTGTACTCCTTGTGCTGTGTGTATCGTACAAACGTGGTAGGAATGTATCCCATCCTCGATATTTATTTGGTTCTTGGGAAAGTTGGTTTCGTTGGTCAATTATTGTGCCCCTGGAATGCCCTGATTCGATTATGTCCAATACTTGTTCCTCTGTGCTTGGAACTCGAACATCTATTGTCGTCCACTATCTTCCTGGAACCACTCTCTTTGCCCTTTGTTGGCAGGAGTTCTTTCAGCTTCTGCTTTGTTACTGTAGCATTGCCCCTGAACTAATCGCATATCCGCAAATTCATGAAAGGAAATTCAAAGTAAGTCGCAGTTTGACAAATTATCGTTATTATTGACAAGGGCTATCCACCTGTAACCATCTGTTAATGACAAAAAAACATCATTGCCGCTGTTACTTTTCATCAAAAAATTGTAGAAGATAACTTTTAATATCGATCATTTTCGTAATTTGAAGCAAAGGTCGTAACTTTTCTTTTTGAATGCTTAAGCATTCCAATATGCTATCAATTAAACATGGAACAATTACTAAATAATGCTTAATAACAAAGTTGGAATTCGTTCTTCAACTGTTAATATCTTCTAGAAATTTTCGAAAAAAAATTTCTATATTTTTCTCGTACTCCCCGAGGGAGCCTATATCACCCCTTAAAAGAAATGACGCCAATTTTGAATCACCTTGTATAGACGTTCAAACTGCGCCAACTAAGGCAAAATATAGTTTGTTTCTGGGTTCAATTCAGTCCTAATTTAAGGGACTCCTAAAATGGTAATTGGGATCGAGTCATACATCAAATTCGAAGTTTTGGTAAATACTTTATGGTGGTTCAAAATTTTTTTGCGTTGAAGCAGCCGCTAACAAATTAACCGATTGTTTATGAGCACTAAAATACATAAGGCTCGAAAGTACCTAAATAAAGTGTTCAAAATATATAGATTCCACTAATAATATATATATTGGATATACAATATATCCAGATTCCACTAATAATAATATTAATAATTAATAAAATATTTAAATAACAATTTACAAAAATAATCGCGATTCATTAAACTATTGACGTTCTTACAAAATGGTGCACAACCACATTGTGGTTTAGATATTTGTCATTTTCTCGATTAAAATTTTCGTGCTCAGTGGATTGTTAGAAAGCGTCGAATGGCCGGAAAAGTCGCCATATTTAAATACATTTAAGTCCGTCTTATCGGGTCGTCTCAAGTCGAAAGTGTACTTCAATCCTTCAGGAACATTTGAAGTTTAGCGAAATCGCCTGGTTGATCAATACCGCAAATTATCCTCCAGAATACTCCGGAAGGTACAAGAAACATTCAAAGCAAACTTATCCTAATGTCAGCATTTGAACACTTTTTAAAAGTAGCTTTCAAATAATCGATTTATTCATCAGTGGCTGCATCAAAACAGCAAATGGTTGTAATGCTCTAAAACTAATAAAAATCCTATTTAAAACTGTTAGGGGTGGTTCATCCCCTGTAATGAGGGTCAGGGATTCACGGAAAGTTTTAAGTAGAAAAAGTTAAATCAACCGAGAAAAGATTTGTGTTTTAGTTGGTGCACACTGTATTTAAATCTCAACGCAAATCGGATTGTCTTCCTCATAAAATCTCAAAATAAGTTTCCCTTTTGATGCGAATGGCCAGTGGATTTCAAAATTCTGCCTATATGAAAGAAGAGCAGACGCTTAAAAGATTTACTAGAAAGTAAATATTAGCAAGTATGAGAAAGGCCCGCAAAATACTTGCTTTACTTAAATATCTCTTGAAAGTAGAAAAACGTTTAATTGTACTGATTCCATAGGCAACTAAAAGCAAAAAAAATGGATTTGTTCTAGAAAGAATGCAGCTAAGACATTTTAAAACTGTACACACCCGACAATGCTTCACTATCGCTTTAAGCGCTTTATAAAACCCACACCCATTAAATCAATGTTGGAAAAAACAACGATTTTAAACGATCCCTTGTGGCGCCTTATACGCCCCGTTATTAACGAGATCCGATTACGTTGCAAAAATTTAATTAAGCGGTATGTTCTAGTGAAAACAGTGCTAGGATTGATGGCACAACTAATCCATGTAAAGAGCCTTAAATGGTTTTAATTGGGTGCGTGTTTCGAGTTCATTATGGGAACAGCAGTTGTTGATGAATGCATGTTACAAATCAGGATATCAGTGCCGTGGGTGCGGGCTTCCATCGCAGCGCTTAAGTATGACCCTTAATTCCGGCGCGTAGGAGTCATTGTTTATGCAGTAATTGAGTAGATTGTATTCGGCATTTGGATATTGTGCTCTGAGTTTATGTAGGCTATTCAAAATTAAGCCGCTAAAATTAGCAATTTTTGTCTCATGAAAGGTAAGGATTCTGATGGTAAAATTATTGCATATACTAGATGTTTTGAAGACGAACCGAATTTCAATTTGAAACTTCTACCAGCCAAGCTCACAAATTACAGGAAATAAATCTGTAAGTTACGAGGAAAAACCCGAACGATTCAGTCAAGACATTGTTCACATCAAGACAAAATAGCATTCATTTGAACGCTGGACCAAAAGAGATACCTGATGTAACGATAGAATAATCTAAGACAGGCCGCAGATGAAATAAAAACATAGTATATCCAGGTGAATATGGTTTATTGATTGAAGTCATTAAGGTAGAGGGTGATACTTTGTTCAAATCAATAACAGCCTTGTTCAGTATGTGTGTGGCATTGGAGAAAGTATCGACATCTTAGGACAACTTCAGTGTACATTGTAAAACAAAAATGAACCATAACGAAGCTGGAAAACCATAGAACTATAATTCTGCTACCACCATCAAGATCATGGCGAAGTGATATAAAAGTTAACGTCTACCAACAGAGCAAACTGGATTCCGATCTTGTTACAGCACGAATCGTCTTCTGCAAGCGGGAGACGTTCGATTGAGTTGAGAAGTGCAACGAAGGCAAAATTGGAATGGAAAGRGAATTGGAATAATTCATAATCGTTGAATGGGTAGCATTCCCATTCAACGATTATGAAAAGACATTYGATTCCGTTGAGACTTGGTCAACGTTGGACGGTTTTGACCAGTGTAGAGTTGACTTGAGGTACACTASAACGATTCGATAAGTATAAAAAAAMGCAACAKCACGTGTAAGGCTGWATGAAAGCACATATRAGTCCAGGATCGGAACCAGCAGACACTCTATCACATAGTTATTTACATTCKGCCCAGACAGTGTATTGAAGAARTYATATTGAAGTGGTATGGGAAGGAACATAAATTTACATTCGCGAACAATCKTCGTTTTGCAGTCAGAAAAAGCCAGTTGGGTAGAGAATTGAATAACATTAGTTTGAAGATGAACTTGTCCAAAACGGCAGTAATGACAATTATCGATGATCACAGAGTTGTGATMATCRATATACAACRGTGGAGATGAAGTCATAGAAAGGGTCCACCGTTAGCTTGGCCTCAAACTGAAAACGGGCCTAGACGATCAAACTGCGGAAGTGAACCGAATAATTGAACTTCGATGGACAGCTTTTGGTAAATCTAGATCGATATTCCAGAGCAAAACGAGTAATAGTCTGAAATATAAACTGTTCATATCGTGTATTTCTCCGGTTTTTACATATGGCAGCGAAACACTCACGTTGACCAAGGAATCGGAAAATAAACTGGAACTAACTCAGAAAGCAAGGGAACGAAAAATGCTCGGAATATGACGGATATTTACATACATACAGACATACAGACATATATGCATACATACATACATACTACTAATACATACTAAAATAAACAGAGCACAAGGACACATTAAACCAATGGATTACGGAACACCGGTACAAATTGAGCAGGATTTAATTAACCGAATACGGGAAGCTGCTCGAAAAGAGTGGCTAATAAAGAGATTACGCAGTAACAGAAACTTCCCAAATGCTAATTAGGCAGATTACCTTGAAAAACATTGTTGCCGTCTTTTTGATATAGTTTTTTGTAACTTTCTCAGTTTTTAAAATCAATTGATTTTTTAAACAATTTTTTTTGTACTTCTAAGACACCGCCAGACAACACCTCCAGAGGAACAACGCCAATTTTGAATCACCCTGTATTATTTGCCTCAACACTTTTGTCTTTTTAAATGACAGAGTTTCCTCACGTATTCTATTAAGATTTCTCAAAAAGCAGTTTTACAATAAAAAATAAAAATTCCTTTTATTAATCTCCGATAGAAGACGTGAACAAATTCTGTCTCATTAAAAGACAAATATGTTGAGGCAGTCAAATGACTCAAAAAAAAAAAAATTGAGAACATTAATCTGCGTCGCCCATATAGAACTGATCTACTGAACAAATTGTTTTCTCTTCTAGTGAAAATTTCCGAAGACACAAAACAATTCCTTATTCTAAAGCTTTAGTTCATTTTTAGTTCAGTAATTAGATAGTTATCAGTATTACGCACACGGCTCAAATTGCATGAAGATATATTCATGTGTACGCAGGACTCATCAAGACCTCTACATGTTTCGCCTGCAATAATTTCAAGAATATTTCCAACGAACGACACTTTAACGCACAAAAGAGACTCTGACGATAACAACTGTTAAAGTTTTTGCAGAAAAAACAAATTACAATTTCCACTGAAAGGGAAGATAATATTTTTGTAACAGCTCAACTTAAAATCGTTCTAATTGCTCCAGTGCAAAGAAAATTATTTTCTCTTGTAGAGAAAATCGCTTAAAGGAAATTAATTTGGCGAAGTGAATTTGTAATACTTTCCCATCGATTGGGCACGTCTGCACTAAAAAAACCTACTTTTTATATACGCCCGAATGAATCGGGGAAAAGCTTTTAAATGAAACGTCATAGTTTTATTAGGCAGTATAAATGAGGATAAAAAAATTAAACAAACTGTTTCATCCATTACCTTTCTACCTTTGAAAAATTAATGGAATGAAACTACAGGAAAACTATATTTCAAATAAAAATGTATTTGACTACAATGCGTGAAAAAATAATGTTTCACGCAATTCCTCAAGTGACCCACGAACGTCCATTCGAGAGGTTGTGTTCCCTGCAGAAAAAAAACGATTTTTGCATTTATAATAAGCAGTCGCATAAGAATTGAAGTAAATGAAATGTAATCGAATTGTAAATCCCATTTAAAATGTTGGCATGTTTGACGCCAAGGGAAATTTTAATTGGGGTAGTATATTTTAAATAGTGGGTGACGGTCGCATTTGGAAACATCTCAAATATTATGATAGTAGAATTATCGAACGATGGATATTACTTGGACCATTTTATGCGTGTTTAATCACACAGACTATTATATGAAGGAAGCATCTGACATTTGAAGCTAACATTTTATTTACGGAGTTTTCTCAGATAGGTGAATGGTTCCTTAGATGAAGCGTTTCATTCGTTAAAAGGCACGTTGGAAAGATGTTTYAGTTAAAATTTTTGATTGATTGAAAAGATTGAACCTTATTCTTGATCGTGGTAATTGTCATTTAAAATTCAATTTTTATTTTGTATCGCAATAACGTTTGTTTTAGAATGCTATGGAAATGTAGATTAAATGAAATTAGTTAAAATTTATAGCAAAAATTATGTAACTAGAAAACTTCGTTTTTAGGTCTGGAAAACATATGTGCGTCAATGCTTTTCACTTGGTCAGAGTGCAGAGCAGAAAGTGCTATATTCTCAAAATACGTGTTGACGTTATTTTGTGTAGTTTTGGTTTGAGACATTCTTGGCTTCTTCAAATTTATCCTAATCTACCCTAGTTCCCACAAAGAAAAAAAGTGGTTTGAAAATCGAAAAGTGTATTTAGTCATTTTTTCTTTAAATAGAACATTTTGTTAATTTTGTTCACATGTTTTATAGCAAAGACTGATATATTTTTTTCAGTTGAAAATAGCAATCCGAAAACTTATTTATGTTTATTTTTTATATTATTTTGCAATGTTTATAGCTGTACTGAAATTATTTAAATAGTTCTGGAAATGTATTATTGACTGTAATAAATTGACATAATTTGATGCAAATGTATTTAAAGGTCTACTCGAACGAAACGGTCGAATAAAAATGTGCAATAAAAAAAAACATTTTGAATTTTCAATTGCATCGAATATATTTGGTCCTTGTGTTGAACACGATGACTTCTTAAAGCTTTAAGTGTTTCAATTCTTAGCGAATAAACGCGATTTCCAAAAGTTGGTATTTTTGAAGTTACGGGGTATTATTCATATAATTAAATATTCGTATTAGTGATATAGTAATTTAAGTTAAATACGTATATTTAAAATTGGGACATATTGGAAGCTGGCACTTGTTTTGAAGAAACCTTAAAGTTCATAGGAACTTTATTATAAAAATGAAATTTATAGGAACATACATTATAATCAGTTCCGAAATTGTTCATATTAGAAGAAACACAGGCTTTTGACTAAAAATCTTGAAGCGACTCATTGTTAACACATCGTCCTGTATATGAAAAGACGAAATGATATTCAGTTGCCGGATTTTTTTCGGTTTCAAGGTATAAGTGAATAAGTTTTCTCTTAACGCTGTCTTTCATTAAACGTTTAAACTCCGAAAAGCGAACACATTTCCATTTGTACAAAAGCGTTGCACTGCCATTAATCAATCACGAAGACTTGTGTTCTTGTTTATGCATCCAAATGTCGGACTTGAACGGAAATGTCGAATATTCGTCTTTATACGAAAACTGAAGTTTCACGATTTCGCTGATTATAAGAGAAAACCAGGAATTTACACCGAGCTAAATTTCTCAAGCAGTGCGCTTAAATTTCGCATCTAGCTTGCCATACGGAACACTTCCTAAGGAGTTTTAAGACGGATTAAGTAGCCGAGACAACAATTATTCTTGCTACAGTCATTTATGCAAAGCTGGACTGTAAAGTCTGAATTCTCTTGTGCTCGAGTTTAATATCTTCTGGCGGAAATAGCGAGTTTCGTGTTTACATTTTAAATTACAATGGTGAAATCTTGAAAGTTTTAACATCTTCATAATTGGATGACTCCCAGGTTGCTCTGTTTTGAGCGACGTCTTTTAGTTTCATTGCTTAGAATAGACGTTTGACCCACTGAGCTGGAAGAAAGTAAGCACAAAAATTATTTTGCGAGTAAAAGCTAAATCAGTTTTTCCTGCACTGTGAGAGAAAATGTGTACAGAAAGTGCATGAAAGGGAATCATCAAATAGTATTGTATGCATATAGTCTTATATTAATAAGACTATATTGTCTTATATTAGTCTTATATTATTAGAGTTAATTGCCTTTAGTGAGTGAATATTCAAACAGTTCGATATCCTTCTGTATTAGCAACTACGACTAAATTTCTTATTGATTGAACTTCCTTATCACATGCATCTAAGCAAAAGAGAAGACAGCGGCAAGCACAATAGAAATAAATTTACTTACGCTATAAAATATGAGACCTAAACAAATGTCATAAACTAAAATGCAACTCTGCATACAAACATACATGACTCTGGGGCATCTACCCTATTCTCCATTTCGCAACGCGCTACAAGTTTTCGGTACTTTGTGGCTGTGGGGAATATTTGCTCTCCATTAGTTCTAGAATTATTACGTTTGTATGTCTCGTGAGTTACGATTGAATAACTTCAATGGAAACCAAACCAGATATAATTGTAAGCATCAAGGGATAGTTTACTTTTGTTCTAATTATCTTTATTCTATCTTTTTATTCTGATTGTATTTTGATTTTATTCTAATCAATGTGACCTAAGATTGTGTTGATTCGATTTAGATATCATTGTTTATTTTAGCTATTTTCAAAGAAAACGAATTGTCAAATTGTGAAAGTTTTGTTGTTTGTGGATTTACATTTACATAATTGAGGAATGAAACATGTATCTATTTAAATTTTCTTGCGTCGTAAACGTTACTAAATTTATGTCATTATTCTATTTAATTAATCTGAGAGTTGGTTTTTTTTTAATATAATTTTTGTAGGCGAGTGTCAATTAGAATTGACTGTTACTCTGTTAGGGATTTGAAGATTCAACTTACAATAATTTATTTTAAATTGAATTATTTTCATATAAATTGTCTAATATTGTCCGTGTCTAAAACCTACTAAAGTTTGACTAGATTGTTACTCAGAAAATATATTGGAGTATGATGATTAAAATCGTTAAAGATATTAGATAAGACCCAACAGGCATAGACATATTTGGATGTGTATCTCAAAAACTTTAATAGTTAAATATCTGGATTCTCATTTCGGCTTTATATTTTAGAAATAAATTAAGGTAGTTTTATAGCTAAAAGATCGACTGTTAGTAATAGTAAATTTTCTAGTAGAATCGATCAACTAGTTTTCTTAAGCGAATGAAAGCTTTCTATTTCAAAAGTAAATAAACGCAAGATTTACATACACATTAAATTTTGTTAGATGTTTCCTAACAAATTTAATATAAATTTATCAAAGTTACACTTTGCAGTGTGTTTCTGTATTCTCTGAAAGCATGAAATTGCAATTAAACATTTATTCGTCTTCAAGCGACATCTCTTCTCTTCGACAAGCTTGCACAAAACCTGCACAGAGTACAGAACAGTAAAAAACATTCTTATGGAAAAACAAATTGATTGCTTTCGTTTGAAAGAAAATGATAACAAATTATATCAAATTTATAGCCCAAAATGATGTACTAAGGGAAGTGATAAACTTTTTAGAGAACTGTTCTTAACAGTAGTTGAAATGAAGCACACTTTTGTTATATCTTTGTTTTTATATGCCATTAATTTAGATTTAAATGCTCCTTCCTGCCGAAATATTTATCGATTCTTTTGTAATATTAATAATGTCTTATAATAGTTCTAAAATAATCAATTTTATGTTTTAAAAAACGTAAATTTTCAAAGTAAAAATTACCAAGTCAACGGTTTCATCTAAAACCTTAACTTGCTGAAAAAAAGTAAACCCATCATTTGAAGAACTTTGCGTTTTAAGACACTTGGATAACGTTTCACATTTTCCTTAACCATCTTAGCAAATCATTTGCTCTCGCATCATGAATAGTTTCAGTTCAAAAGAACTATAAATATGGAATTTTTGTGGGTTTTCTTGTCTCATAATTGTTCCCTTGATATTTTCGGAGTATTCAAAACTTAAAATGTAACCTGTCAAAAAACCGTTTAAATATTAATATATGAACTTACGCAAATGTTCGTAGTACTCAACAGTGTAAGAACTATTTATACAATTAAACATTCTTCTTTGAGAAAAATAAAACTTCTTTTTACTGAACCAAAACCAATTCTATGTAGTTCCTTAGTTCGTTATTTCAATGCGCTTCAAAACCTCCCGAATTATTTATTTTTGTAAATGATGCGACTTTAAGCAGATTACAACTGGAGAAATGCGAATAATTAAATAGATAATTTATCAGAAACGCAGTGAGCTGTTTTTTCCACAAACAGGACTTCAGGTTCCGCGTTGAAGTATTAAAAAACTTCACTGTGCATGTCGAAAATTCTTCAGAAACTCTATTATGCAGAACCTAGATGCAAATTTGCACTTCAGTTTTTTCATAATTCCCCTTTCGCGAAATGGAGCATTACTAGTTTACATTTTGTAATTAAAATGCATTTCCTAATATCTTAGTAATTAGTTTTCCTTCAAGCTCGCGCTTATAGACGGAATGTGTTTAAATTTAAATAACTTTGCATAGACAAAGAGATAATAATTCTCCACAGTTTGGAACATACATTTTCTTAAAGTGAAATAAAATGTATCACACTGAATTAATTTTATAAAATGTATGTGTATATAATCGATGCGAAAAGGAAGTAATTGAACAGATTGTACAATTGTATTCTGCTCATATAAGTTTAGACCCTTCCTAACCTTGCACGGAAACTGGGTTTATAGTAGAAGCTGGTGGAGCAAAGTTTCTTGTCTTCTTATGCAGGCCTATAACAGTGGCCCTAGGCTGGATGAAACCCAAATTAGCTAGCTATCCTAAGTGTAAAGTGAGATAGTGGAAAATGAGGGCAACTCTCAATATGGCTGTTAGGAAGCTAAGGTTTTTCGAGCTATGAATTTTCCAGCAGATAAAATATACAGTGTTAAAATATGAAGACACAATGGTAAAATATCAAAGAAATTATAAGTTATTTTTTAACATGTAAATAGTAGTAAACTGTCATAGAGGCGCTCAATGCAAAACGGTTTRAACTTGTTTCACATTGAGCAATCAAAGTCTGTATTTACTTTCAATAATGTTCAATAGTTTCCCCAAATCAAAAACAATCAACACCAATAAATTGTAAAGTGAGTTGCTGAAACCATAACATATTTTTTGAATCACATAAGCGTGACTACTGCACCTACACTATAAAAATTCAAAAAGCGGAAAAGGTCAATTAATGGCAACTAGGAGTTATTTATTAGGAGCAAAAATTTTCCTATCAGGCGATGAGTATAAAAATATCCAGCAAGGAATCAAATCAAATCAAATCAAAATACGCTTTATTGTATTTTGCATTGCAATTTTATGGACAAAGCGAGTAAAAAAACAAAACAAAATACTACAACATAAACTACGTACAGTACAGTCGACAATGGAAAAAAATAAAAAAATATAATAAAACAGTACAAAATATATCACGTACCATCGTCATGGATAGAAGATACAAACACAGAGGTCATCAGAGATTGAACCACCCATCGCTACAAACGGTGCAGAATAACAACACAATTTAAAAGTGGGAACAGAACGTTTAATGTTCGTTTTAAAATTAATAATCACTACGCAGTTGAATAATTCATTTTTAAGATTACAAATTTAGTCGGACTCAATTTATATGCTGTATTATACCCATTAAACAAACACAAAAGATTTTCGCTAAACATCTCGTAGAAAATTTTCTGAATATTTACATCATTACAAGTTAAAACGCTGAAGCTGCGAGATAATCTGAAGCAGTTCTTAAATCAATTAAATGAAATTCTAGCCGACAAAAATCGGAAAGTTTAGTCCATTTACCGTTTCGTTCATTCATATTTCATTGCTACAGGCTTGAACAATCAAATATTGAAATACGATCTCCAAGTAGTAAATTATGTTTGCTCACAAAAGCATAACGAAGCGTGTCTCCGCCCGTTTTTCTTCATTGTTCCTTTATCGTGGTGGAATTATTACTGTGGTGGTTCACGAGTCAAATAAAGGGTCCCGAGGATATTAGCGCTTTATTTCAAGATGATTTTTTAAAGATATTTTACAAGATAGGCTCGGTAATGAGCCATGATATTTAATTAAGAGATTGTCTCTAGGGAATTATTATTCTTTTGTAAATAATTTGGAAAAATATATGCGCATAATACCTTGAAGGTTTAAAATATATTATAAATTATATCGTCCGTTTTACCTTAGTTTACGTTAGAGTGCCTAGTAAAATACTTCTATTTGGTGTGCCATAAATGTATTTCTGTTTCTAGTCTTTTATTAATATGTTTTTTATTTCGCATTTGGATTCCAAATTGCACTAATATTGTGTCTCTTATATGTATTTTAAAGTCAAAGATTTTAAGGTAGACGCTTATTAACGTACTTTCTCCATACACCATCGTCGAACTGGAATTTTCAAGTAAATACCATTTCCACTCCACTTTCCTCGTACTCATTTTGTAAACAGAGCAATATTTTAAATCCTGCTCCCGAGAGGAAACACTTGATTTTGTAAATAAGTTGGGAAAAATGAAAAAGTTTCAGATGTGTAGCGGAGCAAAGGGCAAATTCTGTCAGGACAATCTGGCAATATATTACTCAATGTTTTATAAAAGCAATTTTGAATTTAGTTGGAGCTCTAGCAATTTCTCGCTACTGGTGGAGGTGCAGTTGTGAACAGATAAAAGAATGATATTTTAGTAAAAAATCATAATTACACCAAAAACTAGTGGATCCGGATCGCTTGCAAATGACTTAATTTATTCTCAAAATAATACTACTGACGTCCCTAAAATAACTAGTTGTTCTAAAGCTCATGATTTACAGAGAATCAAAGTGACTGATTGGCTTTGCTTTGGCTGTTTAAATCATTATTACAACAGTTTCCATAAAAATATTTTGTTAATTACTAAAAATGATAAATTTTAAAAATATATTTTTTCCACTCAAATGGAACGCTTCACTTCAAAATGAACCCATGATTAAAGGAATTCCTGGTTTGGAAATGTTTCAGCCAAAAGCGATTGGACTTCAAATAGACAAATAAAAGGTAAAAGCTTTTAAAGGGCATATGAGCCTATTTAATAATTTGTTTGGTATTGTAAACACGAATGCAACTTTCTAAACTAGGAAACCCTTTCAGCCATTATTGCAACCAGAAATATATGATATCCATTATAAAGTAATGCTATGTATGTTTCATATGTAAAAATGTATACATACATGATCTATTTAAAATTTGAAATTCTCTGATGGGTACTTCCTCAATTTTCGCAGTAGATACTAAATAGCAAACAGATCAGGAAAATGGATTTGATGGAATAAATATAAAAATACTATGGATTTTTAGATAGATAGAATAGATGTGAACATAGCTTTTCTAATTTGTTTATAGTTAGAGGTATTATCGGTCAGACCTAATTAAACATCAGGTTTTTAAGAAGTACAGTATTAAATATTGCACCCATGTTAACGCCTTTCGTTTAATTTAAAATACATTTAAGAGATAAAAAAAATAAAAAGTTTTTAATTACGAACAGTGCCTAAAAACGGTTTGTATTTTGTTGAGATCATTGTGAGTAACACCAGGTGTAATAAGGAATCCATTTGGTATTAAAAGTAAATACTATTATAAGTACTTACAATTGAATTAGTTATGTTGGACCTGTGTGCAACAAAAACATGTTCATCAGTTGAACATGTTATTTGAATGAAAAAACTTTAAGGTAAAATTAAGTTAACTTTAATTATAAACTGAACGCGCTTTAATAAATGTACTAGACGTAAAAGGCTTATCGCATAGCGTAAGATCGCCGTCATTAAACCAATTTAAAATATAAGCAAATTATATTTAACATATTTTGCAGCAGGCTCTTAAAAATTGACATATTTTGATTACAATGGAAATATATGCAACATTTAAACACTTGTAATAGAATAGTTGTCATGCCTCAGAAATATGGGGGACTATCSTCSTTTTCTCGCAGAGATAAATTGATGTCATTGTTTAWACTGTAAGTTGTATGGTTTTTTTTTGCTAGAAAAAATKKCTATTAGGTATATACAGGGTGATTCAAAATTGGCGTCAGTCYTSTGGAGGTGTTGTCTGGMGCTGTTATAGGAGTACAGAAAAAATAGTAAAATAAATTAATTGTTATTAAAAACTGATAAATTTGCAAAAAACTATATCAGAAATACGGCAGCAGTGTTTTTGAAGGTAATCTGCCTAATTAACATTGCGCAAATACTTGTTGCTTCGTAACTATTTAAAACTCCGGTAACCATGGAAATATAGAGATTGACAATATGATAGACAAGGATAAACGGTACATATTTGTTGACGAGATGTCAACCTGTTCTCATAACCTCGAATTCTGCGGGGTTTTGTGTTTACATAAATAATCCACAACACTAAACATTTGAATGGTTAACTCCAAACAAGCTAGTGCCTGTGTAATCTCCTTGTTATCCACTCTTATCAAGCAGCTTCTCGTATTCTGTTAATTAACTCGTGCTCCATTTCTATCTCATTGTGCTGTGTGTATCGTACAAACGTGGTAGGAATGTATCCGGTATTTATTTCGTGCCTGGGAAAGTGTCAGTGGTTGTGCAATGTTCTGAGTGCCCCTGGAAGGCTCTGCTGCAATTATGTCCAACTCTTGTTCCTCTGTGCCTGAAACCCGACCATCTATCGTCCACTATCTTCCTGGAACCACTCTCCTCACCCTTTGTTGGCGTGAGTTCTTTCAGCTTCTGCCATGTTACTGTAGCATTTCCCCTGAAGTAATCGCGTATCCACAAATTCGTGAAAGGAAATAACAAATTATTGTTATGATTGACAAGGGCTATCTACGTGTAACTATCTGTTAATGACAAAAAATATCATTGCCGCCTTTTCATCAAAAAATTGTAGAAGAGAACTTTTTTGATATCAAAAATTTTCGTAATTTGAAGCAAAGATCGTAATTTTTCTTTTTGAATGCGCTTAAGTATTCCACTAGGCTGCCAATCCAACGTGGGATTTTTTCAAAATAATGCGTAATTGCAAAGTTGAAATTCGATCTTCAACTGTTAATATCTTTTAGAAATTTTCGAAAAAAAAATTTTCTATATTTTTCTGCTACTCCCCAAGGGAGCCTCTATCACCCCTTAAAAGGAATGACATCAATTTTGAATCACCCTGTACAAACTCCGTCAACACAAAATTCTAATCTAAATCTTATAAAAATTTCCAAGATTTATCGAACTCGCTTCTGTTGGCCGATTGCGAATTCTTCTTCATAAACTGTAGTATCTCTACTGGAGACAGGTCTCTTCAAGTTTCTTCCAGATATCTCTATCCTGTGCTTTCTGTGTGCAGGTTCGTCCCGCTGCGGCTTGAATATCGAAAGCCCATCTCTTCATTGGTCTACCCAACATTCGTTTGCCTTCCCATGGTCTCCATTTCAGTACCATGTCCATCTATTGTTTTCCATCCTGGTCACGTGTCCTGCCGTCACTGCCACTTCAATCTGGCTATTCTCTCGGTTATACTCGTTATTTAGGTTCTTCTTCTAATCTCTTCGTTCCTCATCCGATCTGTCAAACTGACCCCCAGCATTTGTCTTTCCATAGCTCGCTGCGTGCATTGCAGGCGATGTACGCTATTTTTTGTGAGGCTCATTGTTTCCAGCCTGTAAGTGTTTACTGCGAGTATGCAGCTATCATACACTTTCCTTTTCAAGTTCATAGGGATATCTCTGTTAACTCATTTACTCTACACTAAATCAAAATAAAGCCAAATCTAAAGACTCAGGTATACCATGCAATATAAGAGAGAAGAYCCTAGAAAAGAGAAAACTAAGGARGATCTGGCAGAACAACTAGGTCAATTTCTAGTAAAAGAAATSCAAACAGAACATCGAAAGGGGTCAAAATTTCTTTAGCAAATCACGAATATACAAACATTCCAAGATTCATAGAGTGCATCGACACTACAAAAAATAGTAGTGAATATTCGCTCTGGAAAGCAAATCGGAAAGTTACACAACCTCGGAGATTCATATCCCCTATTGGGGAAACCTGATGGAAGCTGGGCAAGAGCAAACTTTGAAAAAGCCACTGTGTTTGCTAGCTTGCCTTAGCGATGTCTTTGAAGTTCTGGAACCAGAGGGTCAGGATGATGTGAGATGTAATCGGTTACAGGAAGCAGAGTCTCGTGAGGTAACTGACACTCCAAACCAAAACTCAAATTGCAATAAAGTAAAACAAATAATTAGAAACCTCAAAGCCAAGATGACTCCAGAATACGATGGTTGTACCGGCAAAATACTAAAATAATTTCAACCTTTTGCCAATGCCACCTTTCGCCTGGGACACAGTGGAAGGTAGCACAGATAATTCTGATCCCAAAACCAGGTAAGGACTCATGTCTGGTGACTTCCTATAGGGAAATAAGTCTTCCTCTTATTCCAGCATCAGAAATAGTCCTGAAGATAACGAGTATTACTCTGCCTTCCTCGAATCATATCTCAAAGATAGAACTTTCCAAGTTAAAGCCCATGTGAGAACTACAAAATTAGATCCAATCAGAGCCGGCGTTCCACAAGGAATCGTTTTGCGTCCAACTTTACATCTGCTTACACGTCACATATACCTTTCGACGGGAATATAATGGTTTGCTACACGTGCTGATGACACTGCTATATTAACTTCAAACACTAACCCATCAATAGCTTCTCAAAAATTACAAAACTATCTTAACAAAATCAGTAATTTTTCTAAAATTTAGATAATTCAGGTAAACAAGCATACGTGACACACATTACTTTCACTCTTCGACGGGAGACGTGCCCAGCTATCGTAATACATGAGAAAKAAATTCCTCAGAACACTCATGTATCKTGATCATTGRTCAACRTCATKAATCTTGGACTTCACCTGGATCGTTGTCTAACGTGGCGTGATCATATCTGGAAGAAGTGCAAGTAACTAAACCTCAAGCTTAGAARAATGTACYGGTTACTGGGAAGAAGATTCAAACTATYCCTCGAAAACTAGGTGTTACTATACAAATACCGACTCAACCMAATTTGGAAGTATGGAGCTGARCTATGGGGTAACTTRCTTCTAAATCAAACATCGAAATCGTTGAGAGGTTTCAATCGAAATGTCTGAGAGAAATCGTAAATGCTCCCTGGTTTGTCCCAAATGAATTAATCAGGAATGACCKACAACTAAAAACAGTTACTGATRAAAKATMGACCATTYACTTCATATACACAWACAGATTATCAATTCTTCTGAATAKACTGGCAACGGATCTGMTGACCAAGAACAGAACCATCACCTGATTGAAGATATATAARTGCTGAAGAATACGACTTCTTTCTTCTAATAATCCACTCATCTCGCCATAGTTARATTTATTTTCAAATTTATTTTAGTAGGTAGTAGAGTAAGAGTAAATCGGCCAACACAAACCTAGTTTTTAGYATATTGCTTAAACATGTAACAAATCAATTAATTAACTTAAAAAATAGTGACTATACAYCAGCTTCGACTACATCATTTTTTGCCGCCTCACTAATCACATTCGATATCTTGCACTAAAATCCTTGAATTGAAACAAATRAAYGATATAAAAAAATTCTGTTGTGTGTACTATCTAATGGAATATTTAGTAATTTTGYTGTCGAATAACTAAGGAGAACTACATTTATTTCCTGATAATTTTTGACGGTTKATTTTGCTGGCTTTACCAGTTAAGTAATTGTTAAAAATTGKTGAATGTCTGGTTTCCAGGAAACAACTATATTTTGGGCTAGATTAATTAGGAAAATTGATGACAAATAGTGGAAATTGTGCACATTTCAATWCGGGTTTAATTTGGCATGGTAATTGCTTTTGAAATCATTGGATAAATTCGTACGCAATTCGCTGTGGCTTCCAAAAATCGAATTACCAACCTTAAATTAATTAACGTAATCCATAAACTGGAAGTACACCGTTTCTGTTTATAAAAATTCTACGTTAGCCAATTTTGAGTTACACGACCATGTATTCAATAAACATCAGCTGAACGACCAAGAAGACCAATAAATATCAGACGACTCAAATCGTACTTTATTCAGGGAAGTTTCCTCTTAACTTTGAGTTTAAACGGCACTTCTTTCAAAACAGAAGCAACACTTTATATTCTGAGCCCGAAGGCCAAGCTAGGAACTTTTTCACAACTTGATTTTATAAATAAGTCTGGCTAAAATACGTAAGGCACGTTCGCGCTATTCGAACCGTGTTTGGGGGCACGTTCCTTTAGGTGAATAGGGTAATATATTTGTCAATGTCCCGTTCATAGGTTGCAGAATTTATACAGATGTCTTTATCGCAAGAGTGTACCTACTAAAACTTGCACAATTTTTAGTTTTGGTCTTTACGCTTGTAGAGTTAAAGGAAAATTGCATTCATCAGTATTTCTGCTCAAATGTTTCACTGGTGCTATTCTTTGACACATAGACTAAAAGTGTAGGTATAGCTATATAGATATATCATATAGCTCATAAGATATATATATATATACAAGGACATTTTTACGTTAAAACTCCTAAACGCGTTAAATATCTGAAGCCAAAAGTATGGCTATTATTATATTAATTATTATCGCTTACAGTTAAAATATTATTGAGAATTATATGATATAATTTATTTGGCAATAGAATTTTTTTAATATTTTTTTGTTCAACTGTTGCGTATTGAAATTTAGAATTAGGCGTTTCAAAAAGGCACGATATGTATTATTCAGGAATTATGAACTGGACTTGAAGGTTGTGCAAGATAAATAAGGGCAAGTTAAATACTATTTAAAGTTTGAAGAACCCCATGAAGGTGACGTGAGGAATTGTCGCTCATACAGCCTTTCGTTTTATTTATATAACATAATAAAAATACTTATGCGTGAGAACTCACATGTCCAAAATATTAACATTTTCGAATGTTAAATACAAAATTGCTCAACAATATGAGCAGTACTAAAAAAGCTCGGCTTTGGCCCGCATGAATAATTAACATCTACTTGAATTTTTAGAGTTTGAAGTCATTTTGAATAATCAATTTGAATAATCAAGTAAAAAACATCATTTAATAAAGTTTAGGGAAACGAGACATAATAATGGGAATAGGACAATAGAAGAAATATCGGATGAAGAGTTTTCCAAACTTACAAACTGTAATTTTGGGCGATTAGGTAAATATCGTAAGGTTTCTCTGTCTTTCTCCGACTACGGGTTCTTCGGGACACAAGAATAAATTATCAGTTTTTGTTCAGGAGAAACATGCAAGCTAGCACCTACCTAGAAACTTAATAAATTGGTTATTTTCTAGAGTTCAAAATTTACAAGAACATCCAAGATTTATTGATTTTACGCCAATCGCCGAAAAAATTCCGGATTGTTTGGTACCTACTTATATACAATAAGTAATACTAAAAATATAATTTTTATTTCATAGGCTATGTAGGGAGCTTTTTTATGCAATATGAAATGCATTTTGTTTGTCCCTGAATTAAGTTGCTACTCTTGAGAAGAATTATCAACTATTCTTTTAGAAAAATTAAAAATTACATCTGCTATACAGAAAAGTTTTATATTTGAACACGGTTGAATTTTCCGTTTTTGGACATTTCAATCAGACCGAAGTTATGACCGGAATATGTTCACAASTTAACCATAGTCAAAATCATTGGAAGCGTTCTATTAATACTATTAGTTGATAAATGTAATTTTAATATCTACATAATGAAAATGGACAAAAAACCAAGGCAAATTTTATTGCCAATTTACTTGGTAGCATTTTGAACTGCACAAGTCAATAGCTATAACACAAATATTAGTAAAATGTCAATAATATGTAAATCTATATATYGATCTGTGATAAATTTAAAATATTWAAATTCCATTTTATTTCTAGGCGATATTCGTTATAACTATCAACTGAGTAAAAAGTATGAATAACTTTTTGCTACTCTCTTAACAACACAGTGAGAACATTTTGACTAAAGTTCTGCTGTCTTTTAACCATAGAACAGAAACATTTAACAGTTGAAGCTAATGTTCGGTGGATATTGACCAACAACGTATATTGAGCAAATGCCGCAAAAGCTATAGAGAGTAGAATCTGCAAGATTAGAAAAGTAGAGCTGTTTATTTACAATTGAAAAAATCGTGTTTTTCTAAACTTATATAATATATTTGTAGTTTAAAGCTTAGAGAAGGCAACACAAGTTATGGCTCTATTTAATGTTACACTGAAAACGCCGCTAAAAGCTGAATTTTGAAGAATTTTTTTTCTCATCATATTTGCTTGAACTGTCCAACACGTATATTTCATATGTATTTTCAAAATTATCTTTAATTTACTCAATCACAATTTATCCAAATCAATAGTCTCTACCAATCAACAGTCAGAAAAAAATACTCCAAATTTGGGGCAAGAAATACACCAAACTCTTTAAATGTCTTCAAGCGATGGCCGTCTGATGTTCGGAACATGTTCAACTGCTCCATCCACCAAAATCTGCAGGTTTGCACTTTACAACCCCAACTTTTTCCAGAGCATTTAAAGCAGAAATACTGGCTGKGTATTTCTGCTTTAAATTATTAAAACACCCACTACTAATTTATTTTTACAACTAAATTGTTATGCCAGCAATAAGACAAGTTCTGTTACTGCTATTAAAAATTAATTCGTAAAATAGTTATATGGCGCCAGCCTTTACGTTGGTAGCAAACTTTGGAAATAAATTGATAGTTCTGTAACTTAAGTCCGATTCGGAGCCCGACTTTCGAGAATCAATTTGGATATAGTTTTGTAAGCCGGAATTCTAGATAAGACAAGAGCGCTGCAACTGGATGAAATTTTAATTTTAAGATTCTTGCGATGTACTCACTTGTATTGCCAGGTAAACTGCTGGTTCAATATTCCAAGTGATATAAAAAAAGTATTCAGAAAATTGGCATATAGCAGGTCATACTAAGGTTGGAGATGTGAATATATGGCTTTTAGTTTCAGAGTGTCGACATCATTCCACAGGAGCTTGCAACCATTATGGATGAAAAATTGATTTCACACAAGAAGCCAGAAAAAAAAATGAATATTTCCATTAAAATTCAAATCGCGAAACGTGGCACCATTAAATCCCATTCAAGTTCCCCATAATTGCACTCTGATCGATTGCTCCCCTCATTACAAACCAATAAGCATAAGGGTTGCCTTACGTTTTGACGGATATTTGAAAGCTTCTAAATTCTTTTAAAGCGGATCCGTTGGCAATAAGTCGAAAGCTAGCGATTCCGAACACGTACATCCCAAATGCCGAGGTCAATTTGTACAGCGAAAGATTATAAGAGCATAATAATACCATTGGCAAGTGACGGGTGCTGTTAATATTCGATCTTCAGGGGCGAAGGAAATGCCTGCTCAGAAAAGCGCTTGCCCTAATTCCGGAGGATATTTTTGGGCAATATAAGTATCGGTTAGTATCGGGAGATCTAAATAGTGCACAGTGATATGAACAAGAAAAAATGTTAACTCTGTAATTCCCAAACAAATTGATCCAACAGTGGATTATTCAGTTTATGATTATGTATATGCTGTGCCATTTGAGGTGTTAAATATTATATCTGCCGTCAATTTGAAACCTTTCCAGTCTTAATATCGTTCTTGCAGTAGAAAATATGAAAAATCGAAAAGACCCGCCAATTTTATTTGTAAGGGGGACACTTTAAAATAATATTTTTAGCCACCTTGTTTCAACCCTCTAGGGCGAGTAGATTTTCTTCGGGTTATTCAACGATTTTAACAGTGTAACCTGCTCTTCGAATCATTTGTATTCCAAGGAGGCTCAATACAATTGTTTTTGTTAAAAGTTTAATTGTCTCTACAAATTTGAAGTGCGATTATTCGAAACGCTCTGAACAAAACGCAACAAATTAGTAACTAATACAAAGAGAATTGAACGCCCTTTAAAAAGATGCTCCACTTGACCCACCTTCTTATTTAAGTTTCTAAGGATGACTTTTTTTCCTAGGGGGTTGAAATAAGGAGGCTAAAAATATTCATTTAAAGTGTTCCCCTTACAAATAATAATGACTGGTCTTTCCGATTTTTCATATTTTAAACTCCAAGAAAGATATCAAGGGCGAGAAGTTGACACCCGCTATACCTTTTTGTTCACAAATCGCAGTGATTCGTAGAGACAGAGGTAAAAGACTAAAAAACGAAGAAGGCTCCAATAACCAACCTGCAGTCAAACCTCACGTTTTTGTACTTATATTATTATGCTCACGTTTTATTATTTAAATATTTACACTGGTAAAATAGCCTTAATCAGCACTTTCAAGGCAACTTTGGTATATTTGGACTTTTAGATGTAAGAAGACAACCGAGTTTTCCTACTTTGTCGACACCTGACTCTCGTGTCGGTAGCCATGGTACCTCGTCGAAGGAAACTTAAAATTGAGTGTTAATCTTCCTAAAAATAAATGATTAGAACGCGAATGAAGAAAATAATCAAGTGTTGACAAAGTAGTAAACCTCTATTTTTTCGTTCCAATTTGTCGAAAATTCAAAACCTAAAGACTAGACTTTTAGATGCGGTTCATCAATACTTCAAATACTTAAATAAATAAAGAAAGTTAAATCTGGCGGATGATTTCAAAGTTGCAGAGGAGGCAAACATGTTAAAAATTGGTGCTAATAGCTAGTTCTAAAGATTACAACAAAATTGCAGAAGCAGGTGCGAAACTTTTGGATATTGACATATATTGATATATAAGAACCTGAGTTTATGTCTTTTCAGATTTGCAAAACTAAACTTACTGGCTGATAGAAAAATGTGTTCCTGCTGATGTCCATGAACATGAATTTATCTATACAATACATTACTGCAGAGTGGTCCAAGTATTCCTGAGCAAATATTTCTCAACGTCAGAAGGAAATGCATGCATTATTTCAGTGTTAGTTTATTTGTATCTATTATAATTTGCTTTAGTTGCTACGCCAATGCTGAACTGATCTGAACTTGAAAAACTGTATACACTTCTTTCAATTATGTAGGTGCTAGCTAAGTTTTATTTAAACTTCGTTGTTAGACTCATCGATTATTTTATAGTTTGTGTTCGTTCATTTCCTGATTCAATATTTTGTGTCTTGAACTACTGGTTCCAGCGATATTCGATATTCTGACCTTCCSGTGCTTAGACACAGCAAAATTATTATTATTATTATATTCATTATGCTGTGGCTCAGAAGTTAAATACCAGAAGTCAKAAATATACACCTGTTTAACTAGTAAATTAAATACGTTCAGAGAGCTCGAAAMTGTGTATTTCGTACCTTTWAGCAAACYTTATCTWATCCCTTTCGTYGATGACAAGATCAGACYATTCGGCTTGTTTTGAATTGAATGTTTTACMAGCTGRAACTACGATAATGCTAAATGRTCTTATTGCTTCAATATCAACTTAGGTTTAAKAYRMTWTMRACTSMWGTTYYWTSAACAGGCTGTTTTCATTGGCATATTGGCAGCATAATTTTGTAATGATTTCTAAAACTATTTTGGCCCCCTAATAATGTGGAATTAAAACATAAATATGTTGAAGACTTTGTGAATAAAAATTTATAAAAATAAAAATTTGAAGCGAACTAGCTGAAATTAAAATTMAAAYTCCTTTATCTATGTTAAAAAGATATAACTTTTACATACGTCAGTAATATTGATAAAATTAAATAAAATACAATTAATTAGATAAACTGATAAACACAGTGACAGATACGATCAGAGCGACAGACCAAACTCAGCCTTACATTGAACATCAAGTCAGGGTTCAAAAACCAATTGGTGAAAAACCAAAAGAAACTTTGGCAGCTATTCACACACAAAGCAGTAACTGGTTTAACTTCTGAAGTGCCAACTCATATTCATTCGCAGAATTCGTGGCAACATATATACATATTTACCGAACTCAAAAGATGATTTTCCACACCTGACGTGATGTTATCGAGTAAATCGTCACGGTCGTGCCCCTAGATTCTGAATATTGTTTAAATCACCTTAAATAAATGATAGCAAATAATACAATAAACTTTATCATATTTTCCAGACTGATAAAGAAATCGATGATAATACTTATTATTTATTATTAGACACATTTCTGCGATTAAATGCGAATTCCATGACACGACATGGGAATCATACAGTTTGTTATAAGATCTTAATTAAAAGTACACCGACAGAGCTCGAACTAATCGGTTTAGAAACCCATACACTATCTATATCTGAACCAAACCTAAATTGATAACAATTCCTAAGCTACTATAATTTACTTGTATGCAACATTAATCTAAATACGTTTTTGAGTCTTTAAATCCCCTAATCTGACGATTTAGGCAATGAACACAACCTATTTAATTTAGTCGTTTCTATCGTCCAACACGGAGTTAGGCAGATTGAATTTGAATGAACTGTCGCTGAATGTATTCGAAGCATCTGACCCATGGCATTAGTTAATGAAATAATTTGAGAAATGCCCTATTTCTAATTGAATTTGGCGTGGTAAAGTCAGTCTAAAGTTAGAATTTGCATGGTTACTGTTGAATAATTAAATTAAATTAACCATTTATTTAGTATTTGGTGCGTTGTTTTTTTATCACCAGTTTACTACCATGATGGCCGAGTTAATGATTTCAGCCTATTGGGTGTGTAAATGTAGTAATTAAAAATTAACATGGTTGTAACATTTTATTAATACAGATGCACTAAGTGTCCCCGGGTGTTAATCCCTACTACTATTAATCAATTAATAAATTAACCGCCTCGTGTTAATAATTATTAAACCTAATGTTTCTCCAGCGTCTGCGTCAACATGTGTTGATTGTGTTCATGACACGATGTTTTGAGGAGACGAAATAATCCACCTGCCTGGATTCCATAAAAATCCATTTCCCAGACAAAAACAATGGCGGGAGCTCATATTTCTTATTGTGAAAAACATCGGAACGCATTTCCATCAGTCCCGGAAATATTCTCAAGCTGATATCGATAAGAACTAATTCAAATTGAGTTGAAATTGATACTGAAACTCCGTTCCGACTCAATGAAATCGATCCTTCAACTTTTTCTTATTTCAAGACTTTAATTTAGAAGTGCAGATAAATGTTTGGCTTATACATGACGATAGATAGCTTAATATGCATATTCAATGAAGTGAAAATTTATTTCGAAAGTTACTTTCGCAGCTCGATTTCGCGTAGATTTAAATCACTGAGCTTTTTGCTCGAAAACCATGAACGTTTTGTTTATTTAAACGTTGAACAGGAAGACATAAGTTCTTAGTCGTACGGAAAGGCAATTCAGTCGATTCGACACCTGGTTACAAAGTTATTTTGGAAGAGAAAAAAGTAGATTGGTGTAAACCTAATGAGCCAAATTTAATGTGTGAATTATCTTGAACGTCAATAAGATATGAGAAGAGAACCTGAACCAAAATCAAACCATACTCCAGTTGTTAGAAAATATCTAACGAAAGCATTCGTACCGTAAGTATGGCAAAATAAATGATCTGCAAGGATTTTTTTAAGTTAAACGTGGCAAAAAGGTTAAGATAGCAATGACATTTATTTCCCTACTTGCTACACCTCTTTATTTACCTATTCTTCAGTTATTTGCAGTTGGTCTAGCTAAGTCGCTTATTTTCTTGTTCTTTTCAATTGTTCTTCTATTACAGTTTTGTTGTTTTTAACTAAGGTGTTTCGTGTATTTTTAATTCTTTTAATTCATTTGGCTTTAAGTATTAGTAAGTAAGGAAAGTAAGGTAGTAGTAAGTTAAGAAAACTTGCTTTGCTGTGGTTGAAATTGATACAGTATTAATTTTAGTTGAAGTTGGACTAGATTCTCTTGGACAAATAAAGAAGAGCTCTTTTACAGGTTACTTATTTTTCTCAAAGAACAGCAGCTACTAGTTCGTTATCTCCTCATTTGTGCCCCCTAATCGGCTCTGCATCTGCTGTGCACACTTGAAAATTACGATCCAGAACCCGATTCTTCATTTAATATAAACTATGCTTGAAAGAAGTTCCGGCAAGTTAAACAATGTCAATTTTGCTTCAGCCCAAATAGCACTGCAGTCAAAGTTATATTTGAATATATTTCTGCTGCTAAATATCCTACATTTGGGGTTTTAAAATTTAATAGCAGCTTGGACTGTTATTGTCGTTTTATTACTGATACCACTCACTCTGTGTTTGCAATAAAACTTAATTTCCATACATGCCCAAATACGCAGATATTCGCACACAATCATAAACTTTATCGAGTCTATGCAGAACATGTTCTGGATGGTATTACAACACCGCACAGCCCATTTGTAGATTGTTTGTTAAATTCATGGATCATTTAGTATGTCGAGGACACAATTGGTGCCCAATAACATCTCTATTAAGCGCCATATTAGATAAATCGGAAAGCGACCGAATTACAGCAGTTTGGGTTTGAGTGCTTTGGATTACCAGATTTATATGAACACTACGTCGGATTGCTTTTAATGTAATATTTTAGCAATTAGCCTACGTTCAAAATAATTAATAGTTTAAGCCCCGTTTCTGGAAAACCAATAGAACTACTAAATAATTTCTAATAAACATCAGTTGCAATCCTTACAAGTTCCTTCTGTTTGCAAACATTTTTTAAATTAGGGTTTGAATAAAAATGTGTTGTAAGCTAGTGGCAACGTGTCTACTGAAAACCAATAGAAACGATCCCATTTGATATGCATTTTATCGACCGATATTCTATTAAATTTTAAAATTTTTCTATCCCACCGCCACAGAAAAAGTGACACAACTCAAAACTTAAATCCGGCAAAAGAGGAAAAGCGGCACTATTAGTAATGACTGCGCTCAATATTCCAGGTCTATAAAAATGAATGCATTTAAAATCCTTATATCTGAGCAGTCCGGACGAAATTGAATGCTTTTTCACTATGCTAAAATGAGAGAGAATTCGGTGAAATTCATGTTGAAAAGAGAAAGAAAGCACCAGTCTGCTTTGAAAAAACCAAAGGCTAGAAATATTTCAATTTATAGAAAATTAGATAGTCGAGTGCATGGAGTTGAGTCGAGTAAATCACAACTCAAAAATCTAAGCCGATATATTTTTAAAGCGTTGATTTATTAAGGTCAGATTTACATCTTTCATACGGTATCACATTTTTTGAAATGCGGTTTTGCTGCTATTGGTAGATACAAGCTTTTTTTTGTGAGTTTCAATAAACGTTCAAACTGTTCTAAGGTTTTATATTGTATAAAGCTGCCAATATAAATCTTAAATTTAAAACCTTAATCGTAAGTACAAGTTGTTTTTTATTTTGAATTAATTTTTTGTGTATAAACAGATTCTGATAATACAATTAACCGGTTGTAACTGGAACTAAGGACTGAAATAAATAAAGAATAACGTATTAAGCAATTGGTTTCCTATTAGATATAAATGGCGGAAATCGAAAATATAAGTAATTTAGTACATCAAAAACGACACAAGCCAAAATCCGGAAAGTTTTTATGGGGTCAACAGAATTAAAATCAAACCTAAATTGTGTCTTTATGCCTACGAATCAAACCCCACTAAGGCCACCAATTTGATATACTAAATTAATTTTTATTTTTCCAATCCATTTAATGTTATTATATCTAACTAATTTAAAAACTTTGCTTTAAATCCGTCTCCTGAATAGTTCTACATTTTTCAGTTGTGACATTTTTCTTGAAAATGTGCTGATCACATACATTGAATAAGTTATGTTATTTATAGCTGCTCACAAGAATCATGTTTCCAAGAATTAAATTCGTAAATAAGCAAAAAGGTTGTACTCGACATGCTGAAATTGTACAAAATCGAAGTTCACAAAATGGGTGTGAACTGAACCCATACTAAAACAATCAAGTCTGATCAATAAATACTTGAGAATTATTGACAAAAAAATTAAATAATATAAGCGATGACGATGTGCTTCCATAAAAACTGTTCTAGGTGTAGGGACGATAC
>NW_026018715.1:5573579-5600805 GCF_020466585.1 Dendroctonus ponderosae
AGTTAGAGCCTTATATTGTTAGAGACTATTTAAATATGTAACAACAGTACCTTTTGTATAATATGTTCTCTGTCAATTGTTTTTTAACGCCATTTCATTTTAGTATTCTTTATACATGTGCATGTATCAGAATGTAATTTAAAATAAAGAAATAAATAAAAAAATAAAAATAGTGTACTGTGAAGAACTAAAAACGAGAGAAATTAAGCATATTCATCTATTCATCATTTTAATAATGAGAAAAATGAGGAAATTTGGGGTACGTAAAGTTTTCAGAGATACTTGAAATTGAATGTCATTATATACAAAGGGTTATTTTCATCGCCTACGTAGACAATGGTATTTGGAAACAGGAAAAATTTACTGCGATCGGGGGAACAAAGCATTTTTTCTGTTTCCAAATACTATTGTCAACCAAACCTTTAATTTCGACATGCGGGCGTTATCATCTTCATAAGATTATGTTCATTCAAGCATAGAAAATTTGAGGTTTCAGTATTTATCAATTTAATGAAACCCGGGTGCTGTTTTTAAAACGACATTTATTTTCTTGATAATAGAAGGAAAATGTCAATCATTCATATGACCAAGTAATCACACATATAAAACAGAGATAAAGCAAATTTTGTTTCGAATATCATCAGCTATGTAATGTTTAGAAGTTTTCGTCGGTTTTTACTCAACAACATTGAGATGACATCCATTTAAAGAACCAAATTTTCTGAAACAACCGGACTGATACCACAGCAGTTTTCATTATGCTGCCAATGCGCTTTGTTTGTTCCCAGGTTCCCTTTATGGAAATTTCAAATAAGCAAGTCGCAACACGAGACGCTGGAAAACGGTTAAAAGGCAGCCACAATACTGTTTTCTTGCAAACAATGTGCAGAAAACTTTCCTATTGTCTCGTATAATCTGAGCACGGTTCACACCATATTAAGTTGACAGAATTGGGATATAATACCACCGTAAATTGCACTTTAATCAGACATTAAAAAAAGTCGTAATTCATTCACTGCATCAATATTACTGAGAAATACGATACACGTTAGTGAAACTGAGGTAAGATCAAAGCCGATAAAGTGAAAATATGCTTTATTGCGTATTGTATTGAAAAGCAATTACTATAGCACGTAACTAGTTGCCGCAAGAGCTGTGCAAGTAAATGTGCAGACGACACAGCCATCATAGCTTGTGCTGTAAGCCCAAATGTGGAATCCAGAAATTTACGGTTCAATTCAGCAACAGTAATGAAACAGTAGCTTTCATGGAAAATAAAAATCAAAGGTTACATGGCGAAAGCAAGTCGACCAGGTAACTTTTTCCATGGAAATGAAAAAAGGAAAAAAAGCACAGCAGGTTACACTTAACAATTGTGAGTTAAATCACTAAGGTTTGACCACTTTGTTGAAAGTTTGTAGCCAGTAATGCTTGCATCTTCGGATGAAGTTTAAAATTGCAGTTTTCCAGTCCAGTTAATTTCAGTTTCTAGCAAAAATTCGTAAAGCTTTTTTGCTTTAAAGCTTATAATGAGCTGACACCACAAATAAACTCCTTTCCACGACGGCCCAACTGCCAAAAAAACTTGCTGGTTTCAATCAATGGCCGCGAAACCAAATTTTTTTTATGTTTGCAAAGAATATTTAGAAAAGCTGTACTGAATTGCAATATATTATGATATTGTTGTTGATATACTAATACACAATGCTCAAAATACTTACTTTTTTTAAAATTACTTTATCCTCATGATGAAACATATACTTCCTACTTATGGACAACAGTAAATTTACAAAATATTTATAAGGATCTAATTATGACTAAACAAATGTATCTTATTATTGGCATTGAAAATGCGATATTCTGTGTTTAGTCTACCAAATAAAAAATAATGCGTGTCTCCTCAGTGATGTGTTGCATCTCAAACACATATTTACGAATGTAAAATAAGGATTTTTTAACTGCAAACTATTCGAAGAATAAAGTGAACACCATTTGTTAACGAATATGAAGAATTGCATATATTATCTACCCCAAAAAGTTCGACTCGCAGCACTTTTTTAAAATGACAATTTTCATATCCGGATTGGACGATCTGGTTTTATCCCATGGCCCCCTAACAAACTCGACTTGCGCCTCTTGATTCTTTTAATATGGTCTTGTTTTCCATTCTTTTAATATGGACCATTTTTCTCTCTTTGTCGTATTTCAAAGCTATTTTGCTTGTAGCTTGTGAGATTTGCAGTTTTTAAAACACATTACCAAACGGCTATAAGAATATTGGCAATGTACATATTTCTGAATTCAGGAAAAACTCTTATGGAATTGTCTTAAAATACTTAAAGTGTTCAATTTAAAAATATATGCTTTACTTGTGTGAAACTTTGACGTTTTTATCTTTAACTGTTTTATTTTTATTTCATGTTTCGAAAATCTGAGTTCTAATAAACAACTTTTGTGTTTCTAACTTTTCACCATGTTTTGAATGATTTAGGGATGGGTCAACTTTTGACACTGAAATATGAAACTTTATGTAGTTCTTACTGATAAATTAACCCAAGGAAGAAAAAAATACAGACAACAACTTGCAGACTTAAAATATAGAAATTTTGTACTCCTGATTTTGAGAATACATTTAAATTATTTTTAGTTCTATATTGCTTAAGATGTGGAGAGTGTCCGTCGGATTATGCTACCCAGATAGTTCATACACATGCAAATTATTTTAATAAGCGTAAAAACACTGATGTCGGTTGTAGAGACCAATTCTTCTGCATATCTAACACGAGTGTCCAAAAGGGAAAATTGACTTTATAGTTGAAAATTAATGAAGCAAGAGAAAATCCGAGCCTCATCAGCTTTACTCATTTGGTTCACTATGAGCCCCACTTCAATTTCTACTACCTAAATATCGAAAACGAGGCATTTAATTTCGATATTTAGATTGTATAATAGATATTTAGATGTTTAAGTTCTTCGATAAAATAGTTAATTTTGTCAGTGTTTGTAGTTTAGTGGCAATCTGTTGTAAATATCAAGTACCTTTTATTTGATTTTTGGCATAATATGTCTGATTATTTGATACAGATATCGTCTGAGCATGCTTAAGCGTTCAACACGGGTAGCGGAATAAATACCTACTTTAAATGAGACTTTAACTTAGCGTTTAATACATAGGATAGTTTAACCGAAATTTCTAAATGCCAAATGGTCCATTTCTATTGGTTAGGTGTACTCATTTCATCGATCAAGATAAATTATTAAATTTCACCTGAAACACTACGACTTAGTTCTACTACCTCAAGACCCGTGACGTAAAGAGCTAGTTGCATGTAATATTTCTTATTTCTAAATCTGCTTATTTCCCATCGGTGAGGCCAAGAATCCAACCTGAATTGAAAAACTCGGTTGCCTACCGAGTTTTCCTCAATCGATCGGAAAAGCACATCCGAAAAAGTTGAAATAAACTTGATACCGAAAGTAAATTTAGTGAGTTGTTTGGTAGCGTTGCAGGTTACGTAAAAGTTTTGATTTTATCATTTCGATATGCCCCAAACTTATTTTCTTTGTAATGGAAGAATGGAGAAAATTGTTTCTTTTGTGCTCTGATTTATTGTTTATGACAGGCATTGTTGCAGCAAATGTAACTGGGGAAATATGTTATAGTCGATTTGTTGCAAAACTATAGAAAAGGTTAGTAGACAATATCTCATTTATGGCTAACAATAAATCTAAAAGAACAAACCTAATTCTTCGAATGTTACGAGTTCGAACGGATATGTTGTTATATAATTTAACTATATTTAACTTTGCTCTGCCTTACTTGTATATCGGACGCATTCGGGATATTAGTTATATACAGTGCCAAAATTGAGGCGATTGATACCACAAAGGAAATTTGATTTGGAAATTTTGTTCAGTTTTAATTAATGCTCAGATTTCTACTTTAGCTTAAGCGCAAATTTCCTTCCAATGTTTCTTTTCGCCTAAATTATTTTATAGTTTGATCTAACTCGGGCCTAAAAAATAGTAAATAGTTTTTTCTAGTACTCCGAAATATCAATATAGGAAATTTTGCTCAGGTCCGAATATTTCAAGTTGATTAAAACAGTTCGACACAACTAGTTTCCATTCATTTGCATGAAAAGCGTAAAAAACTTTCGACAGTTTAACTGTGAGAAAATTATAACTTTAACACATATTTAATGATTGTGAAAATTTGCAGTTTAGCAATAGAATTTTAGGAAGTTACACCAATACAAAGACTTCACTGTTCATAGCCAATCTGCGTGAAAATAAAGTTTGCAAGCAGCATGCTACTGAGGCTTTTCGCGGACCTTAAAACAATGGAAATAAAAACTCAAACCAGAAGTTGTTAGGCACTCATAGAAAAGTCTTTTGCTATAGTTGACATGATGATTTAGTTATGTAAAGTGTGCTAGTCAAAAACTACTTTTCTGCATGGGAAACAGAGAACGCGAAATGACCTAGTTTTTATATCTAAGTAAAAGTTTCCAGAATTTTGCCATTTGCCACCTAAATTAAACGTAAGGAAAGGCCTCAAAGTATTTTTGTATCGATCAGGCCGTTTGTTAGCATATTATTTTTATTCCAAAAATCTGCTATTTAGTAACATTTTTTCAACTTTCGGCAGAATATTCTACAAAAGTATTGAGCAAAAAAACGACAAATAATGACCGAAAGTTCAATTTGTCTATTAAAGGATTTGAACATATCGTCCTCAAGCTCGTTTATTGTCTATAATCAATAATGCAATCAGGGGAAATTGTTTAATAACCATGTGTGTTCCAAAGATTCAGATCCACTCCTTTTAATATATATTACTTAAGACCAGGACCTGACATTTAACCCACTATGGCAAAGTTTGGCGCATCTTAACCAAGTTATTCTAAACTTTCTGGTGGTTTAGTGTAAGTAAGCTATGTGATATGAATGATTCATCTTATAGGGAAACTTATTAAGCTTCTTAATGTTAAATGTTTTTTCTTTTCTTGATAAGTTGTGTTTTTGTCTGCCGACTATCTAAATCAGAAAATACGTTGAGAAAAACTATTAGGAAGCAACAAACCATCGAGGAACTTGCAAATATTGTCTTTTCCTTAATTTTCACATTCTTGCCTGCTTAATATTAAGAGCTATGAGCCGCCAAATAACTTCCAAAATTATAACAAATGTGCGCGGCGATGAGGGATTAATAAATCTTACTAAAGCACAAATATTTGTAGTGCAAAGCTTAGTTGGGCCAAGCTTCAAAACTTCTGGAAACTTACAGTATTCCCCGACGAATTGTTAATTTGTCTCAATTTTGAACAAACTTAAATATGTGTTTATAACCAAATCCGACTAGCAACAATTTTTTGGGCTTATACAGAAAAAAAGATTTATATTGTTGGTACATCCGAAGCTAAAGGATTTATTAAAATAATTTTTGTGTGTACTAATAGACACCTGTAACACCTTAGGGGAGACAATAATTTTAGCACCAGTACCAGTTATACGGCACGTGTTCAGATATTTGAAAAAAAATTGTGACCTACATGCTTACTGAGCATAAAAAATGTGTTATTTGCCAAAGTGTTAAGAAGAAAAATGATCGCCTTTGTTTGATCGACGCCCCGTTCTCGATTTAAAACGTTTTAATTGAAAATAATCAATTAATATCCTATAGATCTATCCTAGTATCTCTTTTCGATATTTCATTTTAATTTATTCACTCGACTCGGATATATCAATAAATTTAATTTTTTTTGATATACTTTCAACATTGAATTTTGGAAACAAAATACTTGCGCATTTTGATACTATTTTTGATAATAGAGTATATTGCGAAAATTTTTAAACACAGAACTGATGCTGAAAGTTTCACTGTTTTCTTTAATTTAGAACACTACAATATTTCTGTCGTTTAACTTCTCCAAAAGCATCCCATAACGTAAACAGGTTTGCAAAAATGTGAAAAGTGTTACTGATTAATCAAACTTCAGCATCTTATTTCTGACGCACTTCTATGCGATTCGACTCGCAAATGATGTGATAAAAACATTAACTATTTTTTAATGTGTCTTAATCACTTATTTTCTTTAGTGATTTATAGTTTTTTATAGTTGTAGTATCGAGTATTGAGAAAGAATGGGAAACCAAAGTTATACTAATTTCACATTAGTCCATGTTTAGTTATTGAATAGTTTATAATGTTTTTTATTTGTCGGAAGCAACATCAGATCGTATATTTAGCTGATTTTTTATTGTCGGGTGCATTGTAACTAATCCGCAAAGCAATCATTATAAAGAACATTAAAAAATCTGAATACAGTTAAAATTTTGTGGTGTACAAGTCGTTGCTGTAATAATCAGGACGATTCGGTAATATGTAAACAGCATCGAAAGCTGAAGGCAAACCGTTGATCGATTTTTAAATATATTTGATACACATATAAAGTAGATTTGTTCTCGATATAATTTATAAACAAAATGCGAATGATTTCTGCTACAAATAAATGTAAGACTTGAACCGATTAGTTAAGCTCTCGTTCTTTTCAGAACACGTTATTGCAACGATTCAAATACCGCTTGATGAAAGAATCCAAAGGTTCTAGTTTCTTCACAGGACTTTGTTTTCATAATCCGCAACTGTGCATAGCAAAAGATGAAGAAACAATATGTGGGTTTGCTAGCGAAAAATTAGGGTTAATGATTTAGTAACTGCCGCATGTACCATGGCAAATTATGTGGTTCATTTACTTTTACGATTCCTTGTTTCAATTTAACACTCTGTCTACTTAACTGGTTGATGACTGGCGATAATAGCAGAGTAGCAATTTCAAGTAATTTGGTTTAGCAAACCGTTAATATTCAGTGTGTAAACAAAACCCTAAATGAAACAGATCCTTATTTAAAAAAAATTGGAATCAAAAAAGATTATAAAAACCGAAAATTTGACAATGTGTAGCTCGATAATGAGGGGTTTGCGAAATGAAAGCTATTTTCAAATTATAGTCGATTACTTACATTTTTTCTCAGCTAAATATAGTACAAAATCTTAAATTAAAATGAGTATTGTATGCCGTTATACATTTGCAACACTTTTTACATTTTTACGTGACTTCAGTAAAATTAATTATTTTGTGTAAGAAAGCTGAATCCTCGTTTTCTTCTACAAATACTAGTAGAAGTGTAGTCTATCGCATAACTACATTTTTCAAATTTATATTTTAATGAGCATAATTGTCTTGCGCTAATATCTTTTTATGCTTCCTTCTAATTCTCAACTACATCTCTGAACCACCAATCTCTGAGACATCTGTTTGTTTTTGGTAAGATCATTATTAAAACCTACAGTAAAAACCGGCAATTTTTTAATTAATAGAAAAATATTAAATTCCCATGGCCAAATTGGCAATATACTGTAGTATCGTGCGTGGTGCAAGAGCAGAAGACTTGATGGTAATTGAGGGCGAACACGATAAATTTCTTCTGGCAAGATCCAAACTAGGAGAATGTAAACGGAAGCGAATTACAGGGATGGAAAAATGTGCGGGCGCCATCCTAATGTATTTTACGTGTTGGAAGATCCACATAGTTACAGATTATCTTTCAGAATATATTTGGCCTACTCGGTTAAAAATGCGCCAACAGTCATTGGTCTCCAGCTAATTAAATTCCGGGAATAAAAAAAACATCAATTAGAATAAAGTTGAATGCATGTTTTGCTTGATACAGTCTCCTTATCAATTTTTTTTGGCTGTGCCCAACATTTTCATCAGCAAAATCTGATCAGCACTCAACGCCTCAAAGTCCGTTTTATTCTGTAGTTAATCGATTAATTTTCTATTGATGAAAAATTCAGATGCTAAAATAAAATCTGCGAGGATAATTATAAAATCCAAATTGAGGTAAATATCAGTTTAATGGCAAATTCAGTGCTAATTAATGAAGCATGCACTCTGGATTAGCCATTTGCAAATAAGTTTAATCTTCGTTTTAATTTACTGATTGACTGTTGAATTAAAAATAACGGCGTTTGTCCAATAATTATCCTGAAATTAGATCACCAGCGGGAAATTAAATAAAGGTTTTTGCTCAATGTTGACGTTGTTGCAAAATAATTTTTAATCAGGGTAAAACCCTAGAAAAGTGAGGAAAAACCGCGCTTGCAGCACATACATATGAATTATTATTTGATTATCTTTCACTTTCATATCGGTAACGCAACAAGTTGATTGGGTGGTTTTTGTCCGTTATCTCATAGCGGCTTCAGGTTTCATATTGTATTAATGGTTTACTTTTAATGACTAAGACTGTAAATTCGCGGAATTAATAGTGATCTCACAAGCGAATGTGTTCTAGCCCAGTCGAGCAATAAAATATGCGATCGTTCTTAGAATATCAGGACATTGATACATTTTCGATTTAGAACAGTAACTATCGCTTTAATAGATACCGAAACTAAGGAAAAATTTAACGTTAAATAAAATCACATTTTTCATTCCATTGTTGCTTTGCTAGCCAAAAAATCCAAAAGTGCTATTTTCTGACACCAATTTATATTTCGTCTGAGTAAAATGCCCGGGCGAAATGTGATTTATATTGTTTCAAGACCTCGCATCCACGTTTAACGTTGTCACTCCTTTCAACAGCTATTTTTATGCAAGCTATGTTCTGACAAGTGATGCAGAAATAAAGCTGATGTCACTCAACTGAACAGGAACAGATGCGGCTCTAGTTTGTTACCTCAAGATATTAGAATAATTATATTCAAGCTGAGTAAGAATTTTGCAATTTACGAATAGCTGTCTCATAACAGAACTTGAAAACTATGTTGGTCAAATTATAAGAATGGAGCATCAAAAAGTTTCTAGAATTTCATCATCGACTTGAATTTACTGAATCCATTTAATTGAAAAACATATTCAAAGAAAAGCGCGTCTTAGTGGACGTAATTTCGCTTTCATTTGTATCTCAAAAACACCACTTGACGACGTCTGTTGAACGTTGTTTGTACCATTGTTTACCATTTAGCCTAGAAAGTCAGGTTTTTTCAAATGCTATTTGAATATTGAATAGCAAATGTAAATACATAGTTTTTTTTGTTTCTGCAAGGCTTACTTTCAAAGTCGACAGCACTTACAAGTTTTAGATGCTGTTTGACTATATTATTTTAGCTATTATTAATTGGATGTATACTATTATTATTTATTTTTTATTTTAAATCGAGTGAGAGTGTTCAACAGTTCAATAATTAATTCAGTTATTGCCCTAAGTTTCTAAAAGTAGATACTGTAAAAATAACGCCAAACTAAGTACCTGTATGTACTTTATCGTTACCGTCCTAGTATTCGTTACAATACAAAAATAATACTGATTTTGATTTGCAGCATTTTTAAGTGAATATAATACAGGGTGTTTGTAAATATGTGCAAAAGATTTGAAGGTTGCAAGTATTATTTTGCATTTTCGGGTGAATTCACCATTACTAATTATTCATTTAGAATCCCTAATTAAGAGTGCGTATCTGAATTAAAAATGAACTAAAGTTCAAATATGCTAGTAAAATATTACTTACTTAGGACCCAAAAGCCTGGATCTGACAAAAAATTAATGAAATCTTATAAGATCATTCTTACTAATATGGCAATTAATTTGATATGGTCATATACCAAAGAAATAAGAATATGACTGTGAGATATTTACAAAAATCCATCGAAATTATTTGCATGCAAGAACAAAAAATTGTTACTTCGGACAAATTTTTTAGTCATCATGGTTAAAAACATATCTTCGGTTAGCTCGAACGAAAAGGTTCACCCTTTCTATCGAACCAAACTTCCGCATATTCGACGACTCCACAAAAGTCTAAAACTAAATTTTAATTTGCCATCTTAGAAACTTCACCCGTTCGGTTTTATACTCGTGAATTTAAATGAATCGATGATTCTGAATGTCGTAAAGATAACAGAAGCCTTTAATTTAAATGGAGCATTTAGAATTTTGAAATGTATAAAAACTTTTTAACTTTAATTAATTAGTCATACTCGATTAACGAAAATTGTTATGTGCAAAGTGGTTTTTCTCAGGAGGTCAATAAAATATTCACATATTCTATCTTGATATACAAACGTTACTTTCGGATAGAGAGGCGCAATATCAATTTTTTGTATGAACGTAGATTCGGATATTGTTTTAATATGGAAGCAGTTTTAGCTGTTTCTTAGCCTATTAAAATATTTATGTTGAACGTTGGCTCATGACTTTAGTTTTCAGTATGTTTTATAGCTAAGAACGGCAAAGTAATAGTAGTAAGTAAGTAATAGTAGTAACAAAGTAGGCACGGCACGTTCAATGAAAAACTTGTCAATATATTTGATGCCTTGTGTTAAATTGTTTTATTATTTTTACCCAATGATGTTTGTAATTATAGCTACAGCCTGGAGAAAGAAATTTTCAATTTTGCTTTTGGCAATCAGAATTTGAAACTAGCTTGCGGGACAGAACACATTGCGTGGAATCTTTGGTATAAGATTTTGAATGGAAATTTGTATGGAATTTTACATGTAGAACTTTAGGTTATTCAACTGTAAAGAACGAATACGATCAAACCTAAAATACTAAAAAGAGCAAAGCTTTTGCATATGGCAGTATTTTGTATATAAACAACGTGACCTTTTCCACCTTTCCTTTTCACGGTAATATTATTTTTAACTTCGCCTTTCAGAAACGCTTTTCACTAAGAGATATCTGAAAGACCTTTCAGTGGGCCCCATATTTCATGTAATATTTTTTTTTTCTTTAATTTCATGTATTGGTGGAAACAGTACATACAGGGTGATTCAAAATTGGCGTGATTCCTATGGAAGTGTTGTCTGGCGCTGTTATAGGAGTACAGAAAAAATAGTAAAATAAATTAACTGTTATTAAAACCTGATTAATTTGCAAAAAACGATATCAGAAATACGGAAGCAATGTTTTTCAAGGTAATCTGCCTAATTAACATTGTGCATATACCTGTTGCTTCGTAATTATTTCAAACTCCGGTAACCATGGAATTATACAAAGTAACAATAAGAGTGTGTCAACCTGTGCTCATAACCTCGAATGTTTATAAATAAACCATACAACTCCAAACATTTGAATGGATAACTCCAAATAAGCTAGTGCCTGTTTATTATCCACTCTTATCAAGCAGCTTCTCGTATTCAGTTAATTAACTCCTCCTCCATTTGTATCTCCTTGTGCCGTGTGTATCGTACAAACGTGGTAGGAATGTAGCTCTTCCTCTGTATTTATTTGGTGCTTGGTAACATTTCCCTTGAACTAAGCGCATATCCGCAAATTCGTGAAAGGAAATTCAAAGTAAGTCACAGTTTGACAAATTATTGCTATTATTGACAAGATCTATCCACCTGTAACTATCTGTTAATGACAAAAAACATCATTGCCGCTGTGACTTTTCATGAAAAAATTGCAGAAGAGAACTTTTTTGATATAAAAAATTTACGTAATTTGAAGCAAAGATCTCAATTTTTCTTTTTGAATGTTTAAGTATTCCAATATGCTACCAGCTAAACATGGAACAATTTAAAAATATTGCTTAATAACAAAGTTGAAATTCGATCTTCATCTGTCAATATCTTCACGAAATTTTCGAAATAAAAATTTTCAATATTTTTGTTGTACTAACCAAGGGAGCCTCTATCACAACTTAAAAGGAATGACGCCAATTTTGAATCACCCTGTATTTGAAAGTATACTGAGCTGACTCAAAAGTGGCTAAAATTGATAAAGCTTCGAACGACTGATCATTTTATGCCAACACACGTTAAAACAAACACCAAAAAATCAAGGATTAAACGTTGTAAAGTGCAGTTGGAATAAGCCTCATCATTGCACTCACGAACTCTTAAAAGCTCTCTCCCGTGCTTTAAATCATCCCGTTCGCGCGATAAAGAATGACTTTTTACACATACAGCTTATATAGCTATTATCCACTTTGCCACAACTCTAAAAAGCTTTCTAAATTCTAAATGTTGTATGTGGATTAACTACCATTTCAGGTTTACCGGTGGAAATTCAAATTTACATCGTCAATGTTTTCCTAAGTTTTTAATATTGGTAAGCATCTCTTTGCCAGCTATTGTTTTTTCTTCTGCCAAATTTAAAAGATGAATCATGGCTTATCTGATTTGTCAATGCAGCAGACTTTGTGTACCTTTTATTTTATTCGATAACATGTTTCGAAGTAGGGCAGGTAGGAACATTAAGACTTTCTGGCGGAAAATTGCTGATTAACTTTAGCAACGTAGCAAATATATTGTCTACTCGGGTTTTACTGGCTCAAACTAAAGTTATTCCCTGGATACGTCAAATATAATTCTCTTCAATTATACCTTTCAGATCCCGAGCCATCTAACATAATATTTAGGCTTAGCACATTTAACCTTTTGAAACTTAATTATTTCTACGATGTTAATGTAATGTATACTAGTCATATTCCGCTGTAAATTATATTGCTCTATCGTATATTTACCCTCCATTCATATAGACGGTAAATATTGGATGTCTGGGTTTTACGAAATATGGAATCTCTCGGTGGAGAGTACAAAGTGACACTTGAGTTAGGTGAATTTTATAGGTTGTTTGCACAATTAGTTATAGTGTAGGAATTATTTGCAATGGCTGCAAATGATGATTTTATGCAATATTGAATATGAAATATGGGCTTCCAAATATGCTGGATATAACGATGGCATGATAGTTTCAGGTGGCTGTTCAAAGGCGTTCAATCACATTGTGCTTTTTTAAAAATGTACATATAAAGACAGACCTGCTCTACGTTTTGTTTCTACCGAATAATCTGAAAATTGTTTATTTGCATGCCACGCTTTGAAAAGAAAGTTTGATGGAAAATTAATAAACTATACTTTGCCTCCGGCACAATAAAGAACATATCGATTTAATCCAAGAATTATGGTCAATTTTCCAGGGTATTCTGTTTAACCGTTCAGATCACAGTGGGATTAAAACCCAGCCCAGCAAATATTTGAATAGGCTAAGCTTCTTAATTTTATTTAAATGGGACATGGAGTATGTGCGACAATTATGTGCCATTGTGAATTTGCCATTCCATTGTGAGTATTTAAACTGACTGTCATTTGAACTCGAGGAAAGTCCTGTTGGCTTCGAATTACGAACTCGAGATAGCGAATTAGAATTTTGCGGGTTTCGTAACACCACTTTATGCATAATTCTGTAGTTTTTTAAAGTAATGTTTCGCGTGGTTAATTATATAACTTTCATCAACTTCAACAAGTCATTTGGTTGAAACAATCTTAAGTCTAAATTTCAATTTTTGCAGAAATGTTCCCCTATCAATAATGACTGTGTAAGATTTTTTAAATATGAAATAGTTGATTTATGAGATGAAAATTTAACAATGTTATGTTCTGACCCCTCTCTTTTATACGGCTATACGAAAAGTACATAAATCGAGAAATGCAAATACTTCAGGAGATAAAGAACAGTTTAAAACTAAAAAGATTTTTGAGCTTATTATTTATTTGGCTATACTGGCTTTACCATATTGCTAAACTTGTTATTAGCAAACCCAATACAATCTAATTCCGCAAAAAAATTGTAAAATGCATGCTAATTCTGATGATTGCAATTTGGTTAAAAAGTGTTTTTCTTATTTTCTATAAATTTTTATATAGGATTGGGACATTCTCCCAATTTAAAAACTTAATATTTTTCCTTGTTCGCATTGATTTAGTTTAAGTTAAAGCCAACTTTTAGAATCCCCTATTTTATGACCGGTGCGGATTGAACCAACAAAGTTAAGCTTAACGGAATCTTTAAAATAACCGTATTTCAGATATTGAACTTCATGAGGTTTTGGTCTTTTTCAGACAGTTTTTCGCAATAAACACGATCTGCTGGTACTTTTATATCTCCAACATAAATGTTTCTTTCAATAGCAAACTCTCTTTCAATAAAGTTGCCGTCTTCTTCAAGAAACAGATTTTATAAATTTTCTTTTGTTTCATGAGGATGGGTCTTACTCGGAATTGAAAGAGTATCAGTCGTTGATGAGATTTCTAGAAAGTTTCAGAACATTATTCTATAATTTCCAACTCTCGCTTTTTTACTTTAAACAAAACTGCCAGATGTACTTCTTTGCCTTACAGTGTGATATTTTTGTTTCTCACTTTTTCAGTTTCTGCTACTGTCGTTTTTCCTAAATCGCAATCCCATTTGTTTCTGGTGCGAATGTCAAAATATCAACTTTCCAAAATCCAACTCTTTGAAAATGCGGTGTCTTTCTTCATCTTAAATTTTTTAGCATATAACTATTTTCAAGTGTAAATATTTTTCTTTCCAAAACATATGTACTTTTTCATTTCTTCTAATTACTCTTAAGTTCCCAGTCGTCACTTTTACATAGCCGGCTTTTCCTTCTTGTATGTGTTTTTATTTGGTTATCTAAAACCGTTTAAGGGTTAATATGTTGATGGTTTTTATATCTTTGCTCTGCATCTGCATGATTAATCTGGTCAACACCACAACTAAAAACTTAGATGCAGCATTATATATTTGGTTTTAATTCATTGTGTGGAAAAACGCTGGTTGTAAAAAGCTTGGTTGACGAGCGAACCGTGGAAAATTCCAGAGATCCTAAAAAATATTCGACGCAAACTATTAGTTTTGATGAGAAACCGATGAATTATCCTTCCTCTGAATTGAAGCAATCAATTCAACTAATGACCAATTACACACAATAATAATCCATCTATTGGTGTTAATTAACGGTTCTCATTTCTTTATTTTGCTACCTACAATATATGCTGTATTGTTCGATAAAGCTATTGTCATGTACTAAATCGAATAATTGAATGTCCATGTATACAAAAGAGAAAGCAATGATGAAAATGCAGGAATTGGCTATTATTTCTATGTATTCACTTATGAAGCAATTTTAATGCGTTTATTACCAATATCCAATTAAAATTTATTTTAACGTTTTACATGATAAATGATATAATTATGTTACTTCAACCTACACTACAAAATGTACAGTTCCTATTTGAACGAAACTACGTAAGAGAGAGCAAAAGAAATAGTTAATACACAGTAATATATATTATAAAGATTTTCGCACATGCAACACCGAGATATAATGATGTGCATATCATGTCTTTGCAAGTTATAAAAATTAAATTTTGTGATAAATTGTTCAAAATTGGATAGATATTTCGCAATTCAAGTATCTGAAATTAAGTTTTTTTCATTACATCTGGGTAAATTCAAAAGAAGAAAAAACAAAACGGGAGAATTCCACCAATACTACCAACATTTTTATACATTTACAACAGAACTAAAATACGCGGCATACAAGAGCCTATCAGCATTAGAATTAAAAAAAGAAAATTAGTTTACTCAGACCAACAGATATAAATACTAATTTATCTAGTTCTTCATTCTTTCCCCCGTGCCATTAACAGCGAAACGCAAATTATCATTGTTCCATTAAACTTTGATACCGTCAAAACAGCTTTAACTTTTGCTTCAATTAATTTTATCTTCTCTAAATTCAATTCATCTTATCCCTTTTTTATCAACTCAGTTTCAATTTAGGCTTTACGATGTTTCATGTTTAAACGCATTTTATTGCTTTAAATAATAGATGTACAGATGATTTATCAAAGCTTCCATTTAATGATTGGCTGTTACAAAGAGATCGGTTTTTATTTACATTAAATGCCTATCAAAAAACGTGTCAAAGCATCAAAAGAATGATAACCGAAAACAGTTAATTTAAGCGTTTCTAATCCTTCTCGAATTTGCAACACTATATTTACTTATCCTATTTTAAGTTTTAAGGTCAATAGGATCTTACTCTGCATTATATAAAGGCTAAAAAAAATAAACTCATGGTGTTAGTGACGTATCATATTATTAAATTGAACGAGAAGAAAACTAATATCAGCAGCAAATAATCTAATTTAGGTCAGAAACTTTTCTATTCATCTGATGTATTGATTTTATTCTCCATTTGGAAATTCTGGGATACACGCCATCACAGCTCTAGCTTTTAGCATAACGGGATCGACATCCAATCCAATTTTAAGCGAAAAAGAATATTTTGAAGGGATGAATCCTAATTTTATTTCGATAAATGCCAATGAAAAGGATCGGATCTGTGGAGTGGCAAAGAATCTTCAAATTGATTTATATATTTCGTATTTATTTTTAATTCTTGTTTCAGGTATGGTTCAAGAACGACAACATATTAAAATTAATTATTAATCAGGTAAGTCTTTTTAAACGAGATTGAAACGTTTGAATTTACATGCGCAAGTTTGCTATTTCGAATAATTGGTTATGGTTCATAAAAAATAACTAATTATAAAGTAGTTTATCCATGATTTTGCGACTATGCAATGTTGCTTATTCGAAGACTGATATCTAATAGATAAATTAATTAAAAGTTTGACGAATTAGATGAAAATAAAGGTCTAGCAACATTTCGAATGTGTTAAAATAATTATTATAATGTAGATGCACAATTTTGAATTAAAATAAAAATTAATAAAACAGCTGGCCACTTTAAAGTTTAAAATAATGTTTATTAATTAGATTTAATAGTAAAAAATTAAGGTCTATTAAAAGGAAAGTTTAAAATAAAACTAGAAAAAACACAAAAGTTGCTCCTCTAAACATCTGCATTCCTTACCGGTAAGTGTTTTGTGGTAACTTATCTGTTTCAAAGGCATATTTGTTCTTAAAGTTATTAAAATGCGTTAATGTGCACAACTACATAAAATCTGCGAAATATTGTATTTATTCTATTAAAAACTGATAATTGATGATTTATTAAGTGCATTCAATATTTCTACTAAACACATATTGTTTAAAAAATGGGAATTGAAAACTGAACCTAAATTACTGTATCCTGTGCTACTAGCAGAATAAACAAAATATGTATGAACAAAATTATTATAAGCAATTAGAGTCAACAGAACTCATTAAAATATGCCAGTATCAAGTTAATACAAAATTATGTCACAAACGCAAAACCGTGCTAAACCGAGAGAAACTTCATTCAATAATAGAATCGATACTTGCAAAATATTCATAATGGCTTTGAGCTTAGAGTTATATTATCATAAACAATTGTTTTTCTGCGCCAAAGTATCACATTCATGTATCAGTAGACTCCATATTATCCACAACAATTATTTCGAAAATAGCTAATACTTTGAATTCGCAAAACAAAAAGTTACCTCGTTATATTATTGTGCTAAAAATAATCATTTGCTGAATTAACTTGTTCCATCAACTTCATAGCTTCCTGCAAGTTAACTGCTAAATGCCAAATTTCTCTACATAATTTCTGATTTATTTATTGAAGATGCCAAACTACTTTAATAGTTTACAGCTTTCCGTCAATAAATGTGCCGTGATATTTTGGCTGAGAAAAGAATATTTTTTTGTTTAGAATTTACAATACTGTTGGAAACAGATGTTTACAATTGCAACACATCACGATATGCGACATTTTACCTTCATTTTAAGAGCACAAACAATAACAAACATTTTGTGTGCTCTCAACTGTTTACTTACATTGTCAAATGCATTTCGCAGAATTTCGCTTGCAATTCAAAATCCATCCTTAAAATGCGCGCTGGCATATCTGTACTCTGCAAATAAAGATACAAACCTTTTAAGAAATTATATTGAAATATGTTTATCTTCCCGTACCCAATGTGCATCTCATATATTCATTCAAACTTTCATGTGAGGAATAACTAAAAAATTAAGCACTGTTTTTGTAAAAGTTTAGCAATGCAAATGTTTATTCAAAACTTGAAATAATCCTTATTCAAATTTGTCCAGCATTAATTTATTTGACATCGTATCAGCCGGCTTAGCTTATAACAGAAGTTAGTGGGGGCGAACTAAAACTAAATTACCATTTGCGTTCAAATGGTGTCATGTTATTAGTTATGTAAATCAAACCAAAGCTAAAATTTACAACTGTCAGTTCATTAGCAGCAAAGGAGCAGAAGTAGCAAGCTTTAGAAATACAGCATTTTTTGAAAAAATATTTTTTTTTGTGAATACTAGGTTGAAGCCACATATTTCAAATTGAAAATGAGAGCAATGTAAAGAGGTACTTTAATCAGTGAATTGTTTTTTAGAGGTTAATTAATAATAAATGCAATTCTGAAACTTCTTTGAGAAATATTATGGCACTTAAGAAAAACGATGATCTCTTGCAATTAAACACATGAAGATTACGGTGTGGTCATCAGGATTCAGTTATTTACAATTCTAATTAGGCGTTTAAAATCAAATTTAGTCCTAAAATATACTAATACTGTAACAATGATTGTCACATTCAATCCTACAACAGTTACATGAAGCTGAATACTGTTTAAGCACAAGTTTACCAAGTAATAGTAATTTCAACAGAAGCGACCAGTACAAGTCGAAATCCTCAATAAAATGTTTCAACAGTTGGAATTAATAACCACCTTCATTTGCAGAATTGATACCAAAAGCTGGAGGATGTTCTAAGTTTGTTTAATACAGATGAAAAATATAGCGTTTGAAACTTAAATATGATAATTATTTCCACTTAATTTACGGGTTAATCACATATTACCGAAACTTTGAATTTGGAACCTTTTCCACCTGGAGAAGATTGCACCTAGAGGTTTATCTGATAATGAAATGTATGAATTTGGGGAGCAAGAGTTGATAAATGAAATCGAAGATAAATTTCCACAAATTTACTGCTGCAGCTATAAAACTTTTGCTTGTACCAAAATAAATTTTGGTTCATGGAAACTAAACATTGTCGTAAACTTGGACGGGAAAGATAACAATTAATTCCAATCCCAAAATTCGCATTTGAATTAATTGGAAAGTTAAATAATCCCCGCATCTTAGTTACATTTTTACTTGGTATAAATGCTGTGATTCCGATAGTAATTTATTTTCCTCGGATGTTTATTGCAAAATTGGCAAATAAATTGACCTATTTCACAACAGTTTTTAGCAAATTTGGATTACTTTGCGCCTCACGGCAAACTTTTAGTATCTACTTTAGTCCAATATTGTGTCTTAAAACTAGAATTGTTTAACCTTTGTTCCGAGCGTTTCAAATATATATCTTTTTATTCCAAAAATTTAATAATAAGTGCTTACAGTCATATCTAATCATAGAAAGTTAAACTTGTTTACTTTAAATAATCAAAAAAGGCAATCAGACATCGATACTCCGTAAGAACAGCTTTATTACAAAATGTACAAATGATCATGAATTCTTAGCATAAAACAATAAGTCGTTGAATTAAAGGCAAGTTTGTACATTTCTTTCAGAATCAGTAAGAATCAAAATAATTTTCCTAAATCTTCGCTTATGCCTTAATCCAAATGTAATTCTGGTTTAAAAAATTATACCCGGATTATAAATCTAGCCGCAAGTGATTATTTAACATTAAAAATTGCTTTCAACGAACAGATCCATTTGCTTAGTGGCCAAATTGACTAACGGTTAAATTACGTAAACAAGGCTTATTACGTTTACCGAATTGTTAAATCATTTTACCTTTTTTACTTCTAGTTCTTGCACGCCAATATTAACGTCCGATACTCAATAATAATTTGTACATTTTATGAGAATTTTCAATTGATTCGTATTCGAGAAACTTTTGAGTTATGATGGAAGCTCGTCATTAAGTAGTGTTTTCAGTTTTCCTGGCATTTATGGTGAAAGTTTCTTCATCAAATACCGAGAAAATAAAAATCGTAAAATACCTATCGATACCGATAAGCCTAGAATTTATTATAGGGTGGTTGGATGTTCAGGGCAGTATCTAAAGTTTACCGAACTTTCGCAATATATAGAAAGTTTTCTCATAAGATTTTCGGACCATATAATATTCCCATAGTCGTTTCTATTATATGGATCGCTCTGGGCCAAAATCCATATTTTCCAATATTAGCTCCAGATGAATTGTGTACAGAAAAACACAAGTAATAGATTTATTTCAATAATTGGAAAACGTATATAAATCATTTGTTAACGTTCCTCTGATGAGTAGTAAATTTCTTACATCAGTTCCTAAATATCCGTTCTCAGTAGTAGAAGTAGATGCATTCTTTCTGAGAAGATATTCGGATTTATTGCAAATCATTAACTATAATAGTTTAGCTTTCTAACTTTTTCTCAAACATGTTGAGTCATTTGGAACTAGATGGACATAAAAGTAGGTACATGACAATGTTGAGGAAAATGTCAATTGAATACATGTTTTGAGTTTCTCAGAATTCCTATCAATCTTATCCTGTTACAACAGAAAATTTGTTATACAATAATTTTGGTCAAATATTTTGTGCAATTTTTTGGTCACATTACTCCCACCGGGCTCCGGTTCGTAGAAATTTCTAGCAACTTTCCGCAAAATCCGCTTTGTTGCCCAAATTGTGCCAGATAAGTTCTGACTTATTATTTCTGCACGGTCTACTGATTTTGCTTAAGTGCCTTCTGGGAAAATCGACATATTTTAACCAATGTGTATCACTGCTTTGAGTAGTCGTTACTATTGAATTCCAATGTAAAAAAGCGACCGTTTACTAGGACATTATTCAATAATCTTAAAAACTATTGCGATTTGAAGCTAAACTGAAATCAACATCAGATGCAATACCTCTCGGTTCAATAAACACCAATTTCTAAATTAAAATACAACACTAAATCTTGCGGTTTTGCGTTAAGAATCTTTTGTTCAATTTGTTTTATCGTTATAGTTTTGTTTCCACTATTTATTCGACTTCGACAAAGTGTCTAATCTTATCCATATTCTTATTGGTCAAAAACGTACATTGAACCATTGTGTTTCCGTATGCTTGTCTTATCTTAGTTAATTGCCTATTAAGAAATTGGTTGTATTTAAAAATAAAATTATCATCCTCTTATTTTCTCTTTGCTTTAGATCATTACTACTAAGACGCTACTTCGGCTCCTAAGTTTTCTGTTGCTATAACTATTATAATTTTTTTAAATAATCTGTTCGCCCACAATTAAAAAATTGGTCCTAACTAGAACTATTATTTTTTTCCAAATCGCATGACGTCAGCCTTGGCCCAGTGTCCTTCAATCTCTATCCTTCCTGCGATTCCTTGAGCAAAGTCAGACCGTCTTTACAAGCACATATCGATTTAAACCCTCGAAAATTTCAATCTATTAAATAATTAATGGGAATCCTATAAGAACATTGACTAAAAGCCTCCATTCACGACCCAATCTCTAGGGTCCAATCTGCAAATTGCGTGGTGTATAAGCTTGCCGAACATTAAAAATCTAAATTGGCGGTCGATTGTTCCGACCACATGATATTCTGTCTGGTCGTGTACAGCAATTTAAGCTTTTTCAATGATAAACAGCATTTCATTAATGCATTAGTGGCACACTTTTAAATACCTGGAAAAAGCTTAAATTGCTGTACACGACCAGACAGAATATCATGTGGTCGGAACAATCGACGACCGTCTGCGATGGAAAACTGAATGGTTTAATTTTATGTTGAAAGCTATTTAAATTTTTCTGATTTTGACATATTTTATGGTCATAATTTTAAAGTACTGAGGAACACTTGTTTTTCTAAAGTTCTCAATAGTAGGAAAACTCATTTTTATCCATACTCCAGAAGACGTTCGAATAAGTCAGATGAAAATGCAGCTGCTATTGATCGTGAAACACTCCTAAAACTACTGAATAAATAGACTACTCTATAAGAAATCCAAATTGACTAAAAGCAGAAAAAAAACTCTCTAAATCTGCTAACTTCAGTTGAGGTAGAAATTATTAACGAATATGAGTTTACAAAATATAAATCGAGGAAAGCCCATCATGGAAATGGGACCTAATTTGTCTCAACTTTACCCATCTTACAACCAGCTTGGAGTTGCAGGCGACAAGATACTAAAGAGTGCATTATAACTAATTAATTCTGCTAATAATATTTTCATTTGCAATGCACAACAGCCGAAATTTTCGGGTTCCAACTATTATTAAATTGTTTAATACATGCTCAAATTGCTATCTGGTAGTAGTAGTAGTAGTAGTATTTTGATAGCAAGTGCTATAAAAAACTTGCGGGGCCTTCTTTTTCATTGTGAAACATGAGAATTTAGCTAGCTTTGTTTTTTGAGATTTTGATTTGATTTCTCATTAAGCTTTCACTAACTTTTCCAAAAATCTACATACGGAAATCTTAGCCAATAATTGATTCGTTCTAAAGATCAAATTGGTAATGTATTATTTAGAGAATATTTGGTACTAATAAACGTTGCACATTTTTAATGTAGAAAATATAGCATAAGATCTAGAACTCAAAGACTCTATTAACTATAAAATTAAAGAACTTTTAGAGTTCAAAACATGAAGCTATAAATTTCCATTGCTCATTTGCGTTTTGTAAGTTTTTGGCAGGAAGAAATTTACGATTTCGGTAGATATTCACTACTTAACGGCCACAAAACTCCCTATTTCGTAAACGGTTTTAAGTACTTGAATAGTAAAGGCATCTTTCCGAATTTCAAATCTTTATGCAGTGGAACATCAATTATCCACCGGCGGATTTAATATGGATCTATAGAACTATTCGAGTCTTTTCCAATAGATTTTATAAAAGAGAGACAAAACGAAAAACAGTAGGCAGCTTGATTTACCCATAGAATGTCACATTTTCTTCGCAATTTTGGATTTTAATTTTATAATGGTCCAAAGCTGTTTGATGACTGAAGATTGCTTTGAAATATATTTACGTTCGTAAGTATGTCCGTAGCTTGATCTGTCCATAAAATAAATAATTTCTTGCATTTTTGTGATCTGTTTGAGTTTAGTTAGAGGAACCTCATATTCTTTAAATACTGCACTACCAAAGCCGATCAAAACCAAACTAAAATGTAAATATTTTTAAAATGAGCATTGTCAGATTTGGGGCTCGGGCGTATTAATTGGATATTTTACCAAATCCTGTTTTATTTCAAGGTTTTGGTCGTTTCACTAAGTTCAACTAGAACGTAAATGTGCTTTTTTGTAGTTTAATTTTTTCGTTTCGTATTTGTTTGTTCCAATAATTGTGTCTTTTGCGTTTAAAGATGTTTACAAATTTGCCATTTCGCATTTATTGAAGAACCTTTTTAAGCTCTTAAATTTTATACGTTTAAGCGTCACTTTATGGTTGCCTCTATCATCATATGATGGCCCACACTAACGTGCATAATCCGTCATATTTTTTCTAAAGAGCGAACTTTTAAAGTTCGCCAGAAGCAATAAAATTAGCATTTCTCCATTGCCAGTATAGCTTTACGATGGTTTTATCAAATACGCTTAGAGCACACCCAGTCCTGCTCAAATTCTTGCTTTTCATTTTACGTGATTTTTATGGATTCGCCTCCTTTAAACTGGTTTTATGGCACTGAAAAGCTTGCTGAGGTTATGATGTAAATTTCCAGAAATGTGAAAAAGTAATTTGTTAATTATTCTCCAGCTTATAAAAGAGCCAATTGAATTTTCATCTGAATCTATATGCGTAGTTATTCACTAAAATTAAAATGTATCTATACATTCATAGTTTGAAATAATCTGGTTTATGACTCAATCGCATTATTTTGACAAAATGCCGAAACGTATCCATTTTTTACGTTTGATGGGCATTTTTTAATTAAAATGCCGATATACAGAGAATTGGATAAATTGACGAATTTAAATCCACTCTCATATTTGGATTTTCCATGAACGTCCGATGATGGGGCACTTGTTTACTTATTTACGCCATGAAAACATTGACGCCTAAAACAAAAAAATTGTATAAATAAATGGTAGTTATAATTGTCAATATTTAAGAAAAGATGTGTTTGATTAGGTTTGTTTTATTTTTTCACCGCGCTGCAAATTGCAAAGTTTAAAAATAAGTTTTTCTTCAACATTCAACACACCACCACTTAAACTTGGAGTTTCAACTATACAGTACAGTCCTTTTTGAGAGTCTGCAAGGAAATCATAAAATCTGCATTTTCTCCATTGCCCCTATGATTTTACGACAGCTTTATCAAATACAACTAAGCCAGCCAATCTCAGGGCAATTTTTGTCATTTTATTTTATTTGCTTTTTATGGGATACTCACTTTTTCAAACTTTACTGCCGATAAATGTTCTTGATATAAATAAAGCAAATTCATAAATATTCCCGATTTGAGTATAATACAAATATTCTTTTTATTGAGAAATTAAATTTGGGGCTCTAAATTATTTATTCGCAGTATTATTACATTCAAACGTAACTCTAGCTTTAAGAGATTTGATTTAACATCACTTATCGTGACGCTAGGTAGGAAAACCTCATTTTTAATCCGAATAAAAATCACCAGCACCGACTGGAATGTACTTCAGAGCCCGTTGAATTTCGGTGATTTCATTTCCGTTGCCACTTAACTGGAAGTTTAAATTGGAAAACTTTTCTGACATTTACATAAAAATCATTGATCGAGAGGACACACGACATCCGATATTAGATCCGCCAATCTAACCGTGAGATCAACACAAAGAAATTACTGCTTTTTATTTGACAGTCACTCAATTTTCAGGCTTCGAAATTTTTAGTTTGTCGAAAAGAGGTTGAAAAGTATTCTATTGATTAAATTGGTGTTGGCTGTGTAAACTACTAACATCTGTGTAAATGCTGGTGCAAATTCATGGATTATTAAAAGTTCAGCCTTTAAAGAAATTTTTAGAATCAATACTAAAAGATTATATAGCTTTGGATATAATTTTATATCCTTTGCAGAGCAGATATATTAAAAGTTCAATGCAAAAAGTGCATTTTAAGATTGATTACGTGATTGGTGGTGGAACATACCATTAATATGCGCATTGATTTGTTGCCTTATGATGAACCAAGTACAACGGCAAAATGTACGTATATCTATTCTTACAGCGTATGGAAAGCTTTATCTTAAAAGAGTTGTCAATTATCAATAATTCAGCTCGAAAGATACCAATAAGAAATTTTACTGTAGAAAATTACTAATAAACTACCATTTAAATATTGTACAGTTTTAAGTTTACTAACAATTTATTTGCTTTTCTCTTTAACACTGCCCAATTTGTAGACACATATGTAAAAACTAAGGTTCAGTTCTTTCTCAGTTAAAGACAATTTATGAATAGGGTAATAAAAAGCTGCTGTTTTTGTATTGCACGAATTGTTATTGTTGGTGCTTAAGAAAGTCATTTTTTAAAATGACTATGTAAATGATGTAAATTATATAGGTATAAATTGTAAGAACTACCTGAATTAAAAAAAAACATACTTATGATATCAAAAACCAAAAGATATCAAATCAATATTTATGGGTCACAATCTTTAAATTTGTTTCTGCAACCATCCATAACTCTCATCTTATGGAACGTCCAGAGGTTTTCTTTTCAGTGAATAAATTGAGCCCCCAAAACACAATCTGAGGTCTAATTCGAAATTCCAAAAATTGAGCGATTTCTTGAGTTCATAATCCATATACTGACCAACAGTTTTGAAAACAACACTGACTTTATTGAGCCTCCTCAGAAAGCACTGAACATTAGTGTATCATTTTGCAAATTCGTCTATCGTTAATCCGGGAATTTTAGTTAGTTCGACTGTTTCTATGTTCTTGCTGTTGAACTGGCCGAGTGAGAATTTCTGCTAGATGCCAATAACTACTATAATGTTCATCACAATTTTATGCCGATTTTTTTTACTTCTAAACCCGACAATTGGTACCATTAAAAAATATTTTTAAATATTCTTTAAAGAAGTTTTTGAAGTTAATGCCAACTAAAAAATGTCTTTATAAGTCTTCAAAATTTTTCCTAGATTTTGAGTTTTTGAGTTATTTCTCTGTTCTCTAATCAAGAATTTGACGCGTTTGTATAATTTGTTTCTCTATCAAAGATGAATTTATGCGACTCTCTCTCTACTATCAAACTTGTTATACAAAAACTATCATTTGGCACTCTTTCAAATTCCATAATTATATTTATTACCGCACTAGAGCTTTTTTCAATTTATTACTACATTATTGCACTAGAAACTTTTAATCTTGTTTCGGATCTTGTGCCAGATAAGTCACGGAACACATAAATACCTAGAAGCTTTGATCTATACCAGAAATGGTGTAGTAAACAAAATATACACACACAAAGAACATCGAGCACCAAAGGAATGAGGGTTTAAGTATTTTGCTTACTTTGTTAAAATATACTAATAATCCCTTCTCGCTTGTTAAATTGAGTACCTATCTTTCGTTCACTGCATGCTTTCTGGTACCGCTCAAAAGCTTCTTGGTATGTTTTCCGTGATTTCATTGGCACAAGATCCGAAACAACATTAGAAGCTTCGTTCTCCATATCACACGGCAGATTATCGCTTGAACTCATTATAAAATGTGTAATTTTATGACACAACTTTGACAATGATTCTGATGAAAATGACAAACTCTTATTACCTGGGTTCTTTATTCAATTTTATAACTAATTATTTTTACTCAAATAATATTAATTCATTAAAATAATAATCGTTATAGTTGTAAATAAAATATTGTACGCAACACGTAGGATATTATATTATTAACACAATGATTAGTTAATAATATTCATATCCTACTAGTTACGTAAATAACTAAGAGTTTAGGTGTAGATAGATTTAATGTCAATCAGAGTGCCACACAAGAGGGTCCATTTTGTGGTAAAAATTAAATTAAGAACCTCAGGTGAATGCTCGTCCATGGTCTCAACTAAAGTCATTTTTTGCAGCTGAGAGAATGCGGAACTTTTGCCAATAGTGCATTGTTTTATTTGCCACCCTGTAGAGACCATCTAAAGCAAAATTATTTTGCAAACGACGCACTGACCGAAAAGAATTGCACTAAATAACACTTCAAACAAAAATCAAATCGCTCCCAGTAATCAGAATAAATTCAATATTGTACAGGGTTATTCACGCTATACGGCACGGACGTTTGCGGCTAGCCCGTTTGATTTTTGCAAAGTATTATTTGATGAACCCACAGACGCCTATCGGGTGCATATTTTAAAAATATTTTTGTAATGTACAGAGTGTCCCAAAAGCCCTAAAAGTATCAAAGTTGTGTTTTTCTAAAT
>NW_026018715.1:5600905-5611931 GCF_020466585.1 Dendroctonus ponderosae
AGTTTGGTGTAACAAGAAATCATATTTTATATCCCAATGATAATAAACTTACCATTTTATACAGGGTGTCCACAAATTTAAACTAATCAAATAAGAAGTTTAAGTGGCTCTAACTTGATTAATTTAAATACAACCCCATATTTTTTAGCTTACAAGGAAATGCAATTTTCAATTACCTATCGAATGAGACTAGGATGTTGATATCTAAGTTTTGCCTTTTTACAAAATAAACCAAATAATGGTTCTGTGCACCATTTGGTGTTTTTCTAAATTAAAAGGTTAAATTACATATCAACAATAACATAAAACAAAGGCAAATTATTTATAACAAATGTTCGAAATGTTGACCGTCCATTTCCAGGCACTTGTAAATTATTTTTTCAAAACCACTGCTTACTCTGGACAACGTTTGCGGAGTTACAGTTTTAAAAGCGTCTCTTATGCGTGTTTTCAAATCGTGTGAAGTTGTCGGAAGCGTATGGTAGACAATTCCTTTTATGTACCCCCACAAAAAGAAATCTAGTGGAGTTAAGCCCGGAGATCTGGGGGGCCAATTTTAAAACCCATTTCTGCCAATCCGCCTGTTTTTAAAGTTGGCAATTAAAAATTGCCGAACTTCGCAGTGATAATGAGGCGGAGCTCCATCCAGAAGAAGCCACATGTTGGTTCTAATATTGAAAGGGACATCTTCTAATAATATTGAGAGATGGTTTATTAGAAACTAGAGAAATATCAAACCATTTAGATGTCCTTCAAAAAAATAGGGTCCAATTAAATATTGGCCTAGTATTCCACCCCACACATTAACTGGCCACCTATTTTGATTTTTCATGATCCTGTATGTGGGCGGATTCGTATCAAAATAATAATGAAAGTTGTGTCTATTCACGTGACCATTGTTACGAAAAGTACATTCATCACTAAATAACATATTTTCGAAAAACTTTTCATTTCCTGCCACTTTATCTAACACCCACATGCAAAACTAAGTTTGGTTTTCAAAATCATTTCCGTAAAGTTCTTGGCAAAGCCGAATTTTATAGGGATAAAAGTTGTACTTTTTGATAATTCTGGAAATACTTGATTGTCTAATGTTAGTACTTTTGGATATTAGATTTTTACTAGCATGGGGATTTTCGATAACTGAACCAAATACCGTGAAAACATTTTCTTCATCTTCAGTGACAGATTCCCTGTAATGGGTTTTTTTATAATTGACACTCCGACTTTCCTCAAATAGGTGTAATAAGCACTTAAAAACTGTTGGCCTGTTGGGATGATTTCTTTCAGGAAACTTTTGAGCATAAACTCGAGAAGCCAATAAACAATTTTTATGACATTCTCCAAGGGTGAAAATCATGTCAATACGCTCTTCTACATTGGAACATGGATTAGATACATTGGAACCTTAAATTAAACAGCACCAAATGGTGCACAGAACGACTATTTGACGTATTTTGTAAAAAGGCAAAAACTTAGCGATTAACATCCTAATGCCATTCGATAGGTAATTAAAAATTGCATTTCCTGGTAAGTTAAAAAATATGGGGTTGTATTTAAATTAATCAAGTTAGAGCCACTTAAAGTTCTTAATTGATTAGTTTAAATTTGTGGACACCCTGTATAACATGGTAAGTTTATTATCATTGGGATATCAAATAGTATATCTTGCTAAAAAACTCCATAAATTACGCTTACATAACTTAAATACTTCTAAAGTATTTGACACGTGAAAATTATATTAGATTTTGATTAAATTCGTATTATTTAAAAACCCTTAAGATTTAGGTATTATAAACCTTATTAAAACAGACACTTATTTTATTCAGCGAATCCAAAAATGCAATAATATACAGGACATTCCATTTAAAAAAACGCAACTTTGACACCTTTAGAGCTTTTGGGACACCCTGTACATTACAAAAATATTTTTAAAACGTGCGCTCGGTAGGCGGCGGAGAATTTATAAAATAATACTTTTTAAAAATCAAACGGTTTAGCCGCAAACTTCCGTGCCGTATAGCGTGAATAACCCTGTATAACTATTCTGTATACATACAGTTGTTTTGTTGAGTTTTTTTCCTTTTTTCCTTATAGTTTTCAAAATAATATTTAAAGAACTACTCCATTAATATTTCTGAAAACCCTACTTAATTAGTTGAGGTTTTTTAATTAATTTTGCAATGCAAGTGCTGTTGTTACTTTAGATCAGATGGATACTATCGTATTAGTGTCTACAATCGTAGTAGTGATAATGGTAATCACACATTCTGTTGTAGTTAAATTGTACACGGATTCCTAGTCACAGTGTTCTGGTTTGTCCGATAGAAATGAATAATAATAAAGTACACTATTTTGTCAAATATTTTCAAATAATACTAAACAATAACAAGTCAAGTCAATAAACAAGAAAATAAATCGCAGACAAAATATCATCGTTATCACCTTCATAGTAATTTTTATAAAGTGAGACATCATTCTCAGAGACTCTTAGAGTGTGAGCAGATTACAAACATTACAAATAGCAAAATGAAACAAGCAGAGCAAGGCTAAAACATCAAATATAACATGTTATATTTCAATGGCATAATATTGTAATTACATTTTCATCCGCAGAACCTCACCTCGGGGCGAAACTATTATTTCAAATAGTGGTTAAAAGTACTCTTCAATGTTCTCGTTTCACATCACAACACACTATTTTCTTTGATGAAACTTCGATCAAATTTTATAAACTAATCAGATTTGTGGGTTTGTATAATTGAGTCTGTTAAAATTAGCTGTTACCTGGCGATATACTGCCAAAACCTATTTCTGTTAGTATGTATGTTAATTCGCAGTCCATATTAAACATTTATAATCGATCAAATTTACTTCGCATCTAACTTCAAAATTGTTTATAACTGCCGCTAAAAGAGTATTTTGGGTCGTTTTCTACACAATTGTTTTCATTAATATCTGATAATAATTCGATGTTCCTTAAATTAAATTAAGACTGAATTAATAGACACAAATAATGGTTTTCTAAAATAAATCAGCCCCTCTATCTCGACGTGCCATCTATAGTTTTTTAATCCAAATAGAATATTCTGTACCTATTATTTAACATTCATTTAGTTTTCAAAACATAAATTTTAGCTGCGGACTGATTCTATTCATTGGTAAACACAGTATTTTTTGCAGCAATAAATTGAAATTATAAATAAATTCATGCCGATGTTAATCAACTTTTTCAATGTAAATTGAATTTCATTTAGTCGTATATCTAACTGTTTACCGAACCCAGCATCACTAATTTAATGCAAATATTCGATCGAGTTTGGTTAAGCATGCTGAATTATCAATTACCAGTTTTTCCATTTGCTTCTAAGTTTCCATTTCAATTTATTTCAATGTGAGGTTTTGAATGCAGAATGATTCCATTAAGTAATTGTTTCGAAGTTTTTCCGCCCTAGCCGATTTCAGAATGAAAATTCAATAAACAGGTAGTAAGTTTGGTTGAGTTAGTTGAGTAATAAAGTTCAGTCACTTAAAGTTTTCTCTTAAAAATCGCCAGATGTAAATTGCATTTTCTCAAATAATGTTAGCGCAATGCAGGTACCGACGGTCGACTTAATTTCACTTAACACGCAGGGGCTTTCTTACTAAAATCACGGAAGTTTTCTGGGGTAATTATATTCTAACGATATTTAATAAATAAATATGCCTAACTGAATGCAACTTTTCGGTTCAAAATCCTATATTCGGTATTAAATGATATTTGTCTAACGATTATACAATTCTTTGAGGTTTGGGATTGTAAAATCAGCACTTCTTGTTTTTAGCCGAAGATGCATGCACCATAAACATGTTAAACAAATTTATAACAACATGAATTGAGCGTTTTACATCGATCTATTGGTTAAATTTAACTTGTTTCAACGTTATTATTATTGTTATTATAGACAATTTGTTAATACACTTGCAGATGACATCGTTCAATCCAATATCATAATTTATTTAAATATTTTAATTTCAAATTGATTCAGTTCATGTTTAGGCAATGGACCTAATTTCAGTAATTTTTTGATAATTCTTGTGTGTACTATTTATTTACTATTTATATGTCTGTTGCTGTTTCACTTATTTTAAATTTTACGTAATATCATTTATTTCGGCTTGAATCAAAAATGTTGTAATATTTCTATTAGCTTCATCTACTTTGAGTTATGCAGATAGAAAAATATCCTATGGAAACAGGTTTTATTCTGACTAGACGCTATGTTAGTAAAAACTATAAATAACTTAAATATTGGCCCGATTTTTACTTTGCCTTCTTACTTACCATACTTTTTAAAATATTCTCATTCCTGGATTTTTTTGCTTTTAACAGGGTAATTTTCTTTCTGATGATTTACTCGCTTTTAATGTGTCGGTTTTATAAATTTGGAAATTGACTTGGGTCAGCACTAAGTGGGATATGAATGTAAAAAAGGTGTTGATTTCTTCTCGATTTATGTTTATATTCTTACTCAAAAATATTTTCTCATAAACGATTGATGACAAACTTACCAACAGTTATAATCTACTTGCAAAATCCGATTTGCGGTCTTATTTATTCAAGATATACGGATATTTATTTAAGAACTTTGTAGTTTTGCTGCACTCTATTTTTATATATGTGTATGCCCGAACTATTATACAGCCGAGGTGAACTCTGTGTTTACTTAGTCAACTTAGAGTGTATTTAAATATTTGTTCGTGTAAAATCATTAGTGAGAGTGCGTGTAAAAAACCCTTATAATTTTTATTGTATTGCACAGAATACTCCAACTTTGATTATTTTTTTATTTATTTTATATAATACAGTCCATCTTCATCAGAGGATTTCTTAATCTAATTTTATGAATAGTTAATTAGACGACCTTCTCATGTTTGCATTTTCAGGTTTTATACTATGAACAATATTTACTGACATTCAAAGTCATAAAAGAATTAAAAGGCACTAAAAATGTTTATTAAAACGTATCAAAATTTGCCATTTTGCGTTGTTAAATAGTTAATTATTTATTAAAAGTGAAAGGAACACGAAAAATACTTGTCCCTACCGCAACATCATGGGACCAACAATTAAGGTGTGGGATGCAGGATACCCTTCAAATTACTCAAAACCCTCAGCTACACATAATATTATATACTTCATTTTCGTGCATTAGAAGATTTATTTATAACATTAAGTTTGGGTTAGTTTAAATTTTAGAAATAATGACAACATTTCTTTCAATTACGATAGTTTTACCGTAAAAAAACTGTACCATCTGCAGTGCAAGTAAACTGTTTTTAGTGGTTCTAGATACAACCTCGCTTCTAACTTTGGAATTAGATATCATATTTCTGCCCACTGTTCCAATATCAAATTAGATTTATAATCAAATGACGGAACATGCAACAAACTTTTGGCTTCCAAGTACATTGGAATAATACAAATTGAGGATTGAGAAAGATAAATTAGCTGGCCAGAAAGTGTAAATGACTATTATTTAGTTCATAACAACTGCACTCAGAAGTTAGCTTCTAGATAGGGTTGGTTCTTTAATCACTTTGCTTAGGATAAGCCAATGTATGGAGTTTTGGGACTCGTGCACTATCCTCCAAGATGAGATCGTTTGTTTAAAACGCTCGCGTTGTGGGGATTCATTTAATATCAGAGAGAACACGAAAAACATCAGTACTAAAAATACAAACTAAAATACAAAACACTAAAATACAAAACACTAAAAGTACTAAAGAACAGCGTTTTACAATGTCTTCCAAAAGGATTGTGATTTGTATTGAAAATTCAGCTGGCTTGAAAAACAGAACGTACAGATGATTTTTTATAGACGCATAAGAAAAACTGGTATTACTGGAAAGTAATTGAAACAAATATATTTATATTAACATACGCGTACGCACAATTAAACAGGTAACTTGCTCTACTTCAATTGGTTCATACCATACTCTTCAAAATCAATGTTGCTGCAATTTCCAGCCATTTTATATATTCACAAATTGTTCCATAACATTTCCCATAATTATCCGGTTTCCCAATAATTTCGTGACACTGTGCGTGCTGCATGCAGTATTTGTTTATTCTCTAATAATAGCAAATTTTGGTTCGTAATTGGTTTCTTCGTGAAGTCATAACAACGCTTACAATTAACGTGATGGATTTTATTTGCGCTCGCTTTTAACGTAATATTCGTGATTTTATGAGAGATTAAATCCACCGAGTTCCATTTAACTAATTAGGTTTGATTAGATGACAATCTCTATTTTAAAGTTATGTCAATTCAGTTTCAGATTTTATTTATTTTCAGTTCGATCAATAACTCTGAAATTTAGTCTGTAGAACATAAGACATTAAATGCCAGGTTTAATTTGAAATATGCATTTTCGATTGTAAAAAGAAGTTTTGATCTAAAATATTTATTTAAGTCAGTACCTAGTATGTAAGTGGAAAAATTGCATTAATATTAATGCGCATGAAAACTGAAACACGAAAATCTGGACCGCCCAAAAGGTTTATATAGCATCATCACGTAAGTTGGAAGCGTAGATTTTATTGCTCAGTTTGTTCGGAATTTAACGCCTCAACTTTCTTCTCCAGATATACCTACGTAGGGGCAGCTTCTCGATTTAATTAATAATTAAACGTCGTTCATGAATTAAAGGTCGTAATTTGTCTGCATTAATTTGAATGTGCCCACGTAATGCTCCATATTTTGGTTCCTCTGAATGCAAGCTGATTTCCTCAACATTTTCTCAGACACATTTTAAACATTCGAATCGGAAGGCATTGAAAGCGACGCTGCTTTCATGTGCCAAATCAGATTATTAAAGTTATGAAAGATATGAGCTTTCACTTTTCTTGTAATCAAACTTTTTGACACTTACAAATCTTACTTAATTGCTATTGAATTTTGGAGAGTCGATTTTAGTTTTGCGGTAAATTTTGCGGTCTCTAAAGCAAATGTTAAATTGCGACGCGTTTCGCGATAGGTGAAAGAAACGCATGACTACTGAAACTTTTCATTGCTTGACTCTGTCAGAATAAATTCAAAATTCGTATAAAATGTCTTTGAAATGGGTGTAAATACGAATTTGTGGGTTTAGGGTCAAATAACTATCTAAATGGCAGATGGTGCGAATGCTTCCTTACAGAACACATAGCTGAGAATAGGAAATTCCGGCGGCTTTTTGCTCGCATGCCGTAAAGCACGCTTTTGAACTCCTCAGTATGGGTCAAAAGCAATTGGCTGGTGAAAGACTTTCCTTTTAAAGTAGTTGAAGCATTAACAACTCAAAAATTGTAAGGTCAAAGAATTTAGTTTCTCGCATTAAGTTATTAGGGTATTACTTAAGAAAAATACAAGAATTAAGGCGCAAAAATAGTCCAGGTTAGGATTTAATTATATTAGGCTAACAAAGCCGGTCTCCACCAATGTTTCTATAGTGGGAAAACCGAAGATCTAATTTCAATTCCGTATACAATTTCACTTGTTATGAGAATTACATACACAATTTGATCATGTAGATACAGAACATAATAATGTAGAGAACAGTTTTACCAATTCACAAGTTGCTCATTCAGGTCATTCGTATTGCGCAGTTCGTCACGTCCACTAAATGGTAAAGTTCTTCTAAATATGGTCTAAAAGGAAAAACATTCTCTGTTCATAAAAAAAGGCCTCAGTTTGATTATAAAATGAAAGGTATTTGTTCCGTAAATGATAAAATCATACAATGATCCAGCCAAGAAATTAAAAATAGGTATTTTCATATAAATTTTTTGAAAACATACGGGAAAACTTTACGGGAGACATTGAAAAATATATAATTGGATAAAAAAATTCCGTAAACTAACTGGGTTTTAATCTAGAGGCAAGATGAACATTTTCAATTCCTTATTTCATCAATAGCATCTTCTGGATGCAGATAAAAACGAGGCAGAAGTAGATGAAGTGTTGAACGAGGCCAATGACTTTAATATATAGAATAATCTGAAAAAGAACGCCTAAAACCAATAAAAGCGTCAATATTATTTATTGAATTAAACAGAATCAGAAAATCCCTATCAAATACAAATTAGAACCTAATGAAGTTATGTTGGTAATCTAAAATGTAATTCAAAAGATTTTCATAAACAAATCATCATCATTTGACTAGAACTGGATTGTTGGTTCAAAATGAGTCAAAATAACCATGAATTTTTCTCTAAACGTGAGTCCCAAAGCGGGCATCCTTCAAAATATAAAGATCGAAACAGGCGAAACAGGCAAAGAAAAAATGGTTATTAGAAATTATTTCCAGATGCTTGCATCCAAATCTTCTATACGCATGCTGCTGTTTTTTAAAACTGTTTCTATTTCTTATTCGAAAAATTTCAACATACTGATTTTTCACTCTTCAATTCATAAACAGCTAAACAATAGGCGAAGTGAATATTAGCTAGGAAATGATTTTGTTTGACTTTCCATTTTAAAGCACATTGTAGTGAGAGCATTCAATTTTCATCAAATTTCAGAGAAAACAGTTAGGAATTGTTGTTAGACTATGATATGAAACGTCATTATTTCCATTACTGGATAAGGATAATCAATTTAGGAAATATCCGGACAGAAAAGGATGAAAACAAAAACATCTTTTAAAAACAATTTTATAAAAACAGTTTGGAAGCGCAGCATTTTTAATTCGGCTTACACGACCTAATTATTTTTTGGTTACGAAATCGCTGCTTATATTAATAGCTGAGAATTCAAATGTAAACTTTGAATTTAATTCTTAATTTTAAGTAATTTGTAAAATACAGGCTAAATATTTCAGATATTCTTTGCGACTATATAAGACAGTACTTTAAGGGGGTTTCAATCAAAGTATTGTACTTGAAAAACGAAACTTATAGTAAGGCAAACCTGAATTCATTTCTTCAACCGAGTTGGTCATACTGAAAATAGAAGTTTCAAAAATTCAAATTTTTTCAGTACTCTACAAAGAAGAAAATCGCCGCCTTTCAATTAAGAAAGACTGATGCACTTGTTTTATCATTATTGAAGCAAAAGAGAGGAGAGCTTTGGAAAGATTGATGAGCAGCCACGAGAATCTATACCAGTACTTTACACAGTAAAATTGACCAAATCTTGATCAATTTTTGCTTCTAAGCAATCTAAGCTATTTTTCTTTAACAACATAAAGCATTTCACTGCATGTGGAAATTTTAAAAATAGACACTTATTCCTGTGAAAAGTGAATAAATCGTTTTTTAAAGAACTCATATTTAAACTGTCTGCTTTACAAATAAACAGCAGCAAATAAAATGTAGAATCAGGTGACTTCCTGGGTAAGATTGGGGAATGCAAAACTAAAACATGGCACATAAAGACATAATTCGTAAAATAGCCCAGTAAAACATATTTCCATACCGTATACAAAGAGAAAAAACTTGACAGTTTTACTCTAAACTAAAACCCATAAATAGGAAAGAGAACATGTCAAGTGCAGGTTCCTATTGTGGAAATGTTTACTTAATCCGCTGGGAAAAACATTTCCGCTTCTCCAGCAGAATGATTAAAGAGGCTATACAAGAAGTTAAACTTGCATTAAGTCGAGAAATAGCGTCTTTGTTTCTAGGAGAACTTATTTATCTCTCAAGTTCTAAACGGAAACTTATAGAGCTTCATTTCGATGCTGATGTTTGTGTGCTATGGAACGACTAGTTAAAGAACTATGATAACGATCACCAGCACGGGATCGTTTAAACAGTTGAAAGAGCTTTTAATCAATACTTTCCGAAACACCCTTACAAACTTTAATAGTTGAGACTGCAGGCAGAAATTAAAACATTTAAATGACATTCGCTTTCAGCAAAGCGTTGATCATTAAAAATTTCCATTCCCCTTTACTCCAACAAAAATGTCGATTCTAATTCAGCGCTCACTAAATGTAAGACAGAATGCGTAACTAAAGCTCGTTTGTAATTTCGTAAGTTCTAAGGATATACTTAAAATTCTCGTTAGGAAAGTTTTAAAGGACGGCACATCATTAAACTTTGATTTTTACGAGACGACGTGAAAGGGCTTTCTCAGATATAAAAAAGATGTTCAAAATACCTGAGAGTTTCCCAACTTGCTTTTCTCGCGTAAGCTATTAAGAAAGTGAAATATACCATTGAATTATTTTATCACCTATAAGTTTTTAGTACTTAATAATTTCGTGCATCGAAAATAATGTTTCGTATCGAATTGTAATTGTTTTGGTACAACCAAAGCATGTTGTTTGTTCAAGGAATTACATGAAGAAGCTATCCATATTTATTTATTTATTTATTTGTTTAAGGTCACCTCGACAGCTGTAAGCTACTTACAGAGTGAGACCATATAACACCACAATTATTACATTGAATATTTGAACACATCGTTAAATTAAAAAACATACACATATGGTTTGCCAAAGTCCAGTCGCCCCGAGAGCGCAAAGCGCGCGCAGGAGAAAAAAAGATATCCTCAGTGTCTCCTAGCACATTACAAGATTTTATAATTCTTAGAAGGGGTGAAAACTTTGACACGTCGATTCTACATCTTGGAAGGTAGAAGGTATCAAAGCGCCTTGAGGTCATCGAGGGAACAAGGAACGTAAGTTCACTAAGTATGATCGGACAATAGATGGAGGCACCAATCAAACCACGCAAGAAACGAAGTTCAACCAGTGAATCCTGAAGAGATGCTAACAAATGATTCTGAAGAAGTTCAGAATGAGAATATCCAATAGGTGGTAAATAAATGTGCGGTAATTTAAGTATTTTAGAAAACCTCTCTGACCGACTTCGAGGGCGTTAATGTGGTTAGCCGAGAATGAATGCCAGACTATAGATGCATTTTCACAGCTATTAAACAGTATTTTCAGCGTACGAGTGGAAGTAAAGTCTCTAACAGAACGGATAACAAATCCAAGCATCCTCATCACTAAGCCTGTTAATTGAGAAATATGCAAAGCAAAGCTCAATTTCTGG
>NW_026018715.1:5612031-5615055 GCF_020466585.1 Dendroctonus ponderosae
TTTACGATAACCATTAGATTCAAAATCGCTCTTGTAGAGCTTGGAGATGACACTCCTGAAAACCGACCCTTGTACAAAACATGCCTCTTATATTAAAAATCCATTAGTTTCTTCTATCTGTAAAATGTTTAAAGTTGCATGATCTTCAAGCTATTAAGTGCGAAATTTTGGTCTGGAAATATTAAAGTTAACCCTAAGCGTATTAATGCTACGAGCCGTGCTTAACAATCCCAGATTATTTCGGATGGTGCCATTTCCCCGGCTTGAATTATTTCAATTCGTTTCGTCAGAAATTAGTGGGCTTCGACTTAAATGGTGGAAAATCCGGTCATTGATTTTTGATTTCGGACAGAGAGTTTAGGTAGTCATGTTCAGGTTGATGAAAACAGCTGAAATATTTTAAAGCGTTCTATGAAGTTGCTCCAAATCTATAAAGGACAAATTTCAACTTAGTGAAATCGGTCAATATTCGCCCATATTCCATGTAAAATACAGATTTGCATTTCCAACGGGCATAAGTGACCATGGTGGACAGAGTCATCAGATAAAACGAACTTAGTTGAATTCCAGGATAGTGCTAGGATGCTAAGCTTCCGTACTAGAGGCTGAAAGCTGGGAAGCTTTGAACCAAGCTGATTCAGGAGCCACAAAAAAAGAAAGACAGAGTGAAAGATTGCGTTGTAAAGGATTGGTTTAAAATATATCCCGTTTGTTTTGTAAAAAAATACTTCTCAAACCTGCCAATAAATACTTGAGTCTATCTAGCTTTTTAATCAATATTTTTGTCACAAAATACTACATTACACAATCGGTGTCTCCCTAGAAAGGCATTTTTTTTTAAATGTAACTATATGCTTAAAATATTGAACCTATTTAATGCAGACTGAAGCAGGTGAAATTTGTACACAAAGACACTAATTATATTTCATCTTCTTGGACACGATTGTAAGGTTTTCCTTTTTTTATTTACAAGTCTGTGTTATAGTATTTATGTTTTTTGTATTCAAGTGCACCTGCAATTTTATTTTAAATGAAAAGTTTTCAAAATTTGATTATTATTTAAAATTCGAAAATAGAACACTAAAAGCAAAGTTATTATAGTTTATATGAAGCATATTATACTCAATATTAAATACCTGTTTGACCAGTTTTAAAAGAATTTAATTGATACGCGCTGTATTTTGATTTTTTTATTGCGAAATCTAGAACATATTTGTTTTGATGCTTTGCAACAGAAAATGTAATTGTTGGGATTTTTTGAGTTGTTTAAGTCGAAAAAAGGGAAGTTCAAATGTGGATCATCATGACTGAACAATCGTAATTTAAAGATATAATTATTAAATTTGTCGAAAAATGGACCCTAAAAATGTTGTTCATAATGAATGTCAACTAAAAACTCATAATTGACTGTATCGATTAAAAATTCAATATTAGAACTACATTTAAGACACTAAATACAGTTCAAATTAGTTTCATAAACGCCTAATTTTATGATCGAGTTAACTCAATACTGAACGGAATACTAATACAAACAATGTAAGTTATAATTTTTGTGGTCTCAATGTATAATATATTTTACGCACGAGAAACTCTAAAAGAATTAAGTGATGGAATAAAACAACATAATCCAGATAAATCTCTTATAATGAAACTGTGCAAGAATATCACTGGTCATTTTCTCTTTAAAAATGTTTGTAAAAGCATCATCCATGTAACTGAAAAATGTTTTGGATATTTTTGTGTCCATGAATCGTAGGGCGCAAACCAAACGAGTTTATCAGTAACATAAACTTTATTCTATAGAAGAATTTTCCGTCTGCCTGGACAATGGAAGTCCGCCTGGACAAACACATTTTTCTTGTGATCCACTGTGCCGTCTAGCACTACCTATGCGTTTTGAGAAAAAAAATTACATTCTACTTTAAATTTCTGTTACTGCCAATAGGTATACTTTCAGTTCAACAAAATGGTTTTTTCTTGAATCTTTCGGACACGTGCACATTCAAAATCACCCTACATCAAAAGTTCCTCAAAGTTTTTATAATGTTCGAAATTAAAACTTTTCCCAAAAGTATAGTTCCTGCTCCATAGCCAAGTTTTTTGCAAAAGGCTGATTCCAATTAAATATTGTTTATGGTTTAGTTAGCTGTTTTTATTAATATTTTTCCTTTATCTCCTAACGAGAGTATGTTTTGATGAAGGACTACAAATTTGCTGATACCTAAACTTCTCAGAGATTTACTTTACTTATTTCGTCCCAGTTTTTTAATAAAAAGTTCTGGGGTTTTGGACTTTTAAGTTTTTTACATTCAAGCTGCTTCTCTGCGTTTCAAAGAAATTGTGGATCTTTTGGATCTCTGACCGAGTGTATTCTTACACCTAATTTCAGTCGTTTACTATTTTGAACAACAAGATTCTCCTTTGCCATTTTTGGTGGGTTCGTTTTTAATAATAAGTTGAAATGAAATAAAGTAGAAATATACATTACTCAAAATCTGTACTGTGGTCTAAAATTTCCGTTTTTGTTGTACTTGTGCCTACATGTTTTCCTAAATCTGAAATTTCGATTATTTTCAACTTCTTCTCCAAAAACGTCTTCAATTGTGAAGTGTGTATTACAAACTGTTTTACGAAAATGTTTTGATCACCGCTGAGATCATCCGTTGAGAAAAGTGTAAGTCGATCCCTTATCATTTCAAATATTTTACACCTCTTTCAAAATATTGCGCTCTCTTCTAATAGTAATTGTTTCAATAATCGGGTTTGTATTACTAAACGCATTGCTTTATTGTTTCTCCAGAGTCGTATCAGTTATATTTTTGCTTTATCATTCTTATTAGGTGTCGTGGGTGAGTTAGTGATTTTGGCCTCTCCTGTGTAGTTCTTTGTTCTTACGGATTTTCTTCAGGCAAAATTATTTGTGATCAGTTTGATTGCTTCCTAATTCTTGCTTGTCAAAGTTCTTACTTTATGTATATGTATTTCAATCATCATTTTATCGTCAATTATATTTTGCAAAATTAT
>NW_026018715.1:5615357-5618280 GCF_020466585.1 Dendroctonus ponderosae
ATAAATAGCTTCAAATCTGTTAACTGTAGTATTATCTTGACACATTTCCGTTTAAATTGAGCTTAAATCACTTTAAGTAAATAATACGTTTTCAATTGCAATTTGTTTGTTGTATTCCTGAAAAATATTGAGTTCGAAGAAGCTCTTAGAACATCAGTTCGTGCTTCGTCACCATACTGCCTCTTTATTGCTCAGATTGTTTTGATAATAAGATATTTTTTTGCATATAAAATGAATAGTAAATGTTATTTACGAGTCATTGTTTCAACTCATTAAATATTAAATTCCAGTTAATTAATAGCAAGCAAGAGACACATAGCAAATTTGAAATTAAATACATCAAAGAGGTCGTTCAGAATCAATGTATGTGTATCGCAGAGATAACTATCTGGAATATTTCACGAAATATAATCTGAATTCTGTCGCACGGAAAATATGTTAATTTTGCTGGCGAAGCTCTCGATCAAAATCCCCCGGCAGGATATTAAGGTTTTTAATTAAAATATAATTTAGTCACAGCAAAATCATTTACCTACTGTGTCGTGAACGTCGAGGATTAAATCGAAGGGTAAATTTTCTTGATGTAAACTATCTCCGCGGGTTGAGCGGGATTTTCCGTAGCGTTTTACACGCTTGTTAAAACATCGACAAAGTCTAAAAGGGCAAACGTTTCCTGGTTTAGATTAATCAATCTTTTGACTTCCGGCTTGGAAGAGGAATGTTATTCGAAACAACAGCGATATTCCCGAAATAAGCCGTCAAACTGTAACTGAACTGTTACTAAAAGCGATGCAGCCGTTTACAGTTCCATTATGAGACTAGCTGCTAATTATTCGCATACAATTAGTTATGCTACTAGAGTTATTTAATCGCTGGTTGAGTATTTTGAAATTTTTAAGTGACGACTTTCCTTGAATCCGAAAATATCAACATTGCGCTCTTCGCTGTGTAATAATATTGAACACTTTAAATTATGAAACAAAATCAAAATATCGAGAAAAATATATTAGTTCAACACTTCTAATTTCAGTCTCTTGACCGTAAAAATAATTGTGTATTCAAAAAATAAAGTGATTTTAATTAGTTTCGAAGTTTCAAAAACACCGTGATTCAGTAGAGAAAATTTGCAATTTTGTGCATTGCAAATTTGCAGTTTCTATCGATTCAGAACAGACCATTAAAAATAACATGGACATTTGAAAGAAACTGCACAACTAATTGTGCTAACTAATAGAAAATAAAGCAACTGACAGTTTATATTCTATTCTAACAATAATAGACTAACCTCAGCCCTAGCTCTTATCTTAATAGCACTAGTAGTCTGTGAGAGAACATTCGTCCAACTTACCTTTTTATCAACGTAAATAGCAAATAATAAAAATGAAAATAGGACGATACTAAAATAAAATAAGCATAAAGCTATTATGCAGCTTCAATTTACGAGAACTATTCCATAAAAATTAATCAAATCCGTTGCAAAATTAAAAGTGCAACACGAAAGCAATGTTAAAGCACTATGTTGTGAACTATTAAGAATACTGGTTAGAAAATAACCAATAAAGCAGTTTTTTTAAAGCTTAATTAGATAGACCAATCCATGGAAAGTCGACAGACGTTAATTCTTGTTACCTGTAATGCCAATAGGTCAGTCATTATTGATGTTCAAAAATGATGAAGGTTTTTATTCTAGAATTCTTTTTGTTTGTAGATAATTGTTGAAACAACTTTTCCATCCCGTAGTGCTGTAATCACTTATTTTGACAAACAAAAAAGACAAGGTTTCTTTATTTTAATTGCAAATTTAATGTTTTCGAAGATAATACTTCAATGAAAGTGGCTGTGCTATAAAGCTATACTTGAGTTCTAATGAATTTTGGTCAAAGTTCTATAAAACAACGTGCCATCTTAATTCAACTGTTGATTGGTCTCAACGTTGACTGGACGGTAATTAGTTTTCCAGATGAAGATATGAAATAATGCTGTACAGGAAGAAATTTTTAGACGATTTTTTGCCTTGAGTTCTTTGACCACACTAACAGCTTCCCATTGCAGAAAGTACGTTCACCGAAGTTAAAAACTACACGGAGCAAATATGTCGCTATATGTTTTCCACCTAAAATACGTTAAAAATGTATGTGTAATACCTTCAACCAAGCTGATTACGGAATGCTCCCGGAAGATGTTTCCCAAATGCCTTTAAAGATGCCACAGCGGTTCTGGTAATTAAGAAGGGTGACCCGGGAAATTACAGGCCAATTTTCCTACTTCCTACTTCCTCCTTCCTAGTGGAAGGTTGTATCTCCAGACAAATAGGTAAATGTCAAATTCAGAGTATGACCTTTTCGCTTATGCAGTGGGATTATCATAGACAGTAGGTACATAGCAGGCGACTTAAAAGCGGTTTCGTTAAGATGTTTTCTTTAATTAGTTGATCTCTATGGATACTTACTTAAACTTAAACAGACGTTTTAGAAGACTTGGAGGTACAAGGTACTTTTACAAGAGTGATTCGGTTAACTCCGTTATCTTTGTTTTCTCAGAAAATAAACCGCAATTTTAGAACAATTTTTAAACATTTTGATTCCCATGTTCACTAGTCATTCCTTGGCTCCAGAGTTCTGATCAAAGAAAATTATCCAGTTGTGGTTAAAATGTCCTATATTTGCATGGTAAAGAAATTTCGTCCATTTCCATTCGTCTTAAAGTATACAAATCGAATGGTTTGGAAGCTTTATTCACAGAGAGCGATTTCCATGTCCTTATGCTTGAGTTTATGGTGCATCTGTCGATGTACCGCTATTATTTTAATTTTTTGTACAATTTTTATGTTTTCTCCCTTTTTGCAAACAGCTTAGAAACGGTGCTTCTCAGAACTAGGGCACCTTATAAAAACTGTCGTAAAATGAGACGTTAAATTTGAAAT
>NW_026018715.1:5618380-5633077 GCF_020466585.1 Dendroctonus ponderosae
CAATTATCAAATGCATGTTGACAAATGTGTGATTTATGATATTCTCGGTTTTTTATGTATGATTGGTGTTCTTTGAGTCTTTTGTGTAATGGTCTGGAGGTTTCTCCTATATAAAATTTATTGCATTCGCAAGGAATTTTATAAATTGAATTTTTTGTATTTTCAATTATATCATGAGGTTTTGTTATTGAAATTTTACTTCCAATTGTATTTTCAGTTTTGAAGATAGTCCTAATATTAAATTTTTTACCTACTCGTTTAATTTGATCTGAAAGTCCTGCCTCAACAATATAAAACTCATCTACAAGTTGATTCATATAATTAATTAATAAGCCATTCTGAATGGTTGTCCGCACAGTAGACATGCTATGGCTTTTGACGATTGAAACCCGTGCGTAATCCAAAGTTAATATTTATAGTAAAAAAACAGCGTTTTCATAGCAAGAATGATGACGTGCAGCAATTACTAAGGTCCGTTTCACAGTTGGTATTTAATTTGTTGTTTAGAACGAAAAGTGGAACTAAAGCTTTTGGCGGAATAAATAGTTTTTGGATGTTATATCAGAAAAGTATTGAGCATTCAAAGAGAAGGAGGAATAAGATATCAAGTTCGATACCCACTGTAAGAAAATCAGGAATAAATGTTAATTAAAAAAAGTCTGAAAATGATTCTTGAAACTGAACTTTGTTTGAACTGAAGGTTTGTACAAGTGAGGCCGACAAGAATTTTTCGAATCGGCCTAATCAAAATGAGAACAATTTGTTATGAATAAATCGTCATTTTCATTATTTTTTATATACTATAAATTGGTGATCATATTATAAGTTAAAATTCTTCTGAACTAGCTAGCGTTCATATGCACCTGGACATTGGTTTCTTCACCTCACCACATTAGTTAGCTTTTCCTTCGACAGCCTTCCTTCACACTTTACCTTAGCTGAAAATTGTGATATCGCGCCATGTGACGAATGAGTTGTCTTCAGCTGCTTTAGCAAAACATTTTTCATATGATGAGTGAGCATGTAGAAAGTCAAGTCTATTAACTGTTTGTTGGTACAGAGATAATGTTTCTAGATTTATTAGCTAGTTTCGGAAGCATTGTTCTAACTTAGATATTAATTTTCTTTTGCAGTCCTGTATGTTAACTACAGGACTTGACAACAGTTTTCTTGTGTTCCCAACATGCATTCGACATCGTTGGCTCAGGTTCATTGCCCTTTAATAACATCTAATTCAGAGCCCTCAAATTTCTGATTGCGGAAGTTTCTATTCCAATATGTTTTCCAAGCTTCCAATATGCTGTACTTAAGGATCCGGTATGGACTTAAGTCTTAGGTAATGAAATTTGTAATTTCTGGTTTACATATTTGATGAAGAGCATCCACTTAACATTAATTTGATAGAATTTAGATTGAATTGTAATACTTATCAACTAGTTAACGGAAAGACGCATAAACAAATTATTTTGAATTCAGTTAAAAATGCTAGGTATTTTACAAACTATTACTTGAATGTTATACAGGTAATTAAGAATTGAAAGTTAACAATGGTTCTTTAAGTTGTTTTGGTGGTGTGTTTCTTTTTAACTTTATGTTTCATATTTAGTTTTTAAATATAGTATTTTTTGGTTTCGTTGATCTAATCTATACATAAAAAATATTATAGGGTTAGAATAGATCGTTGCGAGAATCGAATTCAGGAACCTGGATCAGTCGGCTCGAAAATTATTCCAAAATTATAAAATTAATGGCTCATGCACTGACTAAAATTGCAGTATGACATACCAACCATAGAATTAAGCAAATATTTGATTAGCAGGCATTCAGTTGGGGAATCGTGAATGTTTGGAGGCTAAATTAACATGAAGGTTTTTAAGTAAAGTTTGCCAATTATTACATTTAGCAAGCCAAACTGCTATTTTCCAACACAAACTGCTATTTTCCAAACGCTGAAGAAAATGGGTTAAAGCGTAGCTATGAATTCATCACGTAAATATAGTCATTAGGAGTTTTATGCCGATGTACCTGTCGCTGCTTGTGAAAATGCCACTTTGCTATAAAAGAAAACGTAGATCAAATTAAATTTGAGAATGGCTTGAAAATTTGAGAATGACTTACTCCCTTCAGATCGAATAGACTGTGACAAGTCGTTTTATGTTTGCAAAAAACAGGTGAAAGCATGCCATCAAAATTTCCAATGTTGTACATCGTCAAAACATGTTTAAAGAGTCGCAAATACCGTCCCTTAGATGTCTTCAACCTCTGATTTGAAATAGAACAAAGCCGCTCGAAAATATTTTCTTAAATAAAAGGTAATGGGCGTGCTAAAATAAAACTAAATGTAGGAAATATCCGGCTTCAAGAGCCCTACCCAACCGATTCTTAGTAATAATCTCAAGTCCTGCAAGGATATTCATTCAATTCAAAATGTTTACCGCTTTAACAAGCTACAAATGTCGGATGGAATCGAATGCGGAAACTGATAATTACGCGTTAAATTTTTAAATTATTCTTACAAATAGTAGCATCCTTTTCACCATTGCCAAATTCCAAACTTTTCAAGAATCGATGTCCACCTACCTGAAAGATGATTCCATCCAATTTTTCTAACTACCTGTTTAACTATAAAATTGCATTAGTTGTAATGGTTTCATCCAAATGGTTCTTACCATTAGTCCCACTTAAAGAAGATTGAAATAAGCTATTATTTCTATTCTCTTACATATTCGAAATTTTTTATGGAACAAAAAACGAGAAACTGGTTTGAGAAACCAAAAGACCCTATCCATATCCTACATAATTTGATTTGGCACAAATAAAACTTGGATAATCAAGATATTTTTTAAGGCATTTTGTCAAAATGGCCTTGAACACAAGAAAATCTCCATATATATCCAAAAATATATCCAGAAAATATCCAGAAATATTTAATCTTCAGGAGGGATTTCTGGAAAAACCCGTTTTTAAACAATGATTATGAAAGATAAATAATAAGAGTAAAAGATCACGCCTCAGTATGTTGAAGGATTCGATAAAATCTTTCCGAGTTCTAGAGTTTTTACTGTTAATAATGCACCTTCATATCTAATCTAATAGAATAAGAAATGTTTCTTGACAGCTCAATCAAGAAAATTTTACTCTCTGTTAGTGTGTAGGATTTTGTTATATTTTTGTTAACTGTAACTGTATTTACCTCTGCAGAATTTTACAGTGTTATCTACAATTTGCTGTAAATCTTTTCTGGTTAAATAAATAAATAAATAAAAATACAAGGTGGCCATTTTATTTTCTGAATCTTGTATGAGTAACTTCTGCATGTTTAAAAATAGAGGATCCGTTAAATGGGCAAAATTGGGCAGAATGCAACTTCCTACTTGCCATTACGGTTATCAAAATTTAGGTACCCGACTTGGTTCCGGAAATATCCTGAAAATACAAGAAATCAACACTTTTTTAATTATCACTTATTTCGTAAACTTCTTAACTTAGAAAAAAAAGTTGAAATTACCCTTGGTAGAACTTTTGCGTTGAATCCAATAAACTAGCATTCGTTGTCATAGTCAACTTGATTTACGAGATAAAAAACAAAAATATGTTTTTTTAAATGGTAATCATGATTAGCCTTTTAAAATCCTTATTTTTCTTCTGAACTTAACGATAGAATTGTTTGTATGTTTATCTCTTCTTTTAACCGTAAAAATTGAAAAGAAGAACATTAACAAGCATCTAGCAGTATTGTCACGAAATTGTTACTGTATCTGCCATTAAAAGCTTAACAACCACAATAGCGATTAGGAAAACACTTTTGTACTATCATGTTTGGAAGAAAATAGTTTTTTATAGACTTCGCTTGATTAGTTGGTTTCGTATGTAAAAGCTGTACTAACTCTGTTCTTCCCAGCCTGATAAGAATTGCACCAAAAGTTGTAACTGCTCTTGAGGAGAATAACTGTAATAAAAAAACGTGAATGTTCTAATTTTATTAACTCATTAACTGACTTATAGAAATACGCAAAAAATCAATTCAAAGATGATCTGAAAATTCCAGGTACTTTTTAGCAACCCAGGACGATAAAGATGAAAATGTCTTATCAATTATTTACTTTACGATACGATAGGTACACCTGAGTTTAAGTATTTTCCATAGCCAGGGAACTCGTTTCCTGAAGAATAATGAAGATAAATATAATTTCCATGACGCGCACCCCAAAACATTTTAAAGCATTTATGTTGTACTTGCTTTATTTGAGAATTTTCACTACCAGCTTGAAACCTTATAGGCACTAATTAAGGAAATGGAATAACTGATGAGAATCACTTGAAGAGCAAATTGAAACGTTTACATGTTTACATCTGTATTTTCTTTAATTACAGAGCATTGGGTGAATTATTTGCATAATAACAAAAAATTTACAGAATAGTTGAAATATACAAAGGGGACCAGAATTTTTTTATTCCCATTTAATATACGACTCAACTTTTACTGTTACCTTCAACCATTACGACATGCTCGTAAATAAGAATCGTTTCGATCCCATTTGCCCCTGTTTCTCATTTTATTGTCGAATTTATTTTATGTCATATAAAATATATTATGGTTTCCAACTTGAGTGGATATTTAGCATAAACTAGGAGCCTGATTAATATTTGCACATTTTCTGGGTACCTACCGTACTAAAAATTATACTTATTTATTTTATATACAATAACCATCGGGTCGCCTCTAGTTTTCGTCAGCAAGCTAAAACTGAAATTATTTACCAAATATGAGCACAGTGGTAACAATAAAGCTCGTGAGAACAACTGTAAGCTCTATGTAATGATAAATAAGTTCCTCCCGAGACGCTAAAGCTATTATTTGAGTTTGCCGGTAACTGCACTTATATCACATTTGTGCTTTATTATGTACTTAATCATTTTTATGTGCAAACACTATGGGGTTTAACACGTTTTGCGTGTTAGGCATTCGTTTAATATTTTTTCTTTAAACTCAATGGTTATTTTAGTAAGCCTTGAAAAAAGTTTGTTGGCTGACATTAATCAGTCAGAAATGTATCGTACAAGAACAGGTTTTAGTCATGTCACAAGCAGGTACTCCCATGACGGGGTTTCAAACCTTTTTGTTCACATTATCTGAGCCTGACGGGCAAAATTCATGGTCAAAGGCATTTTATTTAAAGGGGTATTGAAGAAGCAAGCTGGTAAAGATCTGCTTAGTCGCTATCTATTTTTCTCGCGTGAATCTACAATCAGCGGATTCAGATATTTTATATCAACGACTACAGTTTTAAGGACCTTTTCTAGATCCTCCACTTGGTATAGGTTGCCATTTGGAAAAATTGGAAAAAAATTGGTGCTGTAGAGGCTGACAGGTTGGATGAATGTTACGTGTTCTGTAAAAGAAATGTTCTGGAAATATATGCAGTTTGCACAGAACATTTAAATAACCCTGTGCCGTGAGATTATGTGATTACAATCGACATTCTCTATTACGTTATGTAAATATAAAATAAATTCCTTGTTGGGAACCGAAAAATTAAGAATGTAGGTTTACATTTGTTGCTTTTATCTTCGTATAAGAGATAAATTCATTGAAAGTTTTAAAACACAAGAATGAGATACTTATCTTATATTTTGCAGCAATTCCTACACTTTAACATTTGATCTACGCTACATTTTTTATCTATTATATCGTGCTTTGATCAGGTATCACATTTATTATTAAAACTCACGTTCCATGCATTGTACCCTGTGCTGCACAGTCTCGTCTTGAATTATTCGTGCCAGGAAAGGAATTTCCGTTGCGCTGGGCTCGCTTCAGAAAGTATAAAGGTACATTTACATTCAATTCAGAATGCTCGTAAGCCTTTCCGCAATTAATTAATTGCAGCAACATTAATATAGACTTGCAAAGCAATTTTTTTAATACATTGAGACCGAAAGAATGTGACTATGACTTGTGACACACACTGTGACGCATTTTTTCCCAACACAATAAAAATATTTTGTTTGAAAAATTACACCAATCTATATATCGACTTCCCATTAGGTTAGAATTTGTTGCTGAAGTCCTAATTATTGTCATTGTTAATGTATTGATCATCTATATTTCCTAAGTAACTGCTTTCTAATTAACCATATTAAAGATGTAATGACGACTGTCAGAAATAATTAGAAAATTGCTATTAAATGATGTTTTTTTTATTATAATATCCTATATTTCCTGGCTTATTATTAATTTATCATTATATAGAGTTTTTTTATGTTATTTTGAGCTGCTTCCAAGTATTTCCAATATTGCCACACGTTTAAAAAGAGCTATTGCTAAACCCATTATAAGTCAATAGTCGCGATAAATAATACATGGACGAACGGTTAAATAGGCGAAGTCATGCTAAATGAAATATAAATGTAATGTTCTAACATTCAATACTTTTTGGAAACGACCAATTTACCATTCCTCAATTTTACGAAGGTTCAACAGAATATTGTGCGGAGATTTTGCCGTAAAACTTTCGATTTTGTCAATAGTTTTAAGAGCAGGTTAGTTGCGATGGACGTGGTATTCACCGTTCAATATAGCAGTAAAATGTGTAAAATTGAATAGAGAAAGACTTCTATAATATATTTTTACTTGGCGGTTTCTGCATATATCGATCTGAGATAGAAAATCAAAATAAACTTTGAGAAATATGCACCTCTGTTTGTCGCTTTGAGTTTCAATATACCAATCAACTTTGATCAAGATTGTGCTATAATTATTCTGAGGATTTTATTGGGTAAAGGCACATACGTGTTTGCGTGATATTCAACGACATTTTGCGAGAACACCTAATTAAAAAATATAGATTATTTCTTTCACTTTTGCACCATTTCTCGTAATTTTTTTTTCACAGATTATTGTGATATTTGTGCTACTAAATCGCTCTTTTACTTGCTTTATCAGGAGTAATTTTAAATAAATTATCTAGTCCATCAACATAAAAATAATAAGTTATTTAATATTTATTTTCCTTCGATACCACAAGTATTTAATTAAACTTAGACATGAGAATTTATTAGAAGCATATCTTTGTAGGAGTGTTAAGGGGAACATACAATTATTCACATATTTAATGGTTAATAATTCTCATATATTGTAAAATATCCTTTTTTTCTGTTGTTCGCGTCAAAAATGTGTTTTCACGTACTACTCTCTATACTTGTTACTTTTGATTAAATTCAGAATGGTTTTGTTACTTCTGTATCTAATATTTAAGATTACAAATATTTATTCATACAATCAAAAGAATATAAGCTGATGCTTTTATATCGGCATAAAATTGAGGATATTTAAATTGAGACTGCATATAAAAATTCGTTCAAAATTTCTAAAATTTGCTAGGTATTAGTGAGTATTTCTGCTTTCAGCCCAACCAGCTCGCTTAATATTCAACTGAAAATTCTATAAATAGTTCACATCAATAGCATAACTTAGAAGAGCAACTTTGATAAGTCAATCAATTTTGTTACCAAGTTTCTCACCAATTTCTGGGATTCACATCCCGCTCACATTTAATTAATACTTGAACAAATTGGTACCTACTTCTTCCATTAATTATCACTTCCCTAATATATAATAGTATATCGTAAAAACACTGGTACTTTTCGCACAATGCAATATACGTAAACTACTGATCAAGAAGTTCAATTCGTTGGAACATGCAAGTATAAAATATGTATTCTACAAACAAATAAAAATGAAATAACCCCACATCCACCTAATGCAGAGTGATGAGAGTTTCCGTTCCAAATTGTGTTGGTAAATCATCAGTCAAGTACTGATGTCCTCTTGGGCTAACTAGATTCCCATCAAAACAGTTCGTTCGCTTATCGATTGAGAATAACTAGGGCTTGGAAACTTACCCGATTAACGCTCGATTACTTACTTACCACCTCGCTGTAATTAGGCAAAATTAGCATAATCGCATGAATGCATTCTTACACATACAGGTCTATTAGGAGGTTCAAACTGTATAATAATACAATTAAACAATCATATTTTCGTTTTTTCTGTAGACAGTAAAATATTCACATGTTCAAATTTACTCAAGCAAATGTAGAAAGTATTTTAGACACATATTTTAAACAATATCAATTTGACTGAAATTTACAGAATCTGTAATTGGCGAGAATGATAATAATATTTATTCTCAATTATAAACTTTAAGCAATCACGTTATTTGTAATTACATTACACTTACAATAGGCACATTGTATTATACAATATATTATTTTGATCAGCACAGTCTTTCATAATTTCATAATAGTAAAAAAAAGAAAAGTAATAAAAACACGAGAGAAAAACAGAAAAGAAATATTCGGATGTCAAAAAGTTTGGACACCTGAGCGTGATACTCGTCTGTGTCCTAATTTGAGACAATAAGTTAAGAATTAAATAAATCTACAGTTTCAAACAGTTTAATTCCCTATTTTAATAAGTTAACTAAATTTGTCATCTTATTTAACACCTACCGAAGGCTCAACAAGAGATCCAAGTTTTGATCAAAAGACAACCTTACTTTTTATGACGATTTTTCAATATTCGTTGATAAGGGACGAAACAGTTGTTTGCTCAGGTTTTTATGTATGATGGGACTCAAATCAAAGTGATTTACGTTTGTAGTTGAATGATGGTTCACATACTTACACTTTGAAGTAATGATAGATTCGATATATGTATGTATAGAGTATTTATGTGAAATATAGAAAGTTTTTCGTATTAAATCGTGGTGACCTAAAAAAAGTGTTTTTTTTTAAGTTTGAACTACAAAATATTGATGACATGTTGTGCACATATAGATGAGAAATTTAATAGAATTGTTACTGTATAGTGTAAGGGACATAATTTTGGAACGTAGTTAATTAAAATAGTGGGTCCTAAAACGTGTCAGAATTAATTTCATGAATTGAAGCCCGTCTTAAAAATGAAACTAAGAAAACTTGTCGCCTTATACCTTCTTCACGTATTTGCATATGCGATGCTTAAGTTCAAAAGCTACCAATGAAGATCAACTGAAGAAAGTCAAAGTCCTGTAAGTCCTGTGGCAAAAACAGTAATTCAGAATACTTTATCAGAAGCATTGATTGAACGAATCATTGCTACGATTAGCGGACACCTTTAATGTAGGCATTACATGAAAATTTTAAATATAGCATTAAATATTACGTACTCATAACTTCTGATAAATACATGTTGTATTTGGGAATAAAAAAAACAAGATGCCTAGACGAATGGATGGGAGATAAAACTTTACTTGAACAACGTTCTACAGGCACATTAAGAAATAATACGTCGAGAACTGTGTACTTTATTTACTAAATAAACTGTATAACAATGAGCAAATTTGGACCAAGAAAATAATTAAATCCAATCGAAAGGCAACCGTGCAGTTCTGATTATAGCTACTGAACCTACACAAGATTAAATCAAATAAATATATATAAAGTAGGAAAAAATAGGCGTTTACATATACATACATACAGATATATAAAATCGATTAAACCATTCAATTCTTAGCGATTATAAGTATCTGTTGGAATAAAAACTCGATTTTTCATATGGTGGTTATCGCGCTCTGGAATTCGAATTACTTATAAATAAACATAGTAAAGAATACGCATTTTATTCAATTCAGGAAGTCCGTTGGTTGATCATTAATTGTAATAAACGATATTGGAAATGAAACCACTTCTACGTCTTGTGCCATGCTTCCAGTTATACACTGAATTTTTTCATTAATTATGGCAAGTAAAACCTAAGAAGTGTCACCGGAAGTTTCTGCTCACTTTCTCAAGTGTCCCTCAATGAGCTAACATAAATACACTTTATAATACACCTAATAGTAACCATAACAAAAACGTGGTTTAAATGTTTGAAAATATAGTACTTTGTCAGTCGAATGCCTTCTGTTGCCATTTGAAATAAATATTAGCCTTAAAATGCTTATCAATAAAAAATTTTAATATTTTGATCTGAGCTATCACTGTACCCCTACTTTTTTCTAAAACGAATCAAGTTTCATATACAATACATTAGCTAAGAATTCAAGAGGGGATATTTTTTGAAAATGTACCCAATACTTGAAATACTGCATTTCCTCATTTGACTGATCCACATTTTTTAATTTGAATTTGCAACCTTCTTAACTTGATTAAAACTGTATTAGAAACTGTGCGGTTGAACTTTCAGTTTAAAGGCAATAGCAGAGGGATAATGAAAATGCAATTAAATCGAACGAAAATATTTTAAACTAGAAACACCTATTTGTAAGTTGCAAAAATGATCCAGGTAATCCAAAAAAGGATGTTCGGATACTCAGACTCTCATAAAATAATTAATAGGTGTCCAAGCCATGCGCAACAACTAAGTCCAAGAATTTGTTTTACAAATTTATTATTTCGAGACTAAAGTTCCTAAAAGTCGAACGTTAATCACTAAGCCTCATGTTCTCAGCATTTCAATTGCAAGAGTCCTATTAACTTCATTAAATATTTAAGAGCAGATTGAAATTTGCGGTTCAATTATAAAACACATTTCACTTTGAGATGTTTATCGCATCCCGCTCACTTTAGAGAGAAATTAATTAAAACAAAATTGTGTTGGAATTTATAACCTCGGTCTCGTTCGGGATCAAAATTAACGTATTGAGATTCGCCCGGAAACTTAAGCAGGAAATTTCGTTAATTATTGAACTACGATGTTAATTTAACAAATTATTTTAAGGGAATTTTTGTTGCTGGGCAAAATTAGAAAGCCCGAAAGTCGATAAGTAGTTTATTTAAATGCTTATATTATTAAACAAACTGATTTCATACTAAAATCTCATACTTTGCGGCAGGTTCAAATATGTGTGAAGATATCCAGGTATTTCAGGATGCCATTTAATGTGGAAATATAATAGAAGTTGGCGTTCTATACTACAATCCGAAAATTTGTTGCTACGAAGGTGTTAAAATTTTAAAATCTCGTGAAATATTTGAGTAATGTATTCTACTACGTTGTGCCGAAAAATAAACCTTATAATAAGCGACTTTCAATTAAGGTTCTTCCATATTTAATTTCAAAAATTAAAACATCATTCTACGAGGAATTGTTACTGCATAAGATTTTTTCCTGTGAAAAATTATTAGCACACCTACCACAAACATTTTCAAATGTAATAGAAAACATACAACTAACTTTTACCGACTTTTTTAGCAATAAAAAACACATATTTACCAATAGCACTGTTCAGAACAAAAAACCTCTAAATTGAGTGTCGATAACACATTAATTTAAGAATTACAAACTTTAAGCTTTTTATTCATGTATATCGATAAATCTTAGAGCCTCACATTAAATCCAGTTTAAAAACATGCCGAAATCGGATGATACGAAAACACCCTTTAAACACACCAGAAATTGTACGTAGAAGAAAAAGTTTAGCACTGATTAAAATGCAAACTCGGTTATTTTAAAAGCACCATAACCATCCCTGGCTAAAATAAAATGTTAAGTAGTTCTCCAAGCAAAATTGCCCGGTTAATAAAGCCTAATAAATATTCAAAAGCTTTCCTTTCTCAGGTTACTTCAACAGATATAAAATATGTAACGAGATCTACTGAAATTGTTCAGATATTTTCAACTTTGTAGGTGTTTAATTACTGGTCCTAATATTTTAAAGGTTGCCTAAATTTCAATTGCTATAACTTTATTCGGAAGCATTTAAGGAAATTAGTGTAAATTGATAATCTATACATATATTTGATTTTCTTTTAACTAAAGAAATTATCAACATTCAAAACGAAACACAATGGTTAATATACAACCGCAAACTTTTTCCGAGATGTTTAATAAACTTTCAACACCCACACAACTTTCACACCTCTGGAAGTCTTTTTAAATATTCAAATGTTTTCTGCGCTGTAAAAAGCTTCAAATTACTCACTTTACATAACCGTAGGAAGTATTTTTTTCTGCGGGTATTTTTTTCTGTGGCAGTAAAAGGTTATCAAACGAACATGTGAAAATGTTGCATAAGCTTTGGGGCTCTTGGCAGTGCCAACGGTAATCAGTCTAGGTATATAAAATGAAATTACGAAACACTTTTCACATAGAGCGGCAATTGCCTGTAATGCGAACAACTTCCACAAAGACGTTGAAACAGCCATAAACTTGTGTTAAAATGCAAAGTAGCAATTTCCAATACACCATCAGTGTCCAAAGCTGAAAGAAAATTTTGCGCAGTTGGCCATGAAAAATTACCTTTTCTGTAAAGCCTTTCTAATAAATATTCAAAAGCTTTGCCAACTGTTTAAAGCTTGAAATTGCCAAGTTGATAGAACAACGCGAGATACAATATTCGTTTTTCATTTTTCCCCATTTCTAGCTTTTTATGTTGCAGTTTTAAAAGCAAACATCCAAACATATGGAAATGTGTGGCATAAATTGTAAACTGTAAGTTTTTCGGCAATGTGTAGCATTATACCTAATTTGCATATGCATGAAGCTATCCGGAAACCAGAACAAGGAAAGTCCGTCAAACTAGAACAGTCCAACCCGAGTTAAATCATTGTTGATGGTTTTTTTAATCCAGTTTTCATAAACATAGTTACATTTATGCATTTTGATATTTTTTGTCTCTTATTTGTGCGCAGTTTAAACAAAAGTGCAATTTATTATAAACCGAATTGTAGTCGGACATACGTTACAGAGTTAGTTATTTGTATGGCTTATTGAATCATTATTTTCAACTATAAAACGGTTGAATTTCGTTTTTTGCGGCTCTAGATTATCTAGAGCAGAAATATGAAAAGCGACTTCTATTTTTTCTTATTTTTTATTAATTTTCTTTAAATTAGAAATGTCTTGTTCCATCTAAGACGTTCAAGCAATGCTATTAATTCTTGACGAAAATCTAAATTGCAGTGGGTTGCAGTATCTGAAAAAGTCCCATTGCTTAATTTTATTTTCATACATTTTATATAATACGATCCATCAAGTTTTGGGTAGACATGTTCGATTCTATATTTATTCAAAAGCAGTAACGTAACAAAATACCAAAAAATGGCGAAAAATTCGTATTTTAGTTTTAAAGATTCTTTTTAGTTTTGAGAAAAGGAGTCTTGAAACTTGTCTAAAACATGATATTGAACCGTACATCATTAATAAAACGTAGTAAGTATAAAAATATGCCGAATTAAAAACGTCCTTCATTTAAAAACTGGTGAGTTTTTAGACTGCCGCTTCAATTTCATCCTGATGTTCTGCAAGCACGACACTGAGCTGAAGCTTTAGAGCAAATCACCTCTGAAGATGCAAGCAACTCAGGCGTGCGAAACATCAGAGGACAATTTTAATTCACGAGGGCCTACAAATCCGAAAAGGAATGGCCGCAAAAGCGGTCGTTTCATTTGGAAGTCTTGTGATAATTAAATTACGTTAATAATCGTAGATTTCATACAGATTTTGATAAGATCCTTATCGATTCACGAAAGTTGTAAAAATCCGTCACTTTACAAAAAACCATAAAAATATTTAAAAAATTCAAATAGTTTCAATTATACCTTAAAATTAGCAAAAATTAAAAATTATATCAGGATAATTCTATGAAAATTATGTTCATATACTTTAGTAATTACTTCATCAAATGGCGATAATCTGGGCTTAAAGTGTCTTAAACTAAATAAAGTCAATTAATAAAATTACTAACTAAAGTCAAACATTGATAAAATTTAAGAAGCAGCCAATGTAAAAAGTATCTCATTCTATCGCCTATACTAAAACAAGTACGATTTAAAGTTCCACTGGAACACCAAGGTAAACTTGCCCAATCGAATCGAAGCATATATAAAGAAGTAAAACAAAAAGACCGTAACTATGGCAAAATTGAGTCGATTTTAGCAGATTTCCGTTACTCTAAATTTGTTCCCCGTTCTTAGTTCCTACCTAACAGCTGATTTATATTTCTGAACTTGCAGCAGTAATTAAGCCAACTAAATTAAATTACTGGCGTATCTTGGGCTTCTGCAGTAACTCGCCTTCTTTAAGGTAATTTGTTCCTTTGTATCTAAATTTTCCAACTTAACGGTTGCCAACGTGCTATAATAATTGTGTGGCGCCTAAAATTATGGTACTACCTAAACTGAACAATTTATTGTCGTCGTTACTGGTTCAAATGCCATAGTTATGCCGTTGATTATCAAGTTGAGCTGGCTAATTGCTGCTGAACAGTTTCAGTTATATTCAGTCAAGTATTTGATATCTCCTAAAGCTAAAACGAATTTTTTCAACGTCATCAAACAGTATAAATCACACAATCTAAACAGTCCCGTTATTGCCAAGAGGAAGGAATGATTCGATTGTTGAAAAAAGAGAATCAATTGACAGAATTATTACCAATTACATCGTACTGTATTCTAATTAGAAATTCATTCATTAAACAAAGTGTTTAGAAGCTATTACCGCAGTAGCTTTGTGCTGTTAAACAATACAGAGTGGGTATTTTATAGGTCAATTGTCTCTAAGTTAAATTCTATAGAATATATTCTAGCACTGTTCCTAGGTTTCCAATAATCAATTTACAAGTACACGATTATCATGTTGCTTTGTTTCCAACTATCGCATGGCTTAATCTTCTAATTGCCTCTGGGTTATACATCTTGATATATTAGCAA
>NW_026018715.1:5633127-5666751 GCF_020466585.1 Dendroctonus ponderosae
TTTACGATAACCATTAGATTCAAAATCGCTCTTGTAGAGCTTGGAGATGACACTCCTGAAAACCGACCCTTGTACAAAACATGCCTCTTATATTAAAAATCCATTAGTTTCTTCTATCTGTAAAATGTTTAAAGTTGCATGATCTTCAAGCTATTAAGTGCGAAATTTTGGTCTGGAAATATTAAAGTTAACCCTAAGCGTATTAATGCTACGAGCCGTGCTTAACAATCCCAGATTATTTCGGATGGTGCCATTTCCCCGGCTTGAATTATTTCAATTCGTTTCGTCAGAAATTAGTGGGCTTCGACTTAAATGGTGGAAAATCCGGTCATTGATTTTTGATTTCGGACAGAGAGTTTAGGTAGTCATGTTCAGGTTGATGAAAACAGCTGAAATATTTTAAAGCGTTCTATGAAGTTGCTCCAAATCTATAAAGGACAAATTTCAACTTAGTGAAATCGGTCAATATTCGCCCATATTCCATGTAAAATACAGATTTGCATTTCCAACGGGCATAAGTGACCATGGTGGACAGAGTCATCAGATAAAACGAACTTAGTTGAATTCCAGGATAGTGCTAGGATGCTAAGCTTCCGTACTAGAGGCTGAAAGCTGGGAAGCTTTGAACCAAGCTGATTCAGGAGCCACAAAAAAAGAAAGACAGAGTGAAAGATTGCGTTGTAAAGGATTGGTTTAAAATATATCCCGTTTGTTTTGTAAAAAAATACTTCTCAAACCTGCCAATAAATACTTGAGTCTATCTAGCTTTTTAATCAATATTTTTGTCACAAAATACTACATTACACAATCGGTGTCTCCCTAGAAAGGCATTTTTTTTTAAATGTAACTATATGCTTAAAATATTGAACCTATTTAATGCAGACTGAAGCAGGTGAAATTTGTACACAAAGACACTAATTATATTTCATCTTCTTGGACACGATTGTAAGGTTTTCCTTTTTTTATTTACAAGTCTGTGTTATAGTATTTATGTTTTTTGTATTCAAGTGCACCTGCAATTTTATTTTAAATGAAAAGTTTTCAAAATTTGATTATTATTTAAAATTCGAAAATAGAACACTAAAAGCAAAGTTATTATAGTTTATATGAAGCATATTATACTCAATATTAAATACCTGTTTGACCAGTTTTAAAAGAATTTAATTGATACGCGCTGTATTTTGATTTTTTTATTGCGAAATCTAGAACATATTTGTTTTGATGCTTTGCAACAGAAAATGTAATTGTTGGGATTTTTTGAGTTGTTTAAGTCGAAAAAAGGGAAGTTCAAATGTGGATCATCATGACTGAACAATCGTAATTTAAAGATATAATTATTAAATTTGTCGAAAAATGGACCCTAAAAATGTTGTTCATAATGAATGTCAACTAAAAACTCATAATTGACTGTATCGATTAAAAATTCAATATTAGAACTACATTTAAGACACTAAATACAGTTCAAATTAGTTTCATAAACGCCTAATTTTATGATCGAGTTAACTCAATACTGAACGGAATACTAATACAAACAATGTAAGTTATAATTTTTGTGGTCTCAATGTATAATATATTTTACGCACGAGAAACTCTAAAAGAATTAAGTGATGGAATAAAACAACATAATCCAGATAAATCTCTTATAATGAAACTGTGCAAGAATATCACTGGTCATTTTCTCTTTAAAAATGTTTGTAAAAGCATCATCCATGTAACTGAAAAATGTTTTGGATATTTTTGTGTCCATGAATCGTAGGGCGCAAACCAAACGAGTTTATCAGTAACATAAACTTTATTCTATAGAAGAATTTTCCGTCTGCCTGGACAATGGAAGTCCGCCTGGACAAACACATTTTTCTTGTGATCCACTGTGCCGTCTAGCACTACCTATGCGTTTTGAGAAAAAAAATTACATTCTACTTTAAATTTCTGTTACTGCCAATAGGTATACTTTCAGTTCAACAAAATGGTTTTTTCTTGAATCTTTCGGACACGTGCACATTCAAAATCACCCTACATCAAAAGTTCCTCAAAGTTTTTATAATGTTCGAAATTAAAACTTTTCCCAAAAGTATAGTTCCTGCTCCATAGCCAAGTTTTTTGCAAAAGGCTGATTCCAATTAAATATTGTTTATGGTTTAGTTAGCTGTTTTTATTAATATTTTTCCTTTATCTCCTAACGAGAGTATGTTTTGATGAAGGACTACAAATTTGCTGATACCTAAACTTCTCAGAGATTTACTTTACTTATTTCGTCCCAGTTTTTTAATAAAAAGTTCTGGGGTTTTGGACTTTTAAGTTTTTTACATTCAAGCTGCTTCTCTGCGTTTCAAAGAAATTGTGGATCTTTTGGATCTCTGACCGAGTGTATTCTTACACCTAATTTCAGTCGTTTACTATTTTGAACAACAAGATTCTCCTTTGCCATTTTTGGTGGGTTCGTTTTTAATAATAAGTTGAAATGAAATAAAGTAGAAATATACATTACTCAAAATCTGTACTGTGGTCTAAAATTTCCGTTTTTGTTGTACTTGTGCCTACATGTTTTCCTAAATCTGAAATTTCGATTATTTTCAACTTCTTCTCCAAAAACGTCTTCAATTGTGAAGTGTGTATTACAAACTGTTTTACGAAAATGTTTTGATCACCGCTGAGATCATCCGTTGAGAAAAGTGTAAGTCGATCCCTTATCATTTCAAATATTTTACACCTCTTTCAAAATATTGCGCTCTCTTCTAATAGTAATTGTTTCAATAATCGGGTTTGTATTACTAAACGCATTGCTTTATTGTTTCTCCAGAGTCGTATCAGTTATATTTTTGCTTTATCATTCTTATTAGGTGTCGTGGGTGAGTTAGTGATTTTGGCCTCTCCTGTGTAGTTCTTTGTTCTTACGGATTTTCTTCAGGCAAAATTATTTGTGATCAGTTTGATTGCTTCCTAATTCTTGCTTGTCAAAGTTCTTACTTTATGTATATGTATTTCAATCATCATTTTATCGTCAATTATATTTTGCAAAATTATGTTTAAAATGTTTGACTGATTCCGATTAAGCACGGATAGTTAATTCTATTTTCGAACTTTGAAAAAATCGACACGTAATCACCTCTTGAACTTGCAGTTTCTCTTTGATCACTAACTTTAACCGTTTTCTTTTTTTTTTCTTCTTTTTCAATTTTATTTGCCTTAAAAGGCAAGTTACTCATAACGTTCACTTCCTCCTTTCGAATTCATAGATTAAAATACTGGCAAGCTAAACAGTCAATTGTGGCGCGATTTAAAACAAGTGTACATACGTAGTGCGGTATAGTACTAATGGTAGCTTCATAAATAGCTTCAAATCTGTTAACTGTAGTATTATCTTGACACATTTCCGTTTAAATTGAGCTTAAATCACTTTAAGTAAATAATACGTTTTCAATTGCAATTTGTTTGTTGTATTCCTGAAAAATATTGAGTTCGAAGAAGCTCTTAGAACATCAGTTCGTGCTTCGTCACCATACTGCCTCTTTATTGCTCAGATTGTTTTGATAATAAGATATTTTTTTGCATATAAAATGAATAGTAAATGTTATTTACGAGTCATTGTTTCAACTCATTAAATATTAAATTCCAGTTAATTAATAGCAAGCAAGAGACACATAGCAAATTTGAAATTAAATACATCAAAGAGGTCGTTCAGAATCAATGTATGTGTATCGCAGAGATAACTATCTGGAATATTTCACGAAATATAATCTGAATTCTGTCGCACGGAAAATATGTTAATTTTGCTGGCGAAGCTCTCGATCAAAATCCCCCGGCAGGATATTAAGGTTTTTAATTAAAATATAATTTAGTCACAGCAAAATCATTTACCTACTGTGTCGTGAACGTCGAGGATTAAATCGAAGGGTAAATTTTCTTGATGTAAACTATCTCCGCGGGTTGAGCGGGATTTTCCGTAGCGTTTTACACGCTTGTTAAAACATCGACAAAGTCTAAAAGGGCAAACGTTTCCTGGTTTAGATTAATCAATCTTTTGACTTCCGGCTTGGAAGAGGAATGTTATTCGAAACAACAGCGATATTCCCGAAATAAGCCGTCAAACTGTAACTGAACTGTTACTAAAAGCGATGCAGCCGTTTACAGTTCCATTATGAGACTAGCTGCTAATTATTCGCATACAATTAGTTATGCTACTAGAGTTATTTAATCGCTGGTTGAGTATTTTGAAATTTTTAAGTGACGACTTTCCTTGAATCCGAAAATATCAACATTGCGCTCTTCGCTGTGTAATAATATTGAACACTTTAAATTATGAAACAAAATCAAAATATCGAGAAAAATATATTAGTTCAACACTTCTAATTTCAGTCTCTTGACCGTAAAAATAATTGTGTATTCAAAAAATAAAGTGATTTTAATTAGTTTCGAAGTTTCAAAAACACCGTGATTCAGTAGAGAAAATTTGCAATTTTGTGCATTGCAAATTTGCAGTTTCTATCGATTCAGAACAGACCATTAAAAATAACATGGACATTTGAAAGAAACTGCACAACTAATTGTGCTAACTAATAGAAAATAAAGCAACTGACAGTTTATATTCTATTCTAACAATAATAGACTAACCTCAGCCCTAGCTCTTATCTTAATAGCACTAGTAGTCTGTGAGAGAACATTCGTCCAACTTACCTTTTTATCAACGTAAATAGCAAATAATAAAAATGAAAATAGGACGATACTAAAATAAAATAAGCATAAAGCTATTATGCAGCTTCAATTTACGAGAACTATTCCATAAAAATTAATCAAATCCGTTGCAAAATTAAAAGTGCAACACGAAAGCAATGTTAAAGCACTATGTTGTGAACTATTAAGAATACTGGTTAGAAAATAACCAATAAAGCAGTTTTTTTAAAGCTTAATTAGATAGACCAATCCATGGAAAGTCGACAGACGTTAATTCTTGTTACCTGTAATGCCAATAGGTCAGTCATTATTGATGTTCAAAAATGATGAAGGTTTTTATTCTAGAATTCTTTTTGTTTGTAGATAATTGTTGAAACAACTTTTCCATCCCGTAGTGCTGTAATCACTTATTTTGACAAACAAAAAAGACAAGGTTTCTTTATTTTAATTGCAAATTTAATGTTTTCGAAGATAATACTTCAATGAAAGTGGCTGTGCTATAAAGCTATACTTGAGTTCTAATGAATTTTGGTCAAAGTTCTATAAAACAACGTGCCATCTTAATTCAACTGTTGATTGGTCTCAACGTTGACTGGACGGTAATTAGTTTTCCAGATGAAGATATGAAATAATGCTGTACAGGAAGAAATTTTTAGACGATTTTTTGCCTTGAGTTCTTTGACCACACTAACAGCTTCCCATTGCAGAAAGTACGTTCACCGAAGTTAAAAACTACACGGAGCAAATATGTCGCTATATGTTTTCCACCTAAAATACGTTAAAAATGTATGTGTAATACCTTCAACCAAGCTGATTACGGAATGCTCCCGGAAGATGTTTCCCAAATGCCTTTAAAGATGCCACAGCGGTTCTGGTAATTAAGAAGGGTGACCCGGGAAATTACAGGCCAATTTTCCTACTTCCTACTTCCTCCTTCCTAGTGGAAGGTTGTATCTCCAGACAAATAGGTAAATGTCAAATTCAGAGTATGACCTTTTCGCTTATGCAGTGGGATTATCATAGACAGTAGGTACATAGCAGGCGACTTAAAAGCGGTTTCGTTAAGATGTTTTCTTTAATTAGTTGATCTCTATGGATACTTACTTAAACTTAAACAGACGTTTTAGAAGACTTGGAGGTACAAGGTACTTTTACAAGAGTGATTCGGCTAACTAACGTTATCTTTGTTTTCTCAGAAAATAAACCGCAATTTTAGAACAATTTTTAAACATTTTGATTCTCAGAGATGTTCACTAGTCATTCCTTGGCTCCAGAGTTCTGATCAAAGAAAATTATCCAGTTGTGGTTAAAATGTCCTATATTTGCATGGTAAAGAAAAATACATGTGAATAGACTATCAATGTATTGCAGGTCAACATTACATTCGTCTTAAAGTATACAAATCGAATGGTTTGGAAGCTTTATTCACAGAGAGCGATTTCCATGTCCTTATGCTAGAGTTTATGGTGCATCTGTCGATGTACCGCTATTATTTTAATTTTTTGTACAATTTTTATTTCACCACTATATAGACATATAGTTGCGTGTAATGTAAAATCGAATAAACAATGTGTATTCAAATAGATATAATAATTTGTTTATGTAATATTTCCATTTGTTAGCACCGCGACTTAATTGTTATGCGGGTTATCAGTCTTCTCGTCTACTAATACCCGTGAATCGTTTTTTTTATTTCTTTATATTTTATAAGAAGAAACGAGCCTTTGCTCATCTGCATATAGTTTGAATATAAATTAAAACTCGAATACCGGAAACCGAGATACTAATTTTCTAACAGCGTTCCTACATATTAGTTTTACGCTTCTTATCTCATATTGTCAAAAGATTTCTAATTTAGTCATTTCGATAGCAAAGAAATAATTTATTTTTTAACAAAAATAATTGAAAAATTTATAGTGCTATACTAAACTGATACTAATCTTGAACTTGCACTTTGAATCCACTCTTCACCGCACGTTTTTAAATGACTGCATTTTTAGCGGTTTTATCTTTTAGATAGATTGAGATAAATTCCTGTTTTAGTTTCGGATAGTTGTTTTAGCATAAGTACTTCCAACATAGAGGGTGCTTACAGGAAGTTAAAGTATAAAAATATATTAATATTTAAGCTGAAACCTTTTATCAGCAATAGATTGGAATTGATTTCAGATTTCATTCATAATTTGATAAAAATATTCGGAAATCCCCTACTGCTTGAGTAAACTCTGAAATTAATCTTTGTACACTTTCAAACCTTGAATTATTGCTTCTTCTTTGTTTAAGCTTCTTTTAAATCCTTAATTTTAACGAAATATCTACATACTTGACCCTTTATCCCAGGGTGTTAAATCATTGTAATTTCAGCGATGTTATATTTGAGATAGATTGAAATAAATTATTGTTGTTATTTTGGGTTAATTGTTTTTGTATGTTCCTCCTGTATTTTGTTCTTGCTCTTGGTTAACATCTTTAATTCAGATTAAATGCCTTGTTTTGTTTGACTTAAATATAATCTTCAAGAAATTACTACAGTTGGTGCTTGCAGAAAGTTAACATTTTGTCGTCAATAAAATGGAATTCAGTAATTTGTCATATAAGTATTTATCATAAAAGTTATTAAAGACAAAATTACACACTTCACACTTCTAACTGATCATCAGCTTATCTTGGGTAAAACATTTATCTTTTGGTGGTACGTTTACTGCCTAATCGCAACAAGCTTAGTAACTATATGAATTGCCCTAGTAGGAATTGTAACTGGGTAAATATTTTCCAGCGACATGCTGCCCCCTGATCTTTCCATATTCCAGGTTAAATTTCTGTTTGCGCTCCCAACAGACAAACTAATTAATATTTAAATGGGTACGTGATACTTCAAACTTAATAAACAATTCAGCCATTAATGAACAAAGGGAGTCTTATCGGGGTGCGATTGAACTGTAACCCGTTTATAGAATTGCGCCATAAGCGCCCGACCGCTATCCTTAAGTTCCCGAATTTGGGTCCTGTAAACAATACTGGAGCGCACATTTAAATTTCATACTAAGGGGTTATGCTAAGTAACGGTCTGGAATTATGGGTGTTAGAGTATATTATCTAACACTTTGGGTACTAGTTGAAGTTTGTTTTTAAATGCAAATCATGCAGAACTTCAGAAGCTAAAAAAAAAACATTTTTCTCATTTTCCAAGTGGTCTCATTTTCAGTAGTAGATTTGGAAGCTTTCGAAAGACTTGTTATTTCCCAGTACATTTGTGTACAATATTTTCTAAAACTGCACAAAAAAATAGTAGTAGGTAGTAATATTCTGACAAGACACAAGCTCTGATGATTTACGCCTCTAAATACATGATGAAAAATTCTAAAGAACCGGATGTCCGCAATCGGATTTCAATCGATATAAACTTGAAATCTACTTCATCAATTTCAAGAATCGATCTGCTTTTTCTCTCATATATCAATAATTTTATAATATTTCAATTGTCTTTTTGAACTTTTTTTAAGCTGTTCATATGTTTCTTTGAAGTGCAAACGTTTCTTGGGCAAAATAGTTCGCTTACTTATGGGATTACCTATTACTTGAACTTCTTTGGAAAAATCCTAACGCTTTTTGGACACTTCCCAGCAAGCCTATAAATACAAAATGGACTGTTACTAAATTTACTCTGACAACTTCATTAATAAGGGAGCTTTTTCCTGTTTAAGTAACATGTGGACCAATAATCTCAATATGAACTCTTGATTCGATATGATAGTACCTAAGTAAAGTTATAGAAGATAAAAATAGAAGCAAATATAATAATTAGATGGTAAATAAAAACTCATGTGTATTTTGAGCGTCTCAAAGTACGCCACATCTAGAAGCAGCTACTGATGTAGGCCATTCGTAGATTTTGCAGAAACAGCTCTTAAAAGACAAATTAGATGCTACAGTCATGTTCTTTTTTTTCAACTGCGTACACTTCTTACAAAACACACTAACCGGGAAAATTTAGCATAAAATCATCAAATCAAAATCATAAAATATACCGAAATTTACTTTAACGCATTAAAATGTTAATGGTTCATAATGCATTTTATTTTTATTCTAGTACAATCGGTGGTTCAAGGAACAGGTCATGCAAGTGGTGGTGGTGGAAACTCACTTCTGGAAACGTCAACAAGAGGACCGCACTTTGATGCCGCCGCCTCAAAAAATGTTACAGCCCTTCTAGGAAAGACCGCATACCTCAATTGCAGAGTCAAAAATTTAGCAAACAGAACGGTGAGTTGCAAATATTTTAAACTGCATTCAAGCCACTTTTTGTGTTTTAACATTAATTACTAGTTTTTTCTCACATTTTTCAACATTATTAATATTGGTAAAAGTAGTGAGTAAAGCATAAACATCCGCACCTGATACAGATAGTGGAAAATGACAATAACACGAAACGTCGGACATTAATTTGAGGCATTTTTCTTGTCGCAAAATAGACACAAAATTAAGTACTTAATCAGCATACATTTCTTTGTGGATATTTAGTATTCTAATAAAAAAATTGGCATACATCTCAAAAGCGGTTCCCACTAATTTCGAATTTATAATCTTACAATTTAACCCAAACGACGTTTTCAAGTGTTCTAATTTGATGGTGACCGTGATGTTAGTTTGTATAAAATATTTTGAGATTAAAAAAACACTATGCTGCCTGAGCCCTAGATGTTTTGAACTTAAAAAAACACTATAATTTGGTTATATTTAAACCATCATCAAGGCCCAAGTATTTATAGCTGCCGTGTCATACTTTAAGAGAAGGGTTGAAAACATATCACAAAAATGAAACCTTTTGATTAAAAAAAACAAAAAGTTGCCAGCGAATATGTATAGCTATTTCATTGGTTTGGATTCAAATTAAGCCATGCCTTCGAAGTCTAGAAGCAATAGTGTTTTTCTTTTGCAATTTAACTACCGATTAACATCTTCCACATAGAAGATCTTAGACACATTTGAAATTAAGGCGCTACAAAAGTTTATATTTTAGGAACTTAACAATAGTTTCTAGTAATAAAATTATGTACAAATTCATTCGACTCGTTGCGAAATTAAATATTCTAGCTCGACGCACCGGTAAAAAATAATATTATTTACTGCTTGGTAGTTCTGAATAAAAATAATGACTTACTGGAGACGCAATTTATCGTTTCACAACTGTAAATAAATTGTTTCTGATCCAAATATGGTCTGCTTTTACAGGAAAGTGCAAATTATTTCCGTGTAGTTCGAGTGGCAGATAAATTTAAGTTAAGGTGTTTTTGCTCAAAATAATGCTTTGCGACGTCGAGTAGAACCAAACTTAGAAAATGTTTTTGCCTTATAAAACGAGGTACTAAAAGTAGACGGACGTCAATATGATTCCCAATTTCTAGCTCTAAAAACTTAGTATAAATGTTTTGCTGTACAAAATTAGAATGTTGGCAACGCTTGTTTAATATCTGTTACCTTCTATAGACTAAATTTTAAGTTTTGCTGCAAGGCGTGACTTTCGAGGTAGCACGAATAACTTTAGAACCTCGTTCATTTATTTGCCAATTAAATTTGCAAAAAATTCTACATCCCTAGTCGTATTTTGCCATATTACTCCGAAGCTCGACCAAGCCAAATAAGTCCAATTGCTGAAACGAGCTCAATAATTTCTGGATACGTTAATTATTTTGCGTGATTTATAATTTTTGGTACTACAGCAAAAAAAATACAAAAAAATACTGCACAGTGCAGTTGCAAATATTGCAGTTATTTGGTGGAAAATCCATTTAATTTCTATTTTCGCAGCATAAACGTTTTTATAAAACTTTACATTTTTGCAAATTATTTTCACTAATATCGATTTATTTGCCATTAATAATAGTTGATAGTTGCAATTAAATCTAAAATTTGGCCTATCTTGGCAGTTGGCTGACTATGAAAACTAAAAAATGAATTACCGCTACCAATTTTTATTCAGCATAGCAAAACTTCCATTTAATTGGGAATAAACTGATTTATTTGCATTTTTTTTGTTGAAAAAGAGTAAATAATTTCTCTAAACCCTAAAACTGTATAAATTGTGTTGCAAATATTTGTGCAAGAACCGATTTAACGATCGTGTGTTGTTGACAAACGATAAACAATTTCAACCGCGAGTTAATATAAACGAACGATGATAATTAAAAAGTTTACCGTAATTTAAATGTTCGTTCAATCTCCGGTCAAACATTTAATTAGAAATTTAACTGATATATTGATACTTAGAACCATAAACTAACAATGATTGTCACCAATTTGATATATCTATTACTTTCGGTACTGTTTCAAAATTTATGATCTTATAAGTATATTTTTATTTTATGACAGGACATTTTTATTTAATAATTTAATCATTGAGAAAAGCGATCGCCCCAATCAGTATTTCTATTTACTCAAAGTTGCTTTTACTTTCTGGTTTTTGAAACTTGTTTAAATTTAGTAATATTAGAATTGTTATCAAAAACGAGTTAATTTAATTTAATAAGTTTAATTAACTGCCGGAGGGATTCCATCCTAACTGAGAAATCCACAATTGGTAAATGCTGCTGTAATCCTGTAACCAAGAAGATATTTAGTATACATTTATTGATATGTTATATCATGCACAGGTTTCGGATTAAATCCTATTATTTTCAAACAATGCTGAGCGATGCAATTTTATGCTGTTAAAGTAAAATAACTTGCAATGATTTTTCAAGTATTTAAACTCAAAAGAGGCATGGTTTTTATTAAAAGGCCAAAAGAGTCAATAATTACAAACATATGCAGGATGTCGACCCTCAAAAATAATTGCGCCAATAAACCTACAACGAAGCCGTTCCAGCTAAGTTATTGCAATAAAATAAAATTTGCGAAAGAGAAATTCTTCCATGCTTTGTCGGCCACTCCACGTAGTTAGCCGTTTATGCCTAGGACCCCTTTCAATGAAAACCGCAAGCCAGATGGTGCTCGCTGTAACAAATATCGCGTTTAAATCGTGCAAATCTGCAATTTGTACTATGCCAGATTTGAGCACCTAATTGGAGGATTTGTTTTTTCTTGGGTTATGACTGTGTTTCGCTTTTCCCTCTAGTTTTTTTTGTGAGGCGCAATGCGCGTTCAGGTGATTAAACTTGCGATTAGTCCGAATGGCTTAGTTAAATTTGCCTTAATTGGTGATACCAAGTTAATATTACCCGGAGGGGTGATTTTTAATGGCTTTGAAAACGATGAAATTTTTTGGGACCTCACTTTTATCTGAGTTAAGTGAAAGCACAGTTTATGTAAATGGTAGACAATTAGGTGGTGAATTATTGTCAGCCCGGCAATTAATTAAATCTTTTTGACTGAAAGATTTTGATTAAAAAGTCGTGTTTAAGACCAATAAGGCGTTTTCATCAACTCCATTGTTCCAAGTAGGAATACTGCTTTGAATGAATGGCAACGTAAAATCGTACTAAATTATTGATTTGGCAAAAGTAAAGTTTTCTGCAGTACGTAATGTTTGCACATAGAAAGTTGCTCATACGTGTAGTTCTTGAATCGTCTACATTCAGTTAGACTGCAACATTGTCCCCCGACTTCTATGAAGTTCAGTTCCACTTCAGTAAAGTTATTCGGAAATGAATTGGATCAGCCCCAAATTTCCGAGTTTTCTTGGTAAACTCTCGCCTGATTACAGGACCAGAATACTGATATCAATATTTCCTTATAAGTTATGCATCTACAGTTAGTTTTGTTATCTTGCAAGTTTTGTTTAATTACACTATGATTTTCTCACTCTTGCATGAACAGTTTATCTCCAGTTTAAAAAATGTTCGTCATAAATTGAACGTTTTAGAGGACAGTAATTTTAATGCAGAACGTAAAGCACGCATAAAAGTGTGGAAAGCAAACTGGGACGAACAAGCTAACAACTTAGAGAATAATAATACATACTTTAACAACGAACTAAGAAACCTTGAAAAGCACTATACATTTCTAGTGAGTTCCACAAATAATGTTAATTTATATTTGGAAATGTGATTTTCTTACCAAATATATGTATTGGGTTTACTAGGGTGCTCCAAAAATCATTTGTAAATGTAAATTGCACAGATTTTGAACATTTAATTTGATTATAGATCTGTTTCTTGAAAAAAATCTGTCTTTTTCAGGGCTCCAGAATTCAAACATCGTCGCTATTAATTATTATAGTCCATAGTATTTTTTTCGGTCATTCCGCTCTAGGGCTTTCTAGGCTTTTTTCTCTGGGGCTCCGTTTAGAACAAAATCTAATAGAGCTTAAATTTACACAATTTTTACGTAGCGAAAGTATTCATGAAATCTAGAGTTAGGGGGATTTTATAAGGAAATCTCCCACTTGTGCTAAAACACCTAAAATCGGCTTTATAGATGGAGGATAAGTTGAAATATTGAAGACAGTAATATTCGATATAGTGAAATATTAACAAACTAATCTTTCGACAAAATTTAATTTTTCCATAAAGTATCAGGACTTTTCCATAGATATTTCGAAGTGCTTCTTCCAAAACCCTCATAAGCAGGGTTTCGAAAAGTTTCACTTTACAGTTTTGTACACGCCTTGGCGGCTATAAGCATAATTCTTCATTTAATTGGTTTATTTGTCATCTGGTTTCCAATTTATACTTGCATTTACGTTCAATTAAGAGTTATTATTTTTCTGCAAATATTTCCGGGTCTAGATGTTTGAGTGAATCTTACAATTTTTCTCATCAGTTTTCTGCGAATTGAATGGCCTTTTCTTAAATCGAAATTTAATTTATATATAAAAATAGCTATAGTAAATGTAAAAGAAGCTCACAAAAAATATATAAAAATTCGACGTAAAGGTAAATTAACATTATTTGATATATGAAAGAACATTTTTTTGTTTACTCAGATATTGAGTTCACCGGGTTGCAAAACAGCTCTTAAAATAGTTAATGTAACGTTAAAAATCAATGTAACGTCGAAAAGCTTTTCTTCTACATGAACAGGTAAATCGTAGCAAATTCAAAACCGTTTGGTTTAGATTCAACTTTTGCAGAATGCTTTACTAACCTTTAAGTAATATTATTGAAACTGACTTCACTAGTTTTAATAATTACTTTTATCGGGAAAATTGATACCAAAAAAGAAAGATACCAATTATTTGGTAAATAATTGTTTTCTTTACTCCACCAGTGTTAAAAGCATATGATTTGTTTGATAAAATAGCTCAATTAATACAATTAGCTTCGTTATATTTTGTTTCGGAAAAAAACCATGGACAAAAAATCGCAATAAAGTGACCACTCGGAACAAATGGAACACTTCCATACATAACATCCTCTGGTAAAGAGCTTTTGAAAACAGTTATCCGCATTTGTCAAAGTCGCTGAAAACAAAAGGGGACACAAACAATAAATTTGGACGGAGGACAACGATTGAAAAGGTCATGTGTACGCTGAGAGCCAGCAAACGACAAAAATTATTTATGTTGGCATTTACAAATACGAGATCAACTCTCCACCGAGGAGCAAAGGATCGGTTCAACTTCTATGCGAAAGAGAAATATGGCCGATTGTTTGCAAATATTTTTTGTCCAGAGTTTCTAAAATAGAGTAAAGAAAACCATGAGATAGACAGAAGATAACAGTGGAAACAGAAAAAATATAGGGGTAATGATGTTTTGTTGAGAAAATCGCTTAATAGCGTCGAAAATTAAAACTCTGTTAACGTTAGTTTCGCTGCTTCACCGTCCGGTTTGCCTTCCGTTGCATCCAATTTTCTATTTGGTGAGAAGATGATATCGTTTCTATTTATTAGTGTTTGCTTCCTACTTAAAAAAGCTCGCAAGAGCAATTGAAAGTTTTCCACACTTCAAAAACTTTCACTTTTTTCACAATATGTTTATTTTCAAAATTAGTCTAGATTTCATAACTAGCTGATCTCAATTTGGAATTGTTTTATATTTTCGTTCATTTTAAACGTTTTAATTTCATCCTCACACAAAGTGATTCAAAACTGCCGTCCTTCTTCTGTAGATGTTTTCTGACGTTACCTGGAGCCTACAAATAAAATGATAAAAAAACATGCTTTTCAGAAACAAACGGAGATTTGTAATTTTATTTTTATCACTAACATAACGTAAATACGTATTGCTGCTTTCGGAAGTCAAACATGGTCACAGGTAAAATTAAATAGCAGTATCAACGGGATTAAGTGATAAGGAGTAATAGGAGCTTCCAATTTTAATTTTATCAGCGCTCGAAAAATGTATTTCTTCAAAGTTTCTGATAAAAAAATGTAGATATTTTTTCTCTTCTAGATTCTTCTAGATTCTGGCTCTTCTAGAAACTATTTTTTTATGCAAATTTTCTTCAAAAGCTGCCTTGCTTGATCAAAGCGTTTGCCTTGATGTTGGACTATACTGATCTGAATTCCCTAAACGTTTTGATAGATTCACCGGCTTCTTTATGATGCTGGTTCTAGAAACTCAACTAAATTTTCACCGCCCTCTATCAGCAGTTCCTCCAGTATGACTTCAACAATTAAATGCAGTTGAAAATTTAACTTTCACTTTCTCAGCAGCATAAATTTTCTTGTAGTAAACCACACATTGTGCATGTTGATTCGCGCATTTTTACGTAGAATATTGGACCTAGTTAGAGTTGAGTTTCCACAAGAAAGGGAAACTTTATATATGCTCCACTTCAATTTGTCAGTTGTTCAAGTTTCAAGTCAGTTCCGGCTACTTTCACTGTTGTTGACAGCTTTCGGGTTCTTGAAATAATATCGAATATTTGGCCGATTTCCTGACTACAAAAGGTTGGCTAAATTGATGCATGTTTGACATTGTTATACATTTTAAATTCAGAAGAGCACAATTTAAATTCTAACCAAAAATACGATTAAATGTTCAAGTTTAAGTTTAAGCAAGTTTTGCAAAATATGCTTTCCATTTGCAAAAGCTACACTCACATTTTATATCAATTTTTCGTTCTTTTCATGTACATAAGCGACCACTGGCCGAAATTACGCGGATTTTAAATAAGTCCATATTTCAAAATTGCCTCCTGCTTTAGAAAGTTGTATTTTATCATGAACTACAGAATGCCTTCTTTCTCGTAGGAACTGAAATCTATTAAAATCAAATATCAGCTTTTTCACTTTAGCTAACTAATTCAAGGGAAAATTAAAAAAAGGTCAGTAAATCTCATTAGAACACTTCAAGAGATTGCCGATAAGGAACTTATTTACCCGGTCTCGGTGTGTTGGGAAAAATAATTAAGTAATTTCCTGGAGGTCTATCCGAAAATATGACGGGGCCGGATGAGAGTCGAAGATTGATGACGGAACTATGGTTTTGTGTCTTAAAAATTGATGAGTTTTTCGATCGCACGAACGGATTGACCACATTTTTATCGCTTCAAGGCTTACGTATTTGACATGATCGGAATAGGAAATTTAATGGTCATCTTTTTTATATGGAAAACCACTTGTTAGGTGATTGCCATAAGGTTCTGGAAATATATTTATTGTCTTTCATCCAGTTAAAAATGAACCTATATTTTGAACCAGCTTTGTTTTAGATGCGTTGCAGAATTCGTATAGATCGATGGTAGGCAATGAAGAGCATATTTTTAGCTCTAATAATATCTGCCAATATGATTTTTTATTTATTTTAAGTTGAGTTGCTTTTGCAATTTGCTTGCAGTTTTAATATTCATACTGGGAATTTGCTTCTCTTTTTGGTCATAAAATATAGTTTTCTTTCCTTGGGACTGTCCTCTTTTGTTTCTTCAAGATAATTATGTCTGGTCATTTGCGAGCTAGCCAGTTTAATTATTGACTACTATAGACTTTACACGTATTGACCACTTATTATTTTTCCCCATCTAAATGCTTTGTTGAATATTGCTAAATCTTCATTGCTAAATTTGTTAAGGAGTGAAGCTAACAGTGAGTTAAGATTACCTTATGCACTTGGAAACTACTGGAGAAGTCAATTCTAAACTCTTTCAATTATGGCTACAAAACACTATTCTCGCCTTTCTTGAGTTCTTTTTACATTGTTTGTTTGGATGGTGTATTGATACAATCGTTTTAATTCGTTCTTTTCAATAACATCATACCTAGGTTTACCTGTATGGATTTTACGGTGTTGATCCCCTTATGGCCTTTGACCATATTCTCAGCAGCTGTATGTTCAAAATCCACTTTAGGTCTTGACATACATTGTTCTGAACTCTGTTGAGAAATCAGTAAGTTAGATCCAAATTTTAATAGAAACTACTAATATTTTTTGGAGAATTTAATAGTAGCTAAGCTAAGTAAAATTAAAATTCTGTATAACATTTTCTTGCTTGCATCTTGAGATGGCCAATAGTGTCAAATCCGTTACTCTACTTCAGAATAGAAGAAATGATGGATGGAAGGATTAGGGATATTTTCAAAGATGCTTCTAAAGCATTCCGATAATTTTACTTGGTGCTGATGAGAAATGCCGATAGATCCTTTTCGATTTGCGGGCTCATAGCCCACAAATCTCAACTTTTTTCACACTCACAATTTTCAACTAGGACAATAAATGTAAACCCATTATTCTGTTCTTCAAATTTCACTTCATATTTTGTATTAAAACAGCCTGAATATCTCGATAATCGAGTTGAGTACGTCGTTCGAAAGAAATAGCAAATAATATACTTTCACAGTTTATAGGATTGGAAATTACTCAAGTTCTGGATAAAATATTCCGCTTTTTGCTCTTTACTGCAATTATATAAGCCCTCAATAAAAGTAATTGAAGAAAATACCTATACATTTAAGGCTTTTATGGACAAATCTGCTATTTTGAACTTACCATAACTATATTTTACAATCGGAACAATATCACTATTCGACATATCCAATAAACAGTTTCCCCTTTACATTAAAAACGTCCTAATGAAAAGACAAAAGTAGAGACATGCTTTTGTTGTAAATCTTGTTTGTATAAGTTTGTCCTGTTTTTAATGCCCATAGATTTTATAGCTTTTATAGAAAACTGGCGCAAATTTTAAACCACCTTGTATACTCTGTTTATTTTTTATGTAATATGAGAATTTCATGTACATGAAAAATAAATCATGATGTGACCACTAGCGCGTTGTATTTAACTCAGTTTTCGTTGCAATCTGCTCTATAATCTACTTTAACCAAGACTCGTAGAGCCCTCCTTAGTAATGCGAAATCACGTCGGATGCCCCAAATCAACATATTTTGCCTACATTACATTCTAAGATAAATCTACATGTAAATTGGGGTAAGTTGCACTTAAATTTTGGAATGGACCCGAACATCAACAGTGTTGTTTCGTCCAGTTTGACCCAGAAAAATGGTAGTTTGCATCTTGCTTATGACTTTTGTAGTCAATCAGGTCATGAGGCAATTAACTAGACATTTCGATTATTTACTATTACAATAGTGTACAATTTAATAAATATGAACTGCATGATAAATAATCGGCAAAATTAATGCGCACGTGAAACGATTCGGTTTTCGCTTCCGCTTTTGTTCATTGACGCTGATCCAATTTTGATTTTCTCTTCTATATCGATAAATTATAATATTTAAATATAAATTAATGCAATTTAATAGTTGCGTCAAATATTACATTATGAAAATAATGAATCGTTGGTGCATACAGGCAATTAAATAAATGTTAACTTTGTAAGAGAATCAAAAATTTATTCAGGTTTGTATACTCAAGCGAGGTTTGCTATTAAATGTGCCCGAATAGAAAAGTTGTACAATAGAAAATAATCCTTTATGAAATGTTTTCGAGTAAACACAGAAAGTCGTGTTGAAAAGATTTTGCCGGATGCCGAATATTACAAACAATGGCGCTTGAAATGTCTGAGACATTTTAACTCTGAAAGTCTTATGAAACTGTTGCATTGTAGTAACAACCAGTTTTTACAGAATTGGCTTCATCACGCCCAACTCTTTTGCCCCCCGGCAGACTTTGAAAAACTTGCCCCATCAATTGGTTGAGATCACCCAGGTGCAAGTTTCTAACCATATCTAAATAACGTAATATAATAAATCGCATTGAACATCAGATGCTGAGACTAAAAAAAGCAGAAAATTTAGGACCAATATGAAATATTTTTATATTTATAATAAACTTATAGACTATATTAATATACAAAGTCATTTATTAACAATAATTTTTACATAAATTAAGTATTCTCGTTTGACATCAATGTTTCGGTTTGTTTTGAAAAAAAATTAATTGAACGAACGCTCGCTTTTTGTAATAGGTATGAGAGCTCGAAAAATGACCCTAGTCAGAACAAAACTGAATATTATCTTTTCCTTCGAATATTTCAATTCTTTAAGTATTGTTATAACCCATCCCCAGGAAGAGATCCAGATAAATTATATATTTTATAAGCCCTTTCTTGCGTTTTTCACTGGCGAAATACTCACATGTGGCACTCTGATAAGACCATTAGCACTTCCTGCCAAATTAACAGCCAAATGTATTAACAATTTCTCCAATTGCATTTTCTTATTGCATCAAGATGTTCCACGTAATTTAAGAAGACTTCTCGTTAATGCAAGATAATGCTCTACCCGAATTTTCTTGGCTGGTGCTTTTTCGAATTGTTAAATTGGACAATTCACTCAATAATCATGGGTTAATCAAAAACTTTCATGCTACTCCGGGAACGCCTAAACCTTTGGGCCAGAATAATTAATACTAAAGGTATTGAATCCTATCTTTATGACGGAAATTGGAGCACTGGGATGTATAAATCGTTTTCAGATCACCACTTGAGGAAATTTTTCATCGAATTAGAAAAGCAATGTTCTTCCATCAAGGCAGTGCTCCGGTCCATTTCGGAAGAAGTGTCACTCATTTTCCCAATAAAAAACATACAAATCGATGGCTAGGTCATGGTGGGGCCCTGGGTTGGTCATCAGGATCTTCAGACCTGAACCTGTTAGACTTTTTCATGTCACATGTGAAATCATTTACTTATTACACTACTTATACAGGCGAGAAAAAATTAATGAGGCCGCGTCTGTTGAGGTGAAAATAAGGCGAGAGCTACAAAAGGGGTTTGAGCTATGCATTGCACAATCCGTTGATCACATGGAGCAGCTTTAATAATAACTACACATTGCGTATTGCACCTGCACATACATGGTTTTGTCTGTGCTGATAAGAAGAAATTCAAATCGCCATATTTTATCAATTCAAGTAAGTTCAATACCTCGGGCACAGACAATAGGTCACAAAAAATTCTGGTCGCTTTTTCATCGTCTTTTGCGCCGAATTGTTCACAAATCAGATTGCCTTATTCTTCCAAATTTAGAGATACCTTAATAAAATTTACTTCGACATTCCCTATTGTGAATTTCTGTAGTATAATATTTTTGTCCACCCCATGCATTATACTAGAAAGCTATCGTAAAAACGATTTTTGCGTAACTTTTCAAACTTTTAAAGTAATTTCAGAAGCTCTAAAATTCCAATCAACAAATCGCACTAATTACAATGAAAACGCATCTGTAATTATTAAAAATAGCTTATCGGCTATTTCAATTATACCTGTCTGTTTTACGCACACAGTGGTTCGGTTTCACGTTTTGCTATTGTTTACCTATGTAATATGAGTGTATACTGCACCGGATAGGTGCGGAATATCAGCAGACAATTGCAATACGGGGTCCATTGTTTTTTATATTAGTTGGAATGCTGCTCTTTTATGAAATATTGGTAATTAAATGTAATTTTCAATTTATTTGCCATATTTTTAGCACTACACTTATCAAAACTATTATTACATCTATAGTTTCTTAATAAGTGTATTTTACAGGGCGATACCTCAGCTATTTTTAAGATAAAAGTCCATATAGGCATGGGTCTGCAAGGCCTTACCTATCTAGCTACAGGGTGTAAATATTAATGTTAATGTTGGTTAGTTTTAAGTAATTTTTATATAACATTGTAGCACAAAAAAAAACAAAAAAGTTCATCATTTGAGTCATTTTTTCATCAATAAGTTAAAGCTTGTATGTTTAAATAGTTTCACTTTTTGAAGAATATACTTATCGATTATTTTATACGAAAATATATCGAAAACAGTTGTTCATAGCGACTTTTATCAGAACACCTTCTTTACGTGAAAATGATTAAGACGTTGCAGAAAAAAGCGATGTAAGCATGCACAAATGGCTTACCTTTCAAAAGATAAAAATATTGTAGGTAGCGCCCTCATCATGTGAAAGCAAATTTAAGTTTTTCATGTTACAGAACCTCCAAATTCCAAGTCTGGTGCAAATATCGATATTATTTCAAAATTTACTAGATTCAAACAGTTTAATTTAACTAACCCAAACTAACCCATACCTATGTGAACTTTTTATTCAAACTCAAATTATGCTTTAATTCCACAGAAAATCTGAAATACAATTTATATGCAAAGAGAATGATACAGGAGAATGGATACAATAAAATAGAACAATAATACAAAATATAAATAAAACAGATTTAATGATCTTTGAGGAACCTCCTTATAAAATGTCCGACACTTATTGCAAAACACCCGTTTTATATAATTGTGYAAATTTTTGTTATTAATTAATAATTGTCTTATAATGAATTATAATTTTTCATTATATTGTGAGGTAAACATAAACCACAGKTGGTCTCAACTCATGMGRSWTACCAWTWCKMCYTCWASKRASWAAMAYRTTCTTGACAAATAACATACATACGTGAGTWARAAYGGCAGCMGAACKKCWAGATYTCMKYGGCATCAACAAGACCTTTGATAATATTAGGCCCATGGGAATACAGTTTTAAATTGGGGAACCTCAAGCACCAAAATATATACTTCACATTATAAGAAACTTACTGGAAACAGACAAGTAGAAATGCTCCTTGACAACACAGTTTAAATATTCACTGAAGCAATCAGCTTACTTAATAACATCGCCTGAAGGACCAATTGGTCGATGACATTTTTTCGTCAAATCACTTGTTACTTACAGAAGATAATTTTGCACATTGCATTAATTTTGTAATGAACGGTAGCTTACATTTGTTTGAAACACGCTCTAAAACCAAGAATGCCCGTTCTAACAGCACATAATAAAATTGCTGGATACCTAAAAGCAAATTTATCCCAGGTATGTTCTGTGAAGGCGAAAGAAATCTATCCTGTCAGACACTAAATACGTTACAAACCGATTACAATTGGCAAAATTCTGGACAGACTTCAAATTATGTTTAAACCGACTTAAACGGTTCAGCACAGTTTAAACTCGTCAAAAGATTGAAAATTCTAAAACGCCGCGGAAGTTTATAGAATTTCATGTAGTGCAGATTGATATATGCACGACGGAACAGCGAAGAAGCCGATTATAGCAAGGCGCAGACCACAAAAGATCTAACTGAGAAACTGTAAATTACAAAACACGCACTTTCCAAAAGCTCGCTCATGAGCTCCGGTTCATATGGTACAAACTTTAAGCAATACCGCAAGCCATTAAACTGTGATGTTGATGAAGCTGAATAGATAGCTTTCCAATGATTGGTTTAGTCTAGTTTATACTAAAAACCTAAAAAAAATTGACAAAACTACTCTTTTTCCTAGCGCTCTAACATTTTTTGGGAGGATGCTGGCCGCTCACACGAACGAAACGTTTAGTTTGAATTAGCATAAAGTAATCGTCTATATTTGCCGAAACAAATTTTGGATCGCAAATCAAAAATAGACGTATTAATTAACATTGAACGTAAAACTGTGAATCAGCATCATTATTTTGTTACTTTGAATTGCAAATTTAAAGCTAAATATTTCCCATGTTCCAATAATATCAGATTCAGTTTATGACTGCTTTGCATATTACGACCTGTGGGACCATTATAATGGCGGGTTTGCATTTTAACATTATATTGCGAAATTACTATATCCATTTTTCAGTTTTCAGTTTTGCATGCCATCGGACATAACATCGTTATGATTTCCATTTATCAGATTTGATACTTACAATACAGAATGAGAGAGTAAGATTAATTCTAGTTTGATATGTGCATATTTGAAAACTGAATGTTTTAATAATCTGGCGTGTTGCGGAATGAAAACGACAGTCAGCAAAGGTAAAATAACTTTCATTATCCATTTTAAAATTGGCATCATATTCAGTGTTAATTCGGTGATGAGAAGTTTTTGTAACAAATACTCTGTTCTTATTTCTTCCAATTAGACACAATGCCTGTTCTTCAAAGTAACTCGTTTTATGGAGGTAGATTGTCACTCCAACGTTTTCGTGGCCTTCCTGTGCTTCGCTTCCCCGGAGATGATTCGTCTCTGGCAATGTTCACTATTCGTTCTTCTGCCATGCGTGTGATATGGTCATTCCGTTCAATTTTTCTGCTGAGTACCCAATGGTCGATATTCTCGATCTGGCATGCTTGTTTCATATCCGCGCTTCTTTCCTTGTCCCGCAGAGTTTTCCAGATAGTCTTCGAACTATCTTCATCTCTATTGTTTCCATAATTTGCCTTTTTTTTGTTTCGGATCTTGTTTCTGCCGCATATGCCAAGATGGGTCTTATAGCAGTTTTATAAATACGGGCTTTTACTTCTGCTTTCATGTGGTTGTTACAAAATCTTGAATCGTTGATTAGTGAAGCCGTTATTTTTGCTTTGATAGCTTGTGCCCCTGATCCTTTTCAGCTTCAAATTTATATTTCCAGGTATCTGAATTTCATCTCTTGATGTACTGTCTTGGCACCGACCACTATTTTATATCTCAGAGGTGTTTTAGACGTGGTCATGCATTTCGTCTTAGGCATTAATATTGTCGTCCCCAGCCTTTTTGCAATTGTGTTAAATGTACATAGAAGCCTCTGCAGATCATCTTCATTTTCCGCCATTAAAACTGCATCATCAGTGTAGCATAGGACTTTTACCTCTCGACCGATTCGGCTTCGATATTCTCTTTTCCTGCAATCTTGTCTTTTTATTTCGTCCATAATAATGTTGAATATTACTGGGCTCAGTTAGTCTCCTTGTCGTATACCCCTCTGCGATTATTGGTTCTGTGAGTTCGTTTTATATCTTTGTCCGTATTCGGTTATTTCGGTAAATATCTTCAATAGCTCTGATGATATTACTCGATATTCATCTGTCATAGAGGACATGCACTATATCTTCCAAACCTATCGGGTCGAATGCCTTTTCCAGATCTATGAAACAGAAGAATGCTGGTTTATTATGCTCTATAGACTTTTCGGTTATCTGTCTAATAACAAACACTCCGTCTGTACATGAATGTCCAGATCTAGGCCCTCGCTGTTCTTCACAAGTCATTTCGTGGTCGTGTTACTTCTTGTTTTGGAGATCAGCATTGGCCGCCCATATCATGAGATTTAACGCCTTTGGACTTTTTCCTTTGGGGTTTTTTAAAGTCACAAGTTTATGTGAACAAACCAACAGCGATTGAAGCCTTAAAAGATGAAATTCAAAGCTGCATCTCTGAAATTCCGCAAAATTTATGCCCAACAGTCCTTGAAAATTTCATGAAAGAGCACGTCTGTGCCTGCAAAGCCGAGGCGCTCAATTGTTCGATGTCTTATTCCGTTCATAACCTTATGATGTGTACTTCATTTTTCAATAAATATATTCAAACTTATGCCACAAATATATATGTTTCATATACGTGTAATCTTCCTATAATAATCCTCTTGTATCTCGGCCTTTGTGTCTGTTCCAACAGCTTCTAGGGCAGCTTTTTATTATTTATCAACAGTTTTAACAGTTTTAATTTATAATGTGTTATTCATTTAAAAGCCAATTAGTTTTGCACGTCAGCTCCCTACAATGAATTTGTGTATTTAACAGATCTAAGTAACGTGGTCTTTTTAAGTTGGCTGCGTAAGAACAACAAATCGTGATCCGCTGAAAAAGTAACGATCCCGAAATGCCACACCTTTTCAACTCAAAAGACCTCCAACATCGGGTAAATATATTAAGTTTCGGAGTCATTGTTGGCCCGCCATTGGAGTGGATAAAGAGTTTGAGCAAAACAATAGATACAATGGAAACGTTTTGAGTGAAAATCAAGTTTGCGAATAAGCCGGGGGTCATATTCTCGGTGAATTACCTGAGCCAGCAGTAAACTTGTTAAAAACATTCGGTTGCTCTTGACAGAATGTTTTCCCGTTAAAACTTTCGGCACAATAGAGAAAGCTTTTACCTTATGCTGAACGCTTTCACCGGTTATACCCATTCACCTTTGACCCACAACTACATGCGGTAACGAAACCTCTAACGGGCTCTCGTGGCTTCTTTGATAACAAAAGTGCGTTAGCTACCAGCTACATTGCAATAAACGGCGCAACAATATCTCTAAATTAGCGATTTAAAACAGCACAATGTATTTAAAGAAAAGTCATTCGGTTGGCTTTTATAACATTTGCCAACATTGAAATTAGTTGCTAAAAAGTTCTTCCTATTATTGCTAGAGTGCTTTCAAATAACTTATGGTTAACTTGTCATTTTGCTAGATAATTGGAAATAGACAAACTACTACATCTAAATTACAAAGGTAGCAACGACAGGTATTTCTTATTTTGCATGTAAATTGGTAGCTTCTCAATTGCATTAAAGATAAAAAGCTATTGCTCAATCAATAAAAAATGTGCACAAAACTGTGGGTCAAAACTGCTTTTCGCGTTATATTTTTAAACGCAAACATCTTTTCGTGTATGTAAGATCTGAATTATTGGATTTATCACGTAAAGGTTTTGCCTTTGATCGTGGTTGAACAATATAAAACATATTTCCATTGTTTTTATTTCAACTTATACAGTTTTCAACTTATACAGAAGACGTAGCAATTTTAAAGTAATAATTACTCAAATTTTTTTGCCACAAAACTTGGCAATTGAACATAATCATAGTCTAAATATCAAAATCTTATGGTAAAAAAGAATTAGAATATATTAAGTAGAAAGCCTTATATATTAAATAATACAGAGTTTTCGCTTCTTCATGGTTGCATATTTGTAATATACATATAGACGTTTATATTATACGATACATACAATGACATGAAAAGCTATTATAAAAACTCAAGTCACAATAAGGCTCAAAACTTGGATGATTTTGTACCATCAAGAAGCTTCTTTCAGCTCCTTGAAAGCGGAAAATACTGTGTATTTGAAATTGCATTTTATTCAATCTATTCAACTTCGAAGGTTGACTTGAAAAGACAACATTTTTTTGAAAATTTTTAGCATTCGTTTGACATACGGAGTTTTCTTCTTTAATAAAATTATTATATTGAATTCGAAAATCTATTTTATTTTCACTTTCAATTCTTAGAGCTATTTAACTGTTTTGACACCTAAATAATTAAAAATCGCTAACCAATTCAACGTGTAAAAAATGAGATTAGTTCTTATGATTGCAAAGACATTGAAGAAATAATGCTATTTACCAGACAATGAAAGAAGAGAGACAATGATTGATGATTTCAATACGAGGATTGACCGTGAAGGTAGCATAATGCTGCCTTGACATAAGAAGCACCATAAGATATATCTTGGCATGCAGAATCAATAAGCAACTGTTCAAACGGCATTTAATAAAATTGTATATTTGAAAAACAGCAACAACCAGAGAGACGAGATTCAACAGCTTTCGTTCTTGTAAACAGAACTAATCCATAGTGAGTATAACACGGTTATAATTAACTATAATCCGACGATGTTCCTAAAAGTTAAAAGTATCGGAGTGCCAACGGAAGAAGTCAGGCAGCCGAAAACCCCTGGAAGAAGGTAAGAAATAAAGAAACCTTTAAATTGAAAAAGAAATGGAAACGATGGAGACATATCGCATGAAGTAGACGTTGATAAACATACTTGGTCTGTACTATGAAATGTGTTAAAGCTTAAGTGCCAAATATTCACGAAAACTTAACCAAGAATGATTGAACCTAGAATAGTAAGAACCCGAAAAAACACGAAACAAAACCGACAGAATAGAAGTAGCTCAGTAAAATCATTGAGAAAGACGGGATTGGAAGCGGCAAGTTCAGAGAGAACCAAAAAACTTAATCAGGCAATAATAGTAACGAAAAGTGGAAAATTGAACAGAACGTCAACGATAAATGTAAAATAGGCTTGAAAGCTTTAATTCCCTTTTAATTAACAACATCAGACTGATTCAGTCGACACTGAATGAAGGATACGCCTACGTTTGCCAACATTGCAAGCAAAAACCTCAATCCCTTCGAATTGAGATGTTTTTTTTAAACAATATTCGTTTTTTCAGAATTTATGATTAAGACGTTTCTATTAAATCAACTATTAAGGACTAAGAAGCACTCTTCAATCCGTTTGGAATTGATTTGCATCTTTACCTTGTATGATCAAGTTAGTATCACTTGAAAAATGTATTACAGATTGGTTAGATTCAAGATCAAGATCAACCTTCGAGTATAAATCACAGATAAATATACGAAGTATTATTGGACCCAAACCAGTGAGATTTGATCGAAGTTTAGATTTTTGGGATTGTCTATTTTTTAATATGATGAATAACTCCATTGTGTTGTTTAGATATGAAGACATGTCCTCAGTCATTCAAAGCATTACCGCTCACTCCGTAAAGTTTCAGTTTTTCACAAGTAATTGTTCATTAAGGCCTTGCATCATTCTATGAAGATACAAACTTAATATTAAAATTAAATTATCTACTTTTCCATTGGAGAAAACTAAAAAAACTGGAGTAAAAATACTGTCGCAAACTTTTCTTAGTGCAAATACGCAAAAGACAATATTTTAAGAATGTTCCACGGAAAAAACGGTTTTGGACTGTGGCAAAACTAATGCTTTCGGTTAGTGATCAGTAACTTAAAAGGAATAACTTCTAGACAAGGAAAACTGACTTATGGGTCATAAAAGTGTGACCAGGCTTGCACATTTTTTTATAAATTTAGATCGACATAACTGACGTAATAAGTGAACGCATTGTAATAAAGGTTGAACAAAGTTGATTAAAGAATCCGACTTTAAAAAATGTTTTAAACCATTGAGTTTTTCTAATTTAATCAAAAATTCTTAGGAATGTCTGATTCTATAAGTAAAATTATCATTCATTAAAGTACTCGCTTATTAGCTGTGCTGATTTACACATTGAAGCAATAGGATTTTTACTCATTTTTTAATGAGGAAAACAACGATTGAAAGTGCAAATAAACWTATTGTTGTATGTGTCTCATTTAATTATTTCAARATATTTTGACAGAWTTTTKTTTTYTGTATTACCCCAACACACATACAACACTTYCAGAAGAATGGCGCTTATTTTTATCTCTTCAAATCTATAATATTGGAAGCTTTTTAGTCAATCTGTTTAGTCACATCTTTTTTCAAATATTCGTATGGTACCACGAATTTTTACAAAACTAGCTGTGAATTTGTTTCTATGTAGACTCATGTTTTTATGAAGCAACCGAGTTCATCCGCCTTGGGCAAGTGAAGAATTGAGYGTCTTGGTAGAAAAAATTCCAGAACTTTTTATTTGGTGGCTGRAATCAACCAATTTTTTGAGTTGATGAAGACTCACTTCGCCTTTTCATGAGATTTCTGATGAACGCAAATCGGATGTAAATGATTGAACCAAGACACTCAAGAATTATTCACATGCTTGCACGGATGAACTCGATTACTTCATAAAAACGTGAGTCGAGTCTACATAGAAAGAGATTCACAGCGAGTTTCAGTAAAATACATCGTACCATAGCTTGACCATCAATAGCTGACTAGCCGGAGATAGTTTTCTGGGGTCATATGGTCTTCATTAGAGCGAAAAAATACATATATCAGTATTCTTTTGATTATGAGCTTAAAGGACACCCTGTATTACTGACAGTGTTTTTGCACGTTAACTTCCATCATCGGTTATAAGGTTTTTGTGGAAAAAGCTCAGAAATGATTGAAGTTATGAGAAATTTTACTTTACCGCAAGGTCGATACACCCAATATATAATCCAAAAAAGTAAAATATCTGCAATTGCCACGGCGATTTTAACTTATTACAGATGTCTCTACAGGTGTCTTGGGTACGACATCGCGACGTTCATTTGCTGACTGTCGGTCCGTATACTTACACAAGCGATCAGAGGTTTCGAGCCATCCATGAACCGCACACAGAAGACTGGACGTTACAAATCAAGTATCCTCAACACAGGGACTCAGGAGTCTATGAGTGCCAAATCTCCTGCACTCCTCATCTCAGTCATTTCATTCACCTAACTGTTATTGGTAAGTAACTGATTTTTCACCACGCTTCTTTGCATACAAACTTTAAGGCTTTGTAAGTGAGAAGAATAACAACTTAAAAGCATTGAGTCAAAAAAAGGGCAACATTTGTCTTACTCAGTGCATGCCAGTTAAATTGCACCGGAGGTCAATTTGAATAGAATCCGTCGCTTTTTTCAAACCAGACCGAAAAGCCATCAAATACATCGACTGTCGCTATAAAGTTTCAATGAAAACAAATTATTCGAGCTAAATCACGAATTATAAACTTTGTTGCTGCCTGGAAAGTTTCGCTTAACTTTTCACTGAGAATGTGTCTGGTTGATTAACTGATATTTTCTCAGATTTCAAAATAGCTCGCAAATTTTCAAATGCATGCATCCAACTCGTTATGCTGTGGAAAACTTTTTACGATTGTTCGTTAGGAACCGCCAGAAACTGCATTTATTTTTATGCGACTAATAAAAACGGTTTTCACATCATACAATGTTGAATGCTAAAATTGAATTCTATGTAGATCGCCGCTTAAATTTCATGCTCGTATTGATCAGATGCGAAAAACGATAGTAGTTAATGTAATCTAGTAGCTACAGTATAGGCTCTAAATGAAATCGCTGACCGATTAATAATTTTAATTATGTAATGTTTGTATGGATTTTCAATTCCCTAACGGTATAGCTTTTTTACATTCAATTTTCACAATTTGTACGTATAGATCCATTTAAATAGGAATGAGTCTACAAAGCTCATCGCACGTTTGATGCAGCAATTTCTATAAATCAACATCTTCTTGGAGCATTGATTTTGTATGAAGAATGTTTATACTTTATTATATGAAACTGATTTGGTTGCGTCGAAATTTAGGATCCAAGTCTTCGGTTTTTTAAGAAGTTAGACTAATCAGCTAATGGCCCGTCTTTTACTGAAGAATTACGTCAATTTTAATGTTGGAAAAAATGCGTATGACAAATAGTATGAGCTTCGGAGTTAAACATTAAATCAGCTACTAAAATCAGAAATTATAAAAATAATAATTACTAATCATTTAGACGCAGCATCATTCAATCTGTCAGTAAAAATATAGTGCCGAAATTTAAGAGAACAGAAACTATAACCCTATAACTATTCAACCAACAAAGGAAGTAAATGAAATCAGAAAAACAAAATTAATCTGTCCGAAAATATATTCGCGTAATAAAAGAAGCATTTAAATAAGTTACTTTAACAAAAATATGTTCTTAGAACATATAAGATACAATGTCAACTGAGGACGCAAAAGAATATGAAGCATTTTGTATGACTTTTTCAGCGAGAATATCGACATTTTAAAAACTGTAGGCAAAACAGTGAGATGTTTTACTAAAACGGAATAGCGAATGCAAACCTCAGTCACCATTTGCCAAACTATGCAGTAGCTTATGAACTGAAAACTTAATAAGGAATTGAAGACATTTGGCTTCGTCCAAACTCGATTTGCTCTCTGTATAAAGTATATATTTTCCTAACGGAATAATAAGTTTGCGGCCGTATGGACGGAGGCTGGAGGTGACTCAAAGATCAACGAAGGAATTTGAAATATTCTATTTAGATGATAGATTTAATCTTATTTCTCACGCTGGTTCCACTGAAAAGCTCCAATTATTGAAAATCATATGCATCTTATTCACAACTCAATATGAGATTACAAATCAAATTAAAATTTGCTTAATTGCCACAGAAACAGTCAACCAAGCGTTATGGACCAAGCGAACGGTAAAATCAGCAGTAAAAACAATAAAAATATAGCACATACAATAACGAGAAACAATGAAAAGCACAAATATAACAAGTAGAAAAGTATTTGGGACGAAACGATAATGAAATTGAGTTACTAATACCGAATGACAAATCAAAAAACTATTGACGGTCCTTTTGATGTAAATCGAAATACTTACCCACTTAAGCAGGCTGATCATATCAAATAGACAATATACGACCCCGAGCAGTAATCCAGCTAAGGAATACAGCAGAAAAAGAAGATCTCTCAATCTGGCCCTACAATAGCGCTGAGGTCGGAGACCTTTATTCAATTAATTCACACCACCCGAGACCTTTATGTAAAACAGAAATAATGGTTTAATAAAAATTTTAAAATTGTCTTTAATTATAATCGCAAATTGATTGTATTCTAAAGCTCAAAATCACATGGTCCTTCTTTAACAGATACAAATAATGAGACAGTTTAAATATACCAAAAGTTTAAAAGAAATATTTCCATTAATCCGTTCCTATGTTAGGCGTAAAAATTCAACCTCATACGAAATTTTTTTTAATTAAATTCAGCAAGTACAAAAAACCTTCCAAATAAATTCATATTGTTATAATGAAATATTCGGAATGCCTTGCAAGTAGTTGTTATAAAACAATATAAAGGCTGTGATGTTGAATATAATTTCAGTTAAATTTCCATTTTTGTGAGTATTCTTTAAGGGCGAATTGCATTTTTCAAATTTTCAAGTTTAATCTGGAGTTATTAATAGTTAAAAATGTTCTCGTTTCTTTGCCAGTTCCGCTGTATTCATTTAAAATATTAAATCAATTTATTTCAGCGCTTTGAGTTTGCTAAACTCAACCGAGGATAACCCAACAACTTCTTAATCAGCTTAATCTGAAAGTCCAATTTAATATTTGATATAATTTAAACAGAAAATGTATAAAAAGACCAGAAATGGAGAAACGGTTGGTTAGTTTCCTTTTATACGCAAACGGTTTTTAATATTGTCTGTTGCCGGTCAAATAAATCGCGTTTGCCAAAAAGTTAATTATTTGATCTTACGTTATTTGATTGATGGCGATGGTGAGGAACTAAAATATATTATTATTATCAGTGAACTTTATTTTGTTCTCCTTTGGTCTTATTTTGTTCGTTATTTGCCTGCAATTGCTTTTAATTTACTTATTAGTTAAAAAGTTCTGCATTGCTAAAATTTGCTTTAGCGATCAATTTACATTACAGTGGAAATTTGGAGTATGGGACCTGCCTTGAAATTTGTCTTTTATGTTACTAATTCAATTAACAAGATATGCGCGATGCTATATTTAGAGAAGGTATTTTCATGGCATAATAAATAAGAACTATACTGCGTATTATAATCTGACTAATAGAAGTTAACGAACCCTTATATTAGGGCATAAATTTGAAGGGTGTTTTTCAACTCAGTTATACCGTAGGTATATAGATAGGGTAATGAGAATTAAACGCGACACATAAATTTAAGGATTTATAAAACATTCCTTCTTTCTAGCTATTGATTTCTTTAAAGTTTCGTTGAAACATCTCCAAATTAAATTTCAACATCCTGTAAATTCGCATTAAATTTCAACATCCTGTAAATTGTCATTTATGAAGCAAACTGGACTTATTTTCATAAGTAGAATGCATGAGGGCATTAAACTAATGCCCTTTTCCCATGAAACACCTTGTATTTTAATAATGGCATGATAGAAGGAGATGAACCGTGAAGTTTCCATTTGGTTACTTTTATGAAACATGTTTAATTGAATACCAAAAAAGCGATAAAATCAAATAGTTCCCACTTCAGGCATTTGGTTAATTTGCTCATGGAAGAATTTAGTTAAATAAATGCACTTAAAATAATAAATAATATTTTCCAAAATGTATCGGTTTTTAGTTAAACTCAAATGTTGAAAAATAAACTTGGAACTCTGATGATTAACACTCGAAAATAAGGATAGCTTCGGAACAATAAATCCTGGAGAACAAAAACTAACCCAAACTAACTCATTGACTAAAAATATCCTACAAAATAATTGAAAGTTGCAAGTTTCGTAAGCGAAATTTTACCATAATGTGTTGTGAAATATATACTAATAAAAATAAATAACTTACTAATATAGTATAATCTGGATATGAGTATATCTGAAGGTTAATATACCTTCAGAACAGATATAAGATAATAATATATAAGGTAATAAAAAGTAACCTAAAATAATGGAAATGTAAAGTTACCGAAGAAGAGTTTGAAGAATTAGGCGTCTCAATTGGCAGTGTTACTTCTTAAGAACAATTAAAAAAATGTTGTAACGCCTAATTTATTGTGCAAATTGCTTAATTCACTTTGCTATGATTTAAGTCATAATAACTTGCAGTTTTAGGAGAAGTACTTGATTTATTATGCAGTTGACAAGAAAACTAAAAAGCTCTGTTTTTTAATTTGTATTTTCTGAAACAGTGTTATTTACTGTTCGGTTGATATCCAGCGGTAAATCTCGAGGGAAATCGTTGTATCCGATAACTGGCCGCTTGGTCCATATATCCAGTTTAAGCTCAGTAGGTTTTTTATCCTATGCCATTTCAGTTGATGGGGTTCAGTTACTCGACTAATTTTACTTTATTTGGTTCACATACCTACCGAACCGGCTCGGGCATAAATCTAACTTTACTTGCCGAATGGAAATGTCCTTTCGCTATTTGCAGCAGAGAATTAATTTATCAGCTTTTGTCAATCGCATATAGTCTGGGCGTTCTGGAATGGCTAATTGATCACTGCATTTTCAAACGCAGAAAAATTAATTGGCCAATTTGAGTATTTTAATTGTTGGAGAATAATGTTTGAC
>NW_026018715.1:5667226-5673068 GCF_020466585.1 Dendroctonus ponderosae
ACTGGTATAAAGAACCTGCCAATAATCGGCGCTGTGTTTAGCTCCAACGTTTGTGAGTTTCCTTCTACGTGCTTCTGATATAGTAATTTTATGATCAAAAAACAATCCTATGCATTCAGCAACCACACGTGCGGAGAATAGACAACATAACAAATCGTTAAATTAATTAAATTGTATCGCAGGATTGCTACGAACCAGACATCCCAAAACGCCAACCTAAGCATAAGCTGAATCTATGGTCGAAAAGGCAGATAGCCGATACAACGATTTCCCTCAAGATTTACGAGAGGACGTTTCTCTCAATATGATTTTTGTTCTTTGTAACGCAGACATTTCGCAATTGGGTTGGGAGTTATTTATGAGATTACGACTTGATTAATTCCACTGCACCAGAAGGTACTGATTAACATTGGTTACTGTTTCACTCGAGTGTAAGTGTTTATTTCCACTATTTCCAGCAGAATTCTAAATTCAAAATAGGAAAGATGGATTATTTTGCATCTTGACTATTCGTAGAAAATATGTTTGAACATCCAATCAAATGGCGACCCAAAACAGATAAGCTGATGGATTCATCCAAATGCTTGAGGCAACCGCAAATAATATCGAAGTTTACCTTCTTAGTAAAATTCCAAATACTTTTCACTAGTAATATTTTACTGTGCATAACTAACAAGTAATAAAAAGATTATTAAATGGGGGTAAATAGGGTGTACTTTTATTAAGGATACTTGATTCCAGAGTTGTTTTTAAGGCATCCTATTTACTTAAAATAAAATTTGCCAGTGCAGATCAATTAATGAACGAAATCTGATATTTCCTTTATTTGTCTTTTTTGACAATATGAGTAATAGCAAAATATGTAGAGTGTGTTTTGAGTAAGCATTAAGGAACTATTTGATGCCTTTTTTACCAGTTTGAAAAATATTATTTCCTTCAATTCATAAATAAACATTGATTTATCGGCTACTTTTAAACAGTTTACAACATATCTATATGAAGATATGAAGCAACTTCAGAAGCTAAACGAGTGCAATCGAAATATTATTTGTAGTTCTTAATATTTTTAATTTTTGCCTTTGGATAAAATTGGTTTGTGCTTAGAAATATTTCACTCCATAAATGTTTCTATCTTCTTTTTTTTCCTTCTGTATTCTCCCTAAGTAAGATTTGGTTTCCTTCTCCGCAAAATTTCGCCTGTTTTCAATTATTAGAAACTTCCGATGTTATCTATTGTAAAATGATAATATATTGTTTAAAACTATTTAATTCACATACGTATTGTAGATCCGAAAATAGCCCTAGTTTTCTATGTGAACGATGGCTCAAAAATGGTTTCTTGTGGACTTACTTACTTAATTTAAAAAATCTAAAACTATAAAATTCTTGAAAACAGATACAGATATTTTAACGAAATTTTTCAGGACATTTTTTCAGACCTAAGATAATACCCCTTTCCCATGAAACACCTTGTATACTGCTTACTGAGATTTTGTAAAGCAAATTTTAAAAGAAGCGTTAAAATTTAAGTTGTGGAATAAGAAAATTGCCTAAAATTTTAGTGAACAGTGCAAACTGACTGATTGAACTAGATGTTGAATCTTAACCAGTGTTACAGAATAGATTAAATTTTCAACTATTTCTGAGAGATCAGATATTTTAATTTTGACCAACTTTCTTGTATTCCATTTTAGACTTCAACACTTTGAAATATTTGTGAAATTTGATTTTGAGGGAGAAGTCTTTGGAACGTTTATCAAAAAATGTATGCATCAGCGTTCAAAAAATGTTTTTTATATTCCTTCTAGAGGAGAAGCGCCCACAACTTTCTTACAAACACAACTGTCTTACAAAATTCCATGTTATATTTGAAATACCTACAGTTTACGAGACGATTTTCAAGGGACTAGAGCTTTGACTAACTTCTGACTTCATATTTTCAGCCAATTTTAAGAGAATTCAAATGAAAATGTTTTCAACTTTATCAGCTTCTTCAGAGTATCAACCGCACTCATATGGCTAATTTTAGTCCAATATCTTAAAAAAATATCTTCTAGATACGGGACAAGACAGACGGGACAATTACACATATAYGCATATATTCCACAGAATCGACTGACATTCGTCAATTTTACAAAAACAGTAAACTTCACACACTGGGTTTTATATGATTATAACATAAAAATATTAGAAACTGTTTAAAGTATAATTGAGCCAATTTCGTTATTGATMATCAATGATCACTTGCTGATGTAAGTATACATGAATGTTTTCCATGTTGAAATGTTACCGTATATTACGTAAGTATACAYGAATGTTTTCCATGTTGAAATATTTTGGGCTTATAAAAACCTTATCTTATAATTAGTTTTAGAGTATGTTTAATTTTAACATTTGTTTCTAAAGGCGAGTCAATAAACAAAAAGTGGATTAAACAAAATCCGTATCTACTACGAAAGGAAAACAAATCATTCCAGCGGCTTGAACTGAGCAAAATGACAAACATGCAGCACTTCCCAAAAGGATTTGATTCAAATTGATCTTGCGCTAACATCGGAGAACGATTTAGCCGTTCGTAAATGAGTAAAACAAATTCGGTCGTTTTGTTCCAGGTTTTAGCTGTACCAGCGAAATGGGACTCGCTTTATCACGCCTTCATGCTTTACTTTTTTTCCCCAAATTAAGAGTCGTAAAATGGAACGGATTTAAGTATGTGTGTGTGTGTGTGCGGATGGAGAAATTTGGAAATTTATTCAAATGGCACTGATAAAGCCATTAAAATTTTACACGTTCCTCCGATCCCAGTTAACGATTTCCTATAAACTGTAGCCGACGAAACTTCTACAGCGCCCCTGATGCGAAAGCAACAGAATCCCTGAGATGCTTTTAGAGAAGCCAACGTTTCCAAAACAAAGTATAACAGTAGTTGTAATCATGAGGGAAAAGCTGTTATGGCCATAATGGTTTTCAGCATTTATACCGGAAACATAAGCATGGGGTTTGCATTAGCAAGCACACCATTACTTATTACCCTGGGCCATGTTAAAGTTGCCCTAGTTATTTACGCCCAAACTCGATATTTGCCTTTTGCCAGAAACTCGTATTTCAAGTTATCATATTTTTATCTTTTGAGGTTAAATAATCGGCTATTAATAATCATTAAACTGCCAGTTGGTAAATTTTTAAGACTCGATATAATTTTTGCGGTATTTCTAATCGGCACCCTTTCCGCTGCTCCCCCAATTAGTTAATGATCATAAATCTACGTAATCGATGCCCGTAATGAGACCATAAAGGATGTGGGGTAGCGAAATTACAAGGTGTTTAATATAATTTCCATAGTTCCGTAATAATTAGCGAATCTGTCATGGTTTGCAACCTCCAAAAGTTAGATATCAACGACAAATTTCAACTTAATTATTTRGTTTAATTAGCCGTTTGTATAKGTCGTGTTTGCATGKTGAGACAYATTTTTTTAATATGTTYAAACAAATTGAYRGGGGGTTAAGATATTACTRTASAKGGTGTATTAAGTTGGCGACAAAGTTAAATGCCTCTTTAATTACAAGAGATTTAACATATTCCCAGGATATGTAATGCATTCGACAGAATGTATTCTGATATGATAACTAAGCAAAATATTACTAGGGACCTATTTCGGATTGAACTATGAAATTAGGTTAAAATACATGGTGTTAATGGAAACATGTTACAAACTTTGTGTACTCCTCTCAATAGACTAGATTATTTGATTATGCAATTTATTAATTAATAAAGACATAAATTTGGTCGGCAATTAATGACCGAATCAGAAATCATGTAAGATTAGATGTAAGACCAAAACTCGAGGTTCGCCAACCTCAGGCACTCCCAGCGCGGGTTTCGGGGTCGCTAATTTCAGGCTAAACCCAGCTGGCGAGAGCTAGTAGGCTCGAACGGGTCCTGGGGGTGCCTGAGGTTGGCGAAGCTCGAGGTGCGCTTTTGGTTTTTTCCTTATATAATACTTAAAAAATAACTTTAGCTATTTGCTCCTGGCCGGATTGATTCAACAACAAACATGAAACCCTTATGTCCTTTTATATCTGATCATTTTGGTCCAAATCAACTAAACCTTAGTACAAGTTAAAGGAAGAGAACAGCTTCGTTCTAAGTTGTGAGCTAATTTTAGTATCATCGATTTTATGTTTTACTAATATTTATTTGTGCGAAACATTTTTAATTTTTTCAGTAGAAGAAACCACAAATACTTTGACAGACTGTTGATTACTTTTAAAGTCATTAGAACAACGAGTAGCTTCTAAGTTGAAACCCAATTATTTCTGAAAAAAACATCATAAATCCACTTTGGCGTCACCACTAATACGAGCCATTTGCAATGGTAGTTCTTTTTATTTTTAAATAATTGCTCTCATTTGTCTAAACGGTTCGCGATTGCTGTGATTATCGAACTTCAACGGAATGGCCATGTGTGGGAAAATCGATAATTTCTCTGGAAACGTTTCGTGTTACTTGAAATGAACGCAATCATTGATGAAGGGCTACCGCTGGCATATATGTATCCAGGATAACGTCTCAATGTTACCGTATATCGTTAAATGGGGCAACATTATTTATTTCAAGAGAGCACCCAGACGAATACTGGCAAGTATGTTGAACAAATATTCGAAGACATTTCAAAATAGGTAACTTAAAAAGGCAGGATTGCAAAATAACTAACAGAAATTAAAGGTATGTGTGTGTGCTATAGTGTCTATTTTTTTTTTTTGAAAGAACCATTTAATCATCACATGCTATTGCATGATTGTAGATGTTAAGAAAAACCTGCTTTGAAGTCGCAGTGAATTATTCTGAATTTCTCTTGAAGTGGAGAAGATAATTTAATAAAGAGCATTTGTAAGCAAGTAACAGGTAAAGCAATTACTATACACTTAAAAAAATTCAAAAACATGTGCAAATTGCATTTTTTTGAAGGCCTATTTCATAACAACTTTTCATTCAAACCATTGCTAAAACGTAAGCGATTTCTCAATATCGGAAATTTGTAATTTCGCCGGATATGAGATATTAGGTCCAACATGTAAATTTTTTCTCAATATTGGAAAACATACAGCGTATAATTTAGACACAAAGTATTTCGTGTTAAATAGCGGGAGGAGAAAACTTTGCCAACTTTTTAGACCAGAACTTTGAATTTATACATGATAGATTATACTTTTTTGTTAGAAAGATAAATGCTTGCTGGGAATGATTTAAATAGATGATGTTACATTTTGCGCACTTCATCCAGCTTTTAAAATTATTTAATTTTCCAATTTGAAAAGCAACGAGAAAAGAAAAGCTAAAAATAGCTTTTCTATCTGGAATCGTGATTTCCAACGAAGCCTATAATACCTAAATAACCTAAAAAAACTGAAAGCAACAAAAATGTATATCGTTTCTTCTGAAACTCTAAGGAAAACGTTTTATAAGTGAGTTGCACCTCCTCAAAGCTTTTCGAGAAACGATGTAAATATCTTGAATCTTTTTTTTTCTTTTGTATCTTCCATCGGACCTTTCTTCTTTCGTATTCACGTATGCAAGTATAAAATCAATTTTTCGCATTTATTTTCTTGTTATGTTTCAAATTGGACAATACATTTGTTAAGGAATTGTTAATCGTTAGTGCTGCTAAAATAATTGAGAATAGAATTTAAATAATTGAAGCTCGAGATACCAGTAGCAACGGTTGTTTGTAAAACAAAAAAGTAGTTGTTGATAGAGACTCGATTATAGAAAAGGCACAAATAAAGTATCGTAGAAAACACCCAGTGGTCGTCATTATAATTATAAAATAAATACAATC
>NW_026018715.1:5674067-5680982 GCF_020466585.1 Dendroctonus ponderosae
AATATAATTTCATACAAAGCGTTCCCTTCTAGAAATTTGCAAGAAAATTTGATTAACGAATCAATTATATTTGGGATTATTTACACAAATATAATTGATTCGTTAATCAAATTTTCTTGCAAATGTACTTTAGCAAGTGTACTTGCAAGTGTACTTTAGCAAATTAAACGGGCAATTTTTCAATTTAAGGGTTTTTTGTCGGAATTAACGCAAATATTTTTTACTACCAACTACCAATAGAAAATATTGGACCATTTTCCAAACAGCCTCTTGTTGCTGAAGTGTATTTTTGAAGAAGTGCACTTACATAAAATCCTCATAAGATTACTCTAGAATGTTTCGCTTTCTTCGCTCTACATTTGATGGATTATTAATGGAAATGATATATTTAAATGACAGTATTCACAAAAATATCTCTAATTTCACCCAATTTTGAATTTTTACTGAATTTTGATTGAATGGTATTAAATTCAGTCGAATAGAAATACTCTACCGAACTCCATTAAATTTCAGAGCCTACGGGTGATCTATCAGAGCGGACTCCATTAAAACTGTCGCTGTCCTCACTCAATAGATTATGTTTGCAGACGCATCCCGTTTTCATTTGCTTTGTAATGCCTGGGATCTTAAATAAGCCCCGTTGAAGGAATACAAAAATCCATTTTCACTTGAATGATGGAGGCTGTGGCTCTTTAAAAATTTAATGAGATTGGAGAGAGAGGTGTCATGAACGTTTCTATGCTTCGGGCTTTTCGGATGGTAATGTAATTCTCCAACGTTTCAGCTTCAAGCCAGGCTTCGTGCCGGTTATTTATCAATTGAGGACAAAAACCGGACGTTTTTATAATTGGAAATTTTTCATTTGTTTACTTTCATGCTCTACTAACTTTTGATTAGCCTTAGCAACGACGAGAAATAAGCCTATATGCTTCGGAAATTACGACTTTTCATTACTTTATTACTTCAAACCGTGTCTTGGTATAAAAATTGATAAAAAAGTAATTGTGGCATTTGCCTCCGACTTCTCGATTTATTTTCAAACACTTTCTGCTATAAATAGACGCGAACGAAGTAATAAGATGTTGCCTATAGAATAATGCAATTCCTAGAAATAAACCTGCCTAGGAGGAAGAGTCTTAAAATATCAAGACTCATTTTTCCCGAATGTCTGGTTGTTCAATCGTGTTGAAATATAAAATTTCTTAGTACGTTTTTGTGGGTTAAAGAGCGTCTGCAACATTTTCTTGTGCCACATTTTTATTCTGAAGCAACGTGAATGTCACCCCTGTATTTCGCCAGAAATCTCTTGAGCCCCAGTAACGAGAATATTGTTTATTCACGTTAGCGTTTACATGAAAGTCGTCTGGCTACTGTAAACGTTTTCTAACGCTTTGATAATTGCCATTAACAAGACAACAAAATCAATTTGAATTTACAGAGTTTGTATTTTGTTTTTGTATTAAGGCATATTTACAGTTGTATACTTGAATAATTGAATTTCTCACATAAGACCGACGTATACTAACGCTATTTTCCCGCAAATAGCGTTTGCGTTTTTTGTCACAAAAGTATTCCCAAATTTCTGGCTCTGATTACAAAACATAGCGTTGAAAGACGATTGTTTTTAGCTTTTTATTGAGAAAATAAAATGTTGTCGTGTGCAATTTTGCCGAATTTAATTACGTGCTCTAAAACGATAGCGGTTCACAAAATTCTGATGCATTATAAGCATCATCCCAACTGGCAGGCATTTTCAGTAATCGAATGAAATTGTTTGTCACAACTGCAATTCCACTGAAATAAAGAAAATTCTAGATCAGCAGATGAGACTTGGTAGCGACTTTCAAGGACTCATTTAAAATATGGTTCGATAGAATAGTACCTCTTATTATTAATAAATAATAAAATATATAGAAATTTTCAATAACTAGTAATTATATACAATGCTTTTCGGAAATAAATACTAAGCATTCTAGAAAAGCAAACAAAATATTAGCAAACTGGGGTCAGAAGTACTACAAGCAAGTTTCATGAAATGTCAAGGCTTGGTGTGGAAAAGTTATTTTAGCGATTGGAAGTACGAAGCAAATGTGCAAAGCTTTATTCCGTTTCTTTTGGTATATGTGCATTTAACCATTCATCTAAAATAGACTGATGGTGGATTGGACCATTTGAAATATACAGAATTTACTTCAAAATGGAAATGTTCTTGCAGAAAAATATTGCTGAAAATAGAAATGTTTTTGCTTTCCTGAGGAGACTTAACAGTACGTACAATTTAAAGGGCTCCGTATTAATAAAAAAAAACTATTGCATACTAATAAAATCACCAACTAAAAATTATGTTGTTGATGTAATTAATTAGAAGTAAATAAAAAAACTAATAAAATGAATAATGAAATAAACATGGTATTATTTAGCATTGACAGATAGTACAAATAAATATTATAAACAATTTAAAAAAGGACTGCTGGCGGCATTGAGGAATTATTCGTTACCGTTACACAAAAACAAATAATTTTTCTGTGGAAAACTGTCCTCAACATTTTAAAATTCAGAACTGGTTCATCTTTTTGAACATAAGTAGCTAACTAACCCAAACTACTAATGCAAAGTACTTCCGTTTTATGAAAATTAACAAACATGTTTAAGGAATTTGTTCGTTCTAGATTATGCAACTTTGTAGCTAAAAATAAAATAATAAATACATCATACAATCCCTAGGTTGGGATGCAGGAAGGGTTTATCAACAAACAATGCTTTACCCTCCGGACTAAAGTAAATCTGATATGTCTAAGTTTTTAGACCTTGCTAAAGCTTTCGGCACGGTTGATCACAATATTATCTTCCTCCAGTTAAATAAAGAAGAAACAGGGAGTAGACAGTCCAAATAATAATATTAACATCAAACTATTCAAATAACCGTTGAATATAAGTTCTAGTCAATCATTTTCGACATTTACGTTATCATCAGGTCCGATAAAAACAGCAAAGCGTATAAAAGGAAAAAGAAAACTTACTCGTAAAAATTCAACAACTTTCAAAGACAAGAACAAAATTGAAAATTTGATTGAAATGAAACAAAACGTGTCGTGGAAAATGTATAAAATTAAATATTGGTCAAAATGTTTTAAAATTGTATGGGGCAAACCAAAATTACAGAAACATTTTACAACAACAAACATTTTACAGACACTGTTAAGTGAATAGTCTCAACAGTTGCAATATTAAAAGCAAAACAAAAAATTTCGAAAATTTTTATTAGCGCAAAAAATGGAAAATGAAAAATCCTCGTTTTCCCTTCAATGGAGTATTTCCAATTTGTCTTATTTTTAATATTTCAGTTACTTCAAAGTCATGCTTAATTAAAATTTTAGTCTCTTTCTGTAATATTAGTTTGTCTGATGCTCCTTATTTTGACTACCATTCCATTTTCCACCACATTGAAAACTCTACATGGGGACACTGAAAATATTCTACTGTCTTATGCGGATGATAGAAAAGTTATTTAGTCGAACAGCTCTTGGTGAGGTCTGGAGATTACCTATCAGAAGCTATCAGGAGCTATCAGAAGCATTAATGAGGTAGTTTCTTGGCTACAGTATACAAAATATTGTTAAATATGGACAGAACCAAATATATTTTGTTTAATGTGTGCTACAATAAGTTAAGTAACTTAGGTATTAGGCATGATACTGGTGATTGATGATTGACGTACTGATGATTTACTTACCATTACTACTTACATACTTACGATTACTCTCCAGAAAACTGATCAATAATATCGATTAATGAGGATGATTGTATACTTGTAGATCTTTGCAAGTGACTTCGGCTTGAAGTTTTTATGAGTCGTGATAGATAAAGAATTTGTACATATGAAACATATCGTCCAAATCAGCATATTTAATGCTGATTATATATGATGATAAGATTGACTTTTGCATTCGCGAGGCTCAGACGCAGAATACAATAAAAAAAGATTAGTTAAACTTGTATTGTTTTGTGCTTTGTATATGACATTGAAATTAGTACAAAGTGGGTGGTCAAAATTCAAAACAGACTTTCTGTAGTTATTAATTAAAGCGATCTTTATTTGCGGAGAGTGGGAGTAATACGCAAAACAAAAGTACAAATGCAGACATGTAGAAAATATTTTCATAAAGTTATGAGAAAATCGGAAAATTATATGTCATCAAGGTTTTTAACTGTTTGCTTAATAGTTTAAAACATTGTCAGAAAATGTATACAGAGTTTAATACTTGACTAATAATGGTTCTCGTCCCGTCTAATTTAAGCTTCTAATAAACATTAGAGTAATCGTCAATCAAACATGGAACAAATATTATTTCTGGGCATTGTTTTAAAACGCATTCCTTGCCTTATCTGAACGAAACTAGGCTAATGAAATGTATGAAAGTCATAGTGTGTTTGAGGTCTAAGCTGTGTAGTCCTCAGGCCATACAATACTAAGCCTACTCACAAACTTTATTGTCTCTGTGGGATATGCACAGGTAGCTGTACAGAGTTTTAGGCTACATATTGTGCTTATGTGTATTGTATTGTGTTAGACCTAAAATTTGCAAAAAAGCGGAAACCAACCAAACCAAGTTTATAATGTAATATTTGATTCTAAAGCTCTGAGATCGAGATAATTTAGCCACTTTCTGGGTTATATCATCTTGATCGCACGGGTTTGACTGAAAGTAATCTACTTGTTTCTGTTATTTAGCTATGGGTAAAACATGCCACATATCGCAAATCTAGAAATCAGAAACAAATAGCCCTCTAAATACTGCATATTAAATAAATACTAATCAACGTAAGGAAGGATGGAAATTTTGTGGCAATCAAAGGGGACTAATCCATATTTTAAAACAGTGACTATAACAGTAAATCATTCAAAATATGACAAGAAGAATTCATTACAAAAAAACGTATTTGATTGAATTCAAAATATGGACTGCTTTCCATTACTTTTAACTACATTGACTGATCAACAAGCGTTTTTGCACACCAAACATACACAAACACGCAAATATTGCTCAATAAATTATTTCTATCAACTTTCATTAGTTCCTCTTGTTGTCTTTTTGAAGCATGAAAACATTTTAATAATGCAGTCTACCACTTATGATGGTGCAACTTTCACTCTGGAAAATTATAATCCCTATTATTATATGCTCGTATGTACAAGTTTAATTTACTCCATACTGTTTTCTTCGGAGATTGTTTTTATTCGTGATGAATCATACCCAGTATCTGTGAACCAGTTAGACTTTCTTTCATTCTCTTTTTTCAAATATTTAATTGCAATGACTGTTGAAAAAATGCAAATAAACCATAAAATTCTTAAAGCATGCTGTAAAAATTAATAAATCACTAGCGAAAGAATTTTTTTACGTGGCAAAATCCCAAATGGGAGAATTTTCATTTCGGATAGTCGACGCTTAGGAAAAATGAACATATTTACACCTGCTGCGTATACGAGTAGATGTGGGAGACCCGTTTCTAGCAGAACTTAAATCAGGAAAACGTCTGAAATGCGATGGTTGTCCCATATTTGAACATGACAATGCATGCATTATTTCCCCGAATGAAGGTGCAAGAATTACTGTCTGAATCAGACAAACGTGTAATATTTCAAGCTTAAAAATGACGAATGTTTTCATCAAATTCACATATGTATGTCAGATATGGTAGTCTTGAAATTGTTTGCTCGTGAAACTGTTATTATTATCCGAACAAGAGCGCATGTAATTGCAAATTTACCAATAAAAGTTCACTGAGATTTTTAGCAGAAAAAATCTAAAGCCTTTGTTGCTTAATTAATTAAAAATTTATTATTTTAGATGCAGTGAAAACAATAATAATGTTCATCAATGTATGCTCACATGGGAAAAAGTTGCAAATGAAAAAAGTAAATTATCAAGAATAATCGTCAAAATATTCTTCGTTAATCCCTGTGAGCTTTGGAATATCTTCTGCATGCAGCACATCATTTGAACTCTCAAGTGCAGCAAAAGAGTCATTATTCTTTTATTGGTGAGAACTTAAATAAAAAATATATCGTACACCAGTTGAGAAGATGATTTGACTTATTTAAGCTCTCCGCTGCAAAAATTCCAATTTTAAGGGGGGGAAATATTCCATTGAAAATTGAGGATTTGTTCATTATTCGTCCATTCTAAAAATAGTCCAATTTGACTTGCAAATATAGAATTATTGGGAGAAAAATTTAATTTGCTTCAGCATCAATAACGTTTTCTTCATGACTTCATGTTGGCGTTCTTTTTTAAAGATGTTCTGAAGCTACTAATTGGGTTTCATTTTTAACGAACAGCTAATCTAGCCTGAAGTAAATTTTTGAATTTAAAATGATGATATTCTAAAAACCCACTAACGCCTTAATCTGTAAACAAACACTACACCACTTAACCTGTTTATTGATTATCGATAACTTTATCAAAACTTTTAAACCATTAATGTATACGACATGCATTTGTGAGAATGGATGGACAACAAACTTAGCTTAAGCGTCGTTCTGACAATAAAATATGGTTAACCATTACTTTCTAATAATTGTTGTAATATTTCATTTAAACATGGCTGTACAATTTAACGAAAGTGTTAATGAAACTCACTTTCGCAGCAGGCGTGCTAATTGTCAGTAATTTGTCGTTTTGATTTATAATTACATTCCAACTATTACAGCACATAACTCTCCCATATAGAATTTGAGGCGGTTAAATACCCTTAGTGTTTAACATGATTTAGTTTTATAGAAAAATTATGCATTAAAAGTAATATTAATTAGTTTAGTTTAATATACTGTAACGGAAATGGCAAAATGGTAAAAGAAATGTTTAGAGAGAAACTTCACTTCAAAATTTCTGGTCTTAAAATGTCGGCAAT
>NW_026018715.1:5681981-5687898 GCF_020466585.1 Dendroctonus ponderosae
ACCAGACTCAACGATGTCACATATCGAATCCAGAAGAGCCCTCAGGCAAAATTTAAAGTTGTCCACATTCACCGTTTGGCCAGATATAACGATGATTAGGAGTTACCTAATCGGGAGATACCAGGAGTTACCTAATCGGGGCGATCAGGGTTTAGAAGGGGGGGCAGTAGAACGGGAATGGCCTGGGGTACTCACGTTTGGAATGGGGGATCGAAATTCATTGTATTTCAGTAAATGGGAGCCCCATTTGGGCCCCATTTACTGTCAAATATGACACTGACAAGCGGGAAATTTCGCACCTGGACTGGAGATTTCGAGAACCTTCTGGGTTACCTGGAGGAAACTATATAAGCGACGACGAGAACCATGGGGAGTCAGTGAAGTGACAACAGCGACCGAGTTCAGAAGAGGTTAAACCCCGCGAGTCGGAAATCCGAGTTTTGCGTTTGTTATTGTTATTGTTTGTGAAGTTGACGTTAATTTAGAAGTTAGTTTGTTCCTGTTCCGTATTTAAATATATACCGAGGTAAATAAAAGTTGGAAGCTGAAGAAAGAGTTCGATACTCGGCCATCCACGGTACAATATAATCCCGAAAATTGCACTGCTATTCAAAGCAATTCTGAAATCAGATACTTTGAGAAAAGTACTTGTACTTGTTAGTAATATTTTACGATAACTACTGCAAGACTTTTAAATATCAAAATACATTCTGATATTATATTTCTTAATTAAATACCCTCAGGCTTCTTTGGAAAGTTTGCTAGCAGTCAGCTTTCCCAAAATTATAATTAATTGCAATATAACTTGATAAAACATTGAACTAACTAGGAAGCCGAAAGTGACTTCCTTTGTTGGCTAAGTAATAATCAAGTATTGCAATCTATCACTAAGTTCAAACTAGGCTATTTATTCCATAAGATGCTTTTTGCATTAGTGTAATTTGAAAATTACATTTTCTTTAACTCGACAAACAAAACCTTGTTTTGTTCCCTGATTTATTTGAAATTGGTGCATTTTTTAATTTTGGGTTTGATTTTATCTAAAATTAAAGTAAAAAGTTTGAAATTTAATATAGTATTGATTGAGAATGTATCTACTATAACATATCAATAATAAAAAAAAACGACATAAACGGATAAATTCGTTAAACCGACAAGTATTTGTCGAGAATAAATATCTAAATTCGTGAGAGCTTAAAATATCATCCCATTTTGTAAGAACTAGCTATTACTCAAATGCTTATAAACTTTGCCAAAAAGAAGTTATGGAAGAAATACAAAACAATAAAAAATTAACACCATCAGTTCGCAGAAAATGAAAATATTAATTTTTTCCGTTTCTGATTGCGCCAGTTTAACTGTAAACACATTCTAATAAATCGTCCTACAGTATTCCTATGAAAATCTGCAGTTTCAGACTTAATGCTTTACTTATATGACTTCTATGGTTCAAAAGTAGTATAAAAACCAGTCCTTCACTTAGCACTCTATTTACTTTCGATATGTTCATGACCTATCTAGAAAATGGTGTCTGGTTTTTGCAGCCCAATCACTTCTTTCTGTTTAATACATTTTATTCCTCCATTTCTTGGGCAGCTGTAGATGGAAAAAACCCAGACTTAAAAATTCTTTCATTCAATTCAAAAGTGTTGTATCACTTCATGCTTGCTTATATCACTCTCTTTTGTTTATTAATAACACAATTAATTGAATGGAAAAATTGATCATTTTCCTAAAGAAAAAACCAATTTCATGCAATCAAATTATAATTCTAGTTTCCAAAGGTTTAATGTTCCGGTCAGGCCCCTATCGACTTTTCGAATTTCTTCCCTATTGCACGGAAACGAAACAATTAACCTAAATATGCAAAATTGAGTATGTGCTCCATTTTCTGCTGGCACTTTTCAAGAATGCCGATATAGAGTTATTTTTCACCCAATGCATGCTTTCACCTTCATGCCTAATCTTTATCAATCGAGCTGAACGCGAACTTTCGGGAACATTTCGAGAGTTCTCTATGCAAAACTTAACAAGCCTTTATGCAATTTAGGTAAGCTGGGTTGTCAGATGTCAGGACCGTTAAAGACGACCTGAAAATTACATTTAAGTGCACACAGACAAGATTTCCGACTGAATTGAGCCCAGAAACGCAGTCACAATTGTCGAGATAATTTAATCGAACCATCTTCGAAATAGCAGAGAGACTAAGTGATTTATTAAGACCTAATTATCTACCAATATCACCATTTATCAACACTCGTTGTATTTTGGAAATACAGAAAATCTTGTTAAAAAATGTATCCCATAAGAAATTCTTCATATATTTGCAAAATACTAAATGAAAAACTTTACCGCACTGTATTTGTTTATAATTATAAATGCTCCGTTAGATAGACATAGACAGCGAAACTAAAAAGCAAATTTAAAAACTTATCATTTTGCTACTGGAACTATGAATTTGTCACTTTACATTGTTAAAAACAATTTAATTTGTGACATTTACATTTTCTTTTTGAAACGTTTCACAGATAATTCACGATAAGGGATATTTTGAGCGAGTTGCATGGAAAAGCCAGTACAAAAAATAAGTGTTTTTGTCAACAGTTTTTTTTAAGATGGAAGGTTTTTGGTGGTGGAAGGTATGCAATAGTTCAACATATTTGAGTCAAATCAAATAAAGAAATTCAAAATTAAAATTTGTGTGCAACAGTAAAGCACGGCAAAGGATCGTTTATGGTCTACGCGTGTATTTYCTCATTCGAGTTTTCATTCATTCCTATTTCCTCGTTTTYKAGTTTTTATTGATGGAATCTKGGACAAAAGRGGTTGTTTAAATACTTTGTTAAAAGATGCGTTTAAAATATTAATAAGGGAGAGTTTGTAATTAATTTCAATTYATTAATTAATTTTTAACCAGGACAATGATCCTAAGCATAGTGAGAGGATTGTGCAGGAATGGATGCTTTGTAATGTTGAAAAGTAATTATCACCTGCCTAATCCCCGGATTKGATTCCTATATAGTGTGTCCARTATAAAATRATGTACATGGGGATATTGGAAACCGTTAGAGTTACAGGGGTCCACCCTGTGTGGACTTGTGTAATGTRTAACTGTGTACACTGTGTGTACATGTGGACCGAACAACGATGTATGTTGTGCGTGCGAGAAAACGGTGGCTTATTTGAACACCTACTTTAACCCTAAAATGTTACTTGTTCTTTTGCAGTGTTCGATGTATGATCAATAATAATTTAAAGTAATAATTAATGGAAATATCCATAAAATCTTAGTTTTCTTAATTTAAATTATTTATCTTGACTGAACATAAACATGTTATACATGGTTGAAGAGCATATTTAAAAGGAAATTTAAAAATGTAGAAATGCAATAATGCCCCATAAGCAAACAAAAGTTGACTTCGGCCTCATTGAACATAGTGGGCCTCGATTATTTTTTACTTCCTTTTCAAATCCACTATCATTTCTGACCCCCACCCTGAAAATTTCGTTATTATTTATAATAAACACGATATAAAGGATTTTATAAAACGCACTTTTTCATTTTTTCCCTGTATATCCGTTGCTATTCCGAGTTCAAAGAAGTTGATGACAGATTATTTATAGGCACTTGATTGCGCAAGTTTTCCCCCATTTGGCCCACTCTGTATCTTTAACGGTTTCCAATATCCCCATGTACATCATTTTATACTGGACACACTGTATAAAATATTTGCCACTACATCATGTTGCTAACAAAATGAAGTTAAAACAGATTTATTATATTAGATGTGTGAAGTAAAATTGTTAGAGTTTTTACAAAAAATCATAGTTTCGACGCTCAAACGTCTAACATCTGTGTTAGTGCAAAAATACACTAAATATTTATATTTAGTTCTGATGTTCGAAGGGATTCTAATTTTAATATGCATTTAACTTGCATTCATTAACTATGTATATAGATATGGTTTAATGTTAGAGTGCTTATCTGAGTCAATTTCATTAATGTAATAGACTTTATGAGTGTCAGAGACGGTTTAATATAATGTCTATAATAACTTGGATGACTGATCGGCATCTATGATCCACGTTTAAAGTTATACAAAGTTTCTTGCCRATTTAAAAYTTGATAAGAGTATAGAAACAAATACAAAAAATAATGTTCCATAACTGTCTGCTTTTTTCGCCAYAATTACACATTCACTTAGGCTTTGGACTTTTATAAAAAGTCAACGCACTTTTGAAGAAAACTAGAAGAAACAGTTTTAATAAGTGCAGTTGGAGCAGTGGARCTAACTTGGACATCCTGYTAAGATTTAGTTGATACTATCAAAMTATCAAACTACCAAAAAGTACTTAATCCGACCATTCATATATCGGGATATTTTTAAATGTATGCAGTGTATAATGACATTCAATATAACATAATTTAAATTCTGAATCAGTTGCTGCGCAAAAAAAAATGTTGTTTGCGTATCCAGATTTGTATTTGAATATGATGTGTGTTGTTTTAATTGCTCTGCAATATGTCGCTAGTAATACATTTTTCTTCATTTCGTTAAAACGCAAAATGAATGAAAAGGCACTGTGAAGTTCCATTAATCATAAGGCGCTAAGCTAAAAAGGCCAACTCGTTGATTTAAAAATTTTATTTTTGTCGGACTTATGAAAACTAATTTGCCGCGTTTCGAAATGAATGAATTATGCTGTTACCTGCAGCAAAAACGACCCATAAGGTCAAAAGAAATAATGGAAGCAAAGTTAATTCGTTCCTCGAGTATAGATTGGCTGTGGACGTCTGCTGGTGCCCTATTGTCGCAGAGTTTGGAAAAACAACAGCCAAATCAAGTCTCAGTGCTATCGTAAAAAAAAATTACTAAATGGTAGACTTTTGGTATTCTAAGCAAAGTGAAAAAACCCGGATGTGATAATGTGACTAACCGAAATTAAATAATCACTAGTACAAACATTTAATTGTGGTTCACATACCTTGTTTATGTATAAATAACTGGTATGATACTACCTAATTACCAATTTAAAAAATATTTTTTAGTACAAATTTAGTTTAAAACGGCTTCGAAACAGCCAGCAATGCATTATTTGCTCAATCGAATAATAACGATAAGCTTTTTCTCAGCATAGTTACCTACCTACCTTTTGTTATAAATTTTTCCCAGTATTATTTGGTCCAAGAAGTGTGCAAGCAAGTGTAACTCAAGTGTGCCATATGTTTATCTTCACGTGCTGTATGCGTTAGGAAATTTGTCAATCGTAGAAAATTGTAAAAATTGTCAAATTGTACCGATTTATCAGGTTCATAACGAGTAGTACCTCTTTTTCTGACACTTTTTCATTTCATAATTTTTTCATCAGTTATGATCCTGAGGAACTGATATCCGCCTCTTCTCTTCCATCTTGATGATGGTCTTGATTACATATGACAGGACTTTTTTCATTTTCTGTTACAATGCCGCGATCAGTTACATTTGCGATGAAGCGATATTTAAGTCGATGCAGTTAAATAGTTCAGAAAAAAATTATATAGAGCGTCAGATATTCTCATTTATACATAATACTAAGAAGCTGTGTTTAATGACTTTTGACGACTTCAAAGCAAATGAACCAGCAGTTTAGATTTCGCCTGGATTTTGACATCAGCTGCCTCTTGTTTACTTTGCATTGAGACGAATTCCTGTATTCCTTGCAAATCTGTTCAATTGTGTTTAATCAAATTTACAAGGTTGATTGTGATTTATTTTCGTTCCGGTGTTCTAATGTTGAAGAGCTTCCAATCTCCGGTCAACTTAGAAATGGGAGAAAAACTTCGATGTAATTACATTTAGGAATATTTTCCGGGCTTTGAAGCCGTGGTCTATCGGAATTTCTTCCTGACGTTTTGTCCACAACTGCGGTGGACATT
>NW_026018715.1:5688604-5723247 GCF_020466585.1 Dendroctonus ponderosae
TTGATGACTCCTCTCTTCTGACTGGGGTGATGGTTTGAACCACTGTGCAGGTACCGGTCGGTATGTGTCGGTTTCCTGTACACCGTGTGGGCCAGTTTTCCGTTGGCTTTTCTGATCACCAAGACATCCAAAAAAGGCAGTCGCGCATCCTTCTCCACTTCCATAGTGAATTGAATTTTAGGGTTTATTGAGTTGAGGTGCCTCAGGAAGTCTTCCAGTTCAGTCAGACCATGACCCCAAACAACAAAAGTGTCATCAACATAGCGGAACCAGCACTTAGGTTTCCTCACGGCTGTGTCCACAGCGTTCTTTTCAATTTTTCCATAAAATAGTTGGCTATCACTAGACTAAGAGGGCTGCCCATTGCTACTCCATCCGTCTGCTCAAAGAATTCGCTGTTTCACTTAAATGTAATTTAACCGGCCGTGAAAGCCTTCATAGTCTGATCGATGTAATTCGTTCGATGTTCGATATTTTTACCACCGATGTTGGAAATTTGGGACATCGGGCATGCATGTGACATAAAACATCGATGTTAAATCCTGGAATGAAAACATCGGATATTTGATGTTGATACTAGATAGAAACACTTTCTGCGAACTCTTTGATAGTGCCGATTCAAACGTTACCGCGGCATAACTGCCCATTTCCAGCTGCACCCAAAAAAAGCCTCTTTTTGCAGTCAGCTGACCAAAAAATGTGGCAACTATAAGTTGAATAAATTTAGTCGATTATTTAATGTCATAGTAGTGGTAAAATAAAATTATTTAAGTTTAAGTTAATCAGTTTGAATCGTGTATGCAACGGCAAACATCGATGTTCTGCCTTCGATGTTTCCCTAACATCGATATTACCTTTCGATGTCAACATCGATGGCTGCCATATACAACGTATTTATTTTTCATCTCTAGTTCCTCATCTCTTTTAGTGTTTTCAATGTAATTTTCATTCCTTTCAATTCATCGCCTTCACAGTTTTCAATGTTGTTCAATTACTATTATTAAATTTCCGCTTTTGATGTAAAGCGTGCTTTGGTATTTTCGGTTTCTTAATTATTAAGCTCTGTAATATCCTGATTAGTGTTTTAATAACTCTTTTGTATGTTCGATTTCTTTTACTTGGGTTTTAAAGTATTGCGTCGTTGCCAACTGAATTCTATATAATTTCTTTTTGTCTTTCTAATTGATATAATTTGTTATTTTGCTAAAATTTCGTATCATTTCTTGTACGAATTTTTTAGTCATCCATTGCTATTTCTTTCTGCCTTTTTCAATTGCAGGATTTTTGTCAATGTGCTCATGGCAGTAGGCTTCAAGTCGTCCCACTTTTTATTTCTCGTCTTACCAGGGTCATTTTGGTTTTTCATCCGGTGTTTGCTAAATTATCGTTCACTCATTTTCATTCATCTATGTACTATATTTGGTTTGTCTAACTATTGTTTTGTTTAAAATACAACTGAATAACTGTAAATTGAGACTGCAATCACTCTGCTTGTGCATATTATTCACTTTTATGGTCTACGTTTAAAATTCATTCTTACGATAGTCGAATTGGTGTTGTTATCTCGGAAAGTCTTCCATTTACATAATCTTATTTGAACGTTTACTGAAGGTATTCGTTATTTCGAAGTTCTTCCCTTGCCCTAATTTCATTAGTATGCCCCCTCTTTTGTTCTCATCATTTTCAATCTTCGCTTTAAAATTTTCTATCATCAAATTAAAATGTCTTCAATTTGTTCACTCTAAAAAATCCTATCGAAAGCAGTATTTTTTATTTTATGCCAGAGCAACATTTTGCGAACGTTGTGTACTTATTCGAAGAGACATAGAAAAACATGACTTAATTAAATATTAGAGTTAATTCCGAGTAACTGTATACATGGAAAATTTAGGTGGTTTTATTAATACAATTTCATGTTTAATTAAACTGCAACATTAATAATCTGGTGAAGAATTTTGGGAAGAAGAAAAAAGAAATTATATGATATAGTAAATGGCATTGAGATGTTAATTATATTAAACCACTAACTTGATAAAATGATTGATTGATGTGTGTGTGTCATATTTTTGTTCAAATTATATTGCTACTAGTTTGAAACATGGTCTTAAAACTGTATTTGCACTCTTGGTGTCTTCAAAATTAACTATGGTTGTGCAGATGTTTTGTATTAATTTTAATAATTCTTATTATTGAGCTGAACTAAAAAAAAATAAGCACCCTATAGATTCAATTATATTTGATTGCAAATGATTTACATGCAAAAATTAATACTGTTACTCGTTCCAGAAAATGGTAAAGAAACACTGACAAATTTTATTCGTTTACTTAATGCTTCCCGATCATGGCGTTTTCAATAAAACAGATTGAAAATCTCTTAGATTAACTGGATGCGTTCGTGCGTTCAACAAAGTTCGCTAACTTTGGAAGCAATATTCATTTTTAATTTACTTACTGCACAATTCTTCTAAGTCAAAGAGAAACGCAAAGGCTGTTTTCAGTCACTAATTCAGCCATAAAACACATGTTCGTGAAGCAAAACGCACTTGCACGTCAATATAATTGGCTAATAAAGTAACTATGGCCCTGAGAAAGACAAGTTGTACATCTTTTGCAATATACTCTAGAGAATTCTGGATTTTGTGGCTTTGGAATTTGCAATTCATTTGTGAATTTTTTATGTTTCAGAGCCCGACACAGAGATCGTAGGCGGCCCGGAATTATTCATTGATCGGGGAAGCACCATAAACTTGACGTGTGTAGTTCGACACAGCCCAGAACCTCCAGCTTATATTTTTTGGAACCACAACGAAGCGGTAAGTTCGACTCAAGTTTATGCTCACAACATAACCTGTTGATCAATAAATATTTTCAAATAGGAAAAAGGGTCTAAAACCTATAATGTCTTACACATAAAAAAATTAAATTCAAGGTGACTTAAGTGCTGAAATTTATGTTATTAATAGTAAGATGCAAAGTTCCATTCTCAAAGGAATGAAGAAGGAAAGTTGACAATACTGGATAATATTGTTCTTATCAGTTTTTTGATGGAACGAATAGAGAACGACGAATGCTGCTATAATAGGAATTGTGTTATAGAGTCAAAATTTATTAAACATAATGTAAGATCCTTTTTGCTTGAAAAATATGGTTTCCTTGTACGTTTGACAGTAAAGCATTAGGAAGTTTTTAATATTTTTTTTAAAGGCCCAGCCAAGTTCATCAGATTAAATTATTTATTTATTTCGATTTACTCACAAAAGTCGTTTTTAGAGATCCTCTTCTTTGATGGGGATCTAGTAAATAGTGACGGTAGGATATTTCGTTAAATTGTATTCAAATTGTAGCATAACAAATAAATTCGCTATTGCAGAATAAGAATCATTCTGTACATACAATTTTCATATAAACAAATAACCCTTAATTCAATCGTTTTTTGGCCACCTTGTTTGTCAGATATTGCGCTCTTCGACTTTTTCTTCAAAGCTACATTTGGACGTATTCTTGAAGCTACAGACGAGGTAGAAGAAAATTAATGTTAAATCATATTCAAAGAATGACTTGAGAAGAAGTTTCATAAAGTAACAGAGAAAGAGGGCAAGAACTAATAGAATTTAATCAATTGCCTTTACAGTTTTATCTAAGGTTATATATTAAAACATATATTAGAACCGTATAAAATCAGCATCTTTGGACCAGATCGAAATTCAAATTTAGTATTTGCCTAAGACTTAAGTGTTAATAGTTAATACTAGTGAAAGTCTTTTTATAGTTGAGATCGAATGAAATTAGGAGCATCGTATTGCAACTTATAAGGTATTTTAATGCATTTATCATTGATTGTTCAATAATACCCGAATAAAAAATTATAAATTAAAAATTTCTTGTTTCTCTGCCTCAAAAAATCTCAATAAATAAACGTATTCTGCTGGAAACGAATGGCACATTTCAATTATAGGACGGAATATCAATAAGTCGTATCCTGCCTTTTTTATTTAGATATTCCTGAAACTTCTTTAATCTCCTTGAAAAAACGCAAGGTATAAAATATTCATCGAAGAATGGACGTGATGTTTGGATCGATTCCTGTGAATAATTAATAATCTTGGCTTTACTTAGCCAGACTCCCTTGAGGGTTGTGGTTGCTCTAATCATTTTGGGTCTCAATAATCAGCTAATGTTCAGTTCACTCTAATGATATTTCAAACTGTTAGTACTAAAGTGTCTTTTTTCAAATAATTGAATATTGTTTCCGCTGTTTTCTTGAAACTCTTAACTTTTCACGATAAATTGCGTAATGTTAAAAGTAAGTTATTTTCTGAAGTGATTCAGATTTTAACATAAAATAATTTGAAAATAATCTGAACTGTGCATACATTTTGTTGTTTAGGTAACGATTAGTTACTGTTGTGTCGGTACATACACCAACGCATGGAAATTGCCTTCAATTTCCCGAACTAAAAAACTCCATTCTACAAAGCACGTAAAACATCTAAGTCACTTTCAAACGATAAGAACTCAATGAAACTAAGAAACTTTTCGGACTTAAGAGACGATCCCTATAAGTATTGGTATGTCGCAGACCAGCGATAATCGTAAGCTCGAGGTGAAATCGACCGCCTTACGGGAAACTATTGCTAACTTCCACAGTGTCTTAGTTGTGGCAGAAAGTTACAATTTGTAAACTATCAAGCGTTTCTAAACCTGCAATTTATATTCTCACTTTCTTATTAGAATTTTTATCGCTTTAAGGTAAATGGAATTTTTCTTGTTTAGATCATAAGTTACTCAAGTATAAGAGGAGGCATAAGTGTAGCAACAGAAAGAGGCGAAACCAGTCGAAGCGTTCTACTCATTCAAAGGGCCAGACCATCCGATTCTGGAAACTACCAGTGCAATCCTTCAAATTCTAGACATGCAAATGTAACAGTCCATGTTTTGAATGGTAAGTAGATAACAGATCACAGATTCTTACCATTTTTTGTACCAGGTATTGTGCAGAATATCGAAAAACGTGACGTTCAAATTTCTGGAATGTCCTGCCCTTTTCGATGTTAAAACGTATTTATAACAGTACAATCTGATAAAATCAGGGTGTTAATTTTTCCACAACCAATCCTAACGGTAACTCTAAAACTCATAATTTGGAATTTGTTTCTGCGGAAAGATAAATGCAAAAAAGTAATTGTTTGATGAATATCATAGCCGAAATCGAAAATGCCATCATCGCCAGACTCGCAATTCTATTTGCAGGAAATATTCCCGGATGTTGATAACTTTCCGACAGGTTTGATTAATTACACTAAAGTGTGGGTGCAAAAGATCGAGAGCAGCTTATTTATTCCATTCATTTTATTGGGATGGCATCTATTCGGCTAAATTTATAATGTAATTATTTTGTATCGGAGCGGCTTTTGGTTGCTTTCAAGAGTGTCTTTTCATAGTTTTATTATATTTAGTTCTCCTGAAACTACTTCATTTTTTACAGGTGGAGTTAATTCAATTGAATTTATTCATGGTTTTCTTGGGTAATTATTCTTCCTTTATGTTATGGTCATTATTTGGGATTATCTTCATTTAGTATAGAAAATATATTTTATGTTCTAAAATCGCGCGAAACATGCTTTCAGTTGAATTAAGATAACGATGTAAAATATTCGGCAACAGAATATCTCGTCGAAAATATTATTAAAATAAGTTATTTTTTTTTGCTAACATTAACAGATCAAGAAAAGCCCTCATTTCAACTAATTCCATTGTAGGTAGTGTCCTTGGCTCCAATTGCTATTAAAAAGTTGCGGTCTTGGAAAAACTCAAGATATCTTGTTGAAAAGAACAGATATCTTTGAAAAATTCTCAGTAGGAAGCAAGCGCTTTTTTTGTTTCATTATATCATGCAAAGTTGTCCTACCGAGCCGAATTTATTTTTGATTAGTTCGTGCCCTTCTAAAGAGTTTGATGCAAAACAACGCCCTAAGTGCTAAACGAATAAACGGGACTGAAGGTAAAAGCTTTGTCATTGAAAAAACGATAACCATTTCTTCTAATTTTGTGTAAGAAACATACCAATATTTGTACATACACTCTGTACAATACATTTATTGAATTTTTTTGCTTATCTTACATCATTAACTTTGTTCAACAATAAAGCTATAATTCGACGACAAAATTATTCAGGTCGTATCGCCCACTGATATTTTTCTATTCAAGTTGGGGATATTTAAGCCCCAAGCGTTAAATTTGCGGCTCAGTGTATAACTAAATTTAAAAAAATTATCCAATAGTCCCAGCCAAAAAAGGTGTTGTTAAAAATAAAAGCTTTTGTTCCAACAATCCTCTTATAAGGCCCTTTAGTTACGGCTTAGTTAGTTAGAGTTAAAATTTCATTTTCTCTGTTTGCCTAAATTTAATCGAATTCAGTTTGTATTGATCTATGGGAATTTTCTTCAATTGACAACCGATTGTTATTGGTTGCCCAAAGAATTAAAATCGGAATATTATTTATGTTTCATTTGTATTAAATTAAAAAAACTAGTGTTTGCTCTGAATTCACATAAATTAGTGGCCGCAACAATGGATATGGATAACTACGCTTTTCTTCAACGACTTAAAAAATATATACCGAAGCCTGTTTACATTGAAATCCCTTAATATTTAAACAAAACAGTGCTTCTGATTTTGTATAACACGGTATTTTATTAATCTACCTTACTATTAGGTGAATATGACTCCTTTACAAAAACAATGCTAATATAAGTTATTAATGGAAAAATAATTCTTCATCGAAAATATGTCTTATTCAATCTAATGGTCCAAACATGTTTTGTGGATGTAAAAAACCAATATACTTAAATAAGTGCAGTCACAAATGTTCTGTGCGAAGAGCACCTTGAAGAAATGATTAAAGAGAGAAATAAATGAAAATGATAGGAAATTATCTCATCTATTCGGCATTCATACCCATATCAACGCTTTGTGTATCATAAACAAAATGAACAAGAATTCATATCATTAACAACAACATACTCAATTGGCACAACAATTTTCAAAAACCTAGCGGTAATACGTTTCCTTATCAATTTTGAGTGCTTTAGGAAGGAAATCCAAAGGAATCTTGCCGCATCAAAGTTTGACATACGAGGCTGAAGGCTTGTTCAATTGCTTCTTATTGGTTACAACGATCATCTTCCAGGCCTGAATGTTAATGCTTCAGCTGAAGACATGTTTTAATCATTTCCTTTGGCACTGAAAACATAAACTGTTTAAAGCTTGTACGGGTTGACTAATTAAGCGCTTTTTTGCTATTTTCATACCGACTTACGAGAATTGAACAACATAAAAAATTGCTTTTCTACGATACAGTACGTTCGAGCCAGGATAAATCAAACTTTGAACTGTTTTTATGTCGACTTGTACTATTATCTATTGATAGAAAGAGGTAATATGCGTCAGGTAGAGGTGATCTAGCATTAATATTATTTCTTCTCAGAAACGTTTGGCAAAAAGACACAATGCTGCTGCAATTTCGCATTAATTTATGTATGTCTTCATTCGATGTAACACCGTAATCTGATGCTATTTAATATGAATAATTGATTAGGTAAACAATATAATCCATGTGGTTTTGCTCAGTATTTAATGTTTGTTCAAATTGTGACTAAAATCGTAAGTATAACGACACACTAATACTATACTTACCTTTTAACACTCGCTATTTGTTTCCGCTAATTTGATAATTTTACACTTTCTCGGACTAGTTCATTTATTATTATCAACATGGTTTTAAAATATGGTCTTGTATTGAAAAGAGTAAACCAATCAGCCAAGAACTAGGAAACTGGCGATTCTCATCAATTAAGGAGAAGGAAATATATTTTTTTGATTCAAAGCCATTCATCTGTACACGCGCTTCCGACACAGATAAAATGTAATCCAATTAAATTTAAAACTTGTTAAAGCATAGGTTGATTAACAATTTTCCGTAAACTGCACAACATCGGATCACTCAACTTCAACACTAATTTGATCAAATATGTGAAACATATTTAATTAATTATAAAATTGTCAACAAATGCAATTTTCGAATCTAAATAGAACATAAAATTTCGTTTGCATGGCCATGTTATTTCAATATGTATTGAAATGTTTTGAGCGTGTCAATATTTATTCAATAAAAGAATTGTTGTATTTTGTAAAAACCCGAAACGGTTTTAAATTGGAAATGACAAATTGAGGTGAGGCACTGTGTACATATTTAAATTTAAGTTTTATTGGATTATTTCGCGCAACGCACTTTGAGAAGCACAAAGGGATCCATTTGAACATTTACGTGTTTTCTCTCGGCTTCTTTATTCATTTTTGATATGTGGGATGGACCAAAACGTTAATCCCTACCTGGAGAATATTTTTATCAATTGCTTTTTGAATATCCTGAAACCGAAGAATTCTTGTATAAATTTATCAAACTATACAAGATGTCCCATCAGGGCAGATACAAATATTTGCGTTTATTTTTGACTTTTATTTCTTCATGCATTTTCGACAAAGTGTTGACAAGAAACAAAACTGTATCCGTAAGCAACATAAATGTGACAATTGAGAGAAAAAAAACTGGTTGAATGTATTTTTTATACAAATTTTAATTTAAAATCCGTTGATACTAACCTAGGGCACGACTGTGCGATTAATTGCTGCCTAGCGAAATATTTCAAAATGTTCAGTACACGAGGTTTTGATGACTTCAAGGAACAACTTCTTCACTCGTTTCACTTTCAAAAAGTTCAAGAACGTTTTTTCGTGCTTTCTATATACAAATACAAATTATCCTAAAATGCAGCTAATAATCTAAAAGCAGTTTATAAGTTTTCTAATTAATATTTTTTATAGAAACGTGTCATTATTAATATCGTAATAAATTACCTCACTTTTATCGTTAATGTCGTTCTCGATGAGATATTCAAGAGCTTTTTCGCAAATATTCAATAAGTCAGGTATTACTTGCCTATTTCCAAGCAACCGATAATTTTTATTAAAATACCAGAAAGTCAATTAGCTAATTAATACTCGAGGAAAGTGGAGGAGACTTCGAAATTCTTCGAGTAACTCTGTGTTATTAATATTTGGCAAACGAGAAAACTAATCAGCGGCAGACAGGTAATATTATACGAAATTATTAATTAAATATTTGGGGAAGAAGGGTTGTCACTTGTGACTTTAAATTCTTACCTTCCGCAATAAGGAATTAATTGGTTGTAAAATTACAGATTTAACACTGTTCTTGAAATTAGTTTATTCAGAATTCCAGATGTTTATGACTTATTTTTTCGAATATAATCGAAGCAAGAATAGGGATGTGTATTATTATTTTTTGAGGCATTGTAGGTTGTAAAAAGCACATTTTTGCCCTAAAAAGTATGTACTTTTTTAATTGAACGGCTCCTTTATATTTTAACTGTGTATATTTAGCAATATTTAACACATTCAACAATGAAGTAAGTGGTTTCAATAAGTTTCCAAAGACAAATTGGACAAGTTCATGTTATAGTTGAAAGACGACACTAAAACAATGTTTGTTGGCTAGATAACGAAAAGCTGGTAAAGGGGTAGCTAGATGGTCTAAAGACAATGAAACAGTGAATACATATTAGTGGCTGAAAGGGAAGTACTTGACCCTCTAATTTGTTGAAGCATATCAACACACAACCCCAAATTCTCATTCTGGCGGATCGTGTTCAAACTGGATAGCGGTTATTAAGGGTGTCATGTCGAACAAACTGTTACAGGGTTTGAAACGGAACAAGAGCAGTTGGAAAAGTGGCTTAATTAGAGCAAATGTTACAGTCCTGAGATGAGAGCTTATGAATATAAGCTGCGTGCTGTTTGGTAGTTGAAATGTGTTGGCCAGGATTGTATAAGTAGGAGAAATTATATATTTAGCCATTTAGAATATTCTAATTGAAAATATCTGCGTAGGGTGGAATTTTCGACCAAAGTTGAAATGCGCATTTCCTCGGAAACATAATAAAATCGATCCACTTGGCTCTGAAGGCTTTAGAGAAGAATATTCTAGTATTTGTTTTTCTATTGTAAAAGTATCAAAATTATCGATTGCAATACACGAAAACGATGGAATTAACTTGAATTTAAAATGTTTAGTTTTGATATTTTCAATCCAAAGCACACTATCTAGAATCTATTCAAAGAACACTAATTTTATAAAAGTGTTGGTTTAGCGAATTCAGATAAATTTGTACCGTTTACATTAAATAATTTAACGAAGTTGCTTTTTCAGCAGGTATCGAAATTTCAATAATATTTACATGAAAATTATTGCGCACAAAGTCAACAGTTCTGAAAATATATTATTTTTATATAAGACCGTATAAACATAACATCAATATCTCCAAGAAGAAAAAACGCAAAAAAATGTCAAGAAAAAATACAGAAATTAACCGAAAACGTTAAGTTGACCCTAAAAACTGCAATGAGACTTATACAATAGAAAGGAAGGAAGTGGGTGTGTACACACTGAAGAAAATCCAATCAAAGAACATGTTAATTTGTAATATAGTGTGTGTATAATCGTGGGTGTGGTTTAATTCAACCCTTGAATATCAAATATGGCCAAGTGCTTTCGACTGTTAAGTTATAATCAGGGCCGCTGAAATCACAAAAAGTAGAGGTAATCACATGGAAGTCAAGGACATGAATGGAATAAAGTATGGTAAAAAACTTACTCGTCAAATCATAAGCAAACCCCAGGAGTGCAAAACAAAGGTCAGAGGAACACCAAAAACACGACGGGAAACGGACCGACATGAACCTGCTCACATTAAAATTCGTAAAATTATGTTGACAAATTTAAATTAAACATTAAAACTTACAATTAACAATAAAAAATATTTGTTGTTAGTAGAGTGCGCTTTAATGGGAAAAGGGAAAGTTTGATAAATCTATTGCAGAAGATAGAGGCAGGTCTCCCGTCGCATGGTCTATCGAAATGACTATTAGCGCTAGCTGGCTAATTTCGTCTTTTTCTAAGATTTTAATTATTTTGAATTTTATTAAGGCTTTCAAGGGCACTTGTGTATTTTTTACTGTTCAACACGGCTACTGAAACGATGTAATTGTCGTTAGTTTGAACTATTATTACTAATATTCCAAATATCCGATTCGTTTATTTCATGTTATTCTTCATTTCTTGCAAGCTTGTCTGCAAGCTTCATTGTTTTCTAAGGTCAACCACAAAGGATGTGCGTTCTTCTAAATGGTTTTTGAACTTTTTATTAATTTCTTGCTTTACACTAAGTCTGTGGCATAAAAAGTTCTTTGCCTTCCGTTGTACCATTCTAATGTGCTTCTCTACTATTGTCGCATTTTCCATATTAACTTCCGGCTCTGTTTCTATGGCTTTGTTTTCCACTCATTTTTTCAAATACTCCTCTTAATTGCTAGATTAATATTTTTATTACATTTCTAAACTTATACGAGGGAAGGACCATATAAAAATAATAAAGAATTATCCGCAATCTCAAACATATTAACATTCATGTCGGTCTCTATTCGACTTTTTTAAGTTGTTTGTAACTTATGTAACATTGCAGATTCTGACAAACCAAAACTATTAAAGTGCCAGCAAATAATTGCAGTGGTTGCAATATTTCATAAACAATGGTGCAAAGAGATTAAATTCGCCAACTTAAATAGATATCGTAACTAAGGTCTTGCTACTATCGTCGCTTCTTGGAAATTCGATCATTTCTCGGGAAACTTTAAATTGCGCAATACAAAAGTTCAGCTATCAAAAGTACGGAAAAGTGCCGAGTTATTCCTTAATGAAAATGTCTATTGCAAAGCCACTATAACTACTTGAGAACTTTAATTATAGATCTTTAATGGACGATAAAAGCACATTAACTTGCTCATTGTGTAGTAAGAATGCCATAAAACATCATTTTAAGTAGAAAGTATTTTGATACGATTTGACGATTTGCTTTTGTATAGGTGAGCATCCTGAAGCTATGCAGCATGGAGGTAACCAAAGAATGGGTCCCTCCATAGAAGTGCTGGCCTTCATTGCATACGTCTTGCTTGCATACAGTTAAATGGAAACCAGGCAGAAAGAACTTCGTGACTTCTAATTCTGTCGAACTATCCTAATGTAATGGAGTAGTCATCCTAATGTTTGGTTTGTGATATAAGTGGTATATTTTCTACTAGCTCGACCATAAGGGATTATAATAAGGCCATGTAATTAATCACAAAAAATCATTCATGGTAATAAAGTATTTTATCCGGGCGCAGTTAACGGTGGTTAGGACTATAAGAAAGTCGAGCCAGACAAACCTATAGTGACTATTCCATTGACTCTTTCATGCTGAATAGATTTACACATGCATGTTTCTCCTTCTTGCAAATAGGGATTCTGCGAAATTTATATCTATTAATATGTGACATGGGTTTTCAGATATTAGTTTCAAAATTCTGCCAGGAAGACGTATATCCTGAATAAATTTCCATTTATAACATTAATCCGCCTATATTTCTCCACATAATCCACGTGCAATTTTAAAGAGATTTTACCCCCAAACTTACATTATTTGCAGTAGTCTGGAAACTAAAACTGTGTATCCACGTAAATTTGTATCCTGGTAAACAGCAAATATGTTTTTGCTACAAAAAAATACAATTAAATTCCTGGAAATTGAACATAATTTCTGCCTCCCCAAATCACTCTTCTGAACGATGCTGTGTAAGATAAGCTTAGTAGTATTAGATTCACCATTAATTAATTCAATGAAACTATAAGGACTGTGAGAAAGTTTAAATTGTTCTGTGTTTTTAATTACTGTTGATTGAAAGGTCGATAATTCAAAGTTACAGATATTAAAGGTACGGCTCAAAACTCATATTAAAGTTGTACATAAATCTAGTTAAATTCTAGCATATAAATTTTAATGGATAAGATACGAATTACGAAAGAGATTACACGTTAATATTACTATGAAGATATATTTAAATTATATATATTTCAGAATGGATTTTGTATATACATTAGTTAGGTTTAGACAGGCATTTCTTTCATTTACTGTGTTTTCAACGGTTTTCAGGGCATGTTTAATTTCAATTCGAATATGGATATATCTTAGCTACTGCAACCAGTGTATAGACGTTTACATGCATATTGAAACGGCAAGTTTAAACTAAAAAGTTTTTCTGAAATTGTCTGAAAAACCATTTATCGACCATTAAGCTGAATTTTTTCAAGAACAATCAAGCATTAAAATTTTCAGATAGATTATTACAGAAAATTTGACAAACTTCTGATCTTTGAAAAAGTAAGAATTTAGAATAATGAAGAGCGTTGATTAAGTGAGTTCTTGCACTCCTAAAATTTAAAATAAATCCAAAACCATATCCAAAAGTAAATTTCATTGATATTTTCAGGTTCGAAAACAAAGCGTGCGTAATTTTCCTAGATAGAACTTTAACTAGTGGAAGTATGTAAGAAAACTAAAAAAATATCAATAGAAAGTTGCTAATTTCCAATGTGGCAGCCGTAAATGATTGCTGATATTTCGAATCCTGGACAATCCGTCATCAAGACGTGCTAAAACCACTTAAGGTATCGAAACTGATGAATCAATAAAGGAAAAGTTTCTGTATCTCAATAGTCAAGAAGTCAAGTAAGTGCAAAATTTGAGCGTAAATGTTGTTCAAAAGCAGGCAAACGGTTTAATTTTCCTAAAACAAAAAGAAGTTAAAAGTTCAGGAACTGAACAAGAAAATGGCCAACGAAGAGTTCAATTGCTACTGATTCATTAATTGTGTTCTGTTCTTATATTTCTTAATTTTTAGTAAACTGACTATCAGTTATTAAAACAAATATTACTACAAATAGTAATTCAACAATAACAGAAGCACCATTAATTATCAAAGAGAATCAAATAGAATATGTTGAGCCGACAAGATGGCCCATTATAGAGTGGAAATTGCAAATGTGTCTGTTGCTGGTTGCTGTATGTTGCAAATTTTAAATGGGGTTTTCTATCTGTCTCTTATACCCTTTTGAAAAGAATTGCAGAATCGCATTTTCAACAGTGAAAAGAACATTTCAAAATTAATTTAATCTACTCAATAGAATTTTATTAAGAGCTCTCGATTTGCTATTTGCCAGCAACCAAATATGTTAATTATCTGAATTGATTTAACACCTTTAAACAACTAATATCTGATATTTTTGTAAAATGTTCCGAATATAATACTTGGGCTATTTTGACTCTCAAATTGTACGAAGGTTAGCGGAATTTTTCTTTCTACATTGATAGCGTTGTTTTCATCTGTGCTATTAGAATGGAAATATACGTGGATTGCTCAGAATAATATCCAGTTTTATTAAACATTCTATGTTATTTACATTTTTCAGTAAATGCAATTGTTTAAAGGTTTTTATAATAGGCCTATTTCTTAGTAGACTTCAAATATAGATTTTTTTTGTTAACGCGTATTTTCTTGCTTTTCAATCACGTGAACTATTATAAATGCAAATAATTGATTTAATTAACTGAACTATAAAACTGCTGACTAACGGAAATATTGGGACAGTGGCGTTTACATTTGTGACCCAAATACAGCAACAATATGTACAGATTCTGCACTTAAAAATACCCGGTATCAAAATGTGAATCGCATGAACCATTGCCAGAAACATTAGAACTTGGAAGCGATCGTAATCGGGGAAATTTTGAAGGAGATTATTACAGAAACCGCAAAAGTGAATTGAATAAGTCTGAATTTTCTAGCCATTTCGAAATGGTTTCTCAACTCAGTCACATTGCTCAGCATCAGAATGATGAATTGATAAATGCAAACTTAAGAGCAAGTATTAAGATCTTTGAATCCTTCACATTTCTACAATAATCATTGACTTGACACACGGGCTATATAACACCATTAAAACCCAAAATAAATGTCGATTAAAGTGCCTCAATAATTTGAGGGATGAAGAATGAGAATTCATTAATCGGCGTTGTAGGAACGTTTATGACCTCACGTGCAGCCTGAAAGAATTTATGTGCGTGTGCGGGCTTCCTAACAAACGTTTTCTTTCCAAGATGAGGTACTAGCGCACGTTTATGCACTGGCACGTAAGAAACATCCATTTTATTTGCCATTAATACAAGTAATTTCACTAGTATAATATTATAATTAATATTAACATTGTTTCACAGTTTTGCAAATTATTTTATGCAACACGATTCATAATTTTTCTGCAATTTCGCATTTAAAAAGTATGTAAAACCGCATTGTACATAGGAGGTTTAAATAGATCATGTCAGAATAATTGGTTTTGCAACTGGCTACAGAAAGACTATCTTTTGGCGATTTTGTAAACCAAAAAAACAATTTAATGATTAATAAGTTAAAACAGTTTAAGAAACCTACAACAGCTCATTAAAGACGCTAAGTTTTATACAGTCAGTGCTGCTTTTCAAGGTTATAATTAAATGTTAGTAAGTTGGTAATAGAATGGCGGTAAGAGTGGTAAATGATGTAAATAGGAATGGAAGGGAAATAATTTAAAATAAATGGTAAAGCCCCACTTAACTTCTAAACAATTCTTCTTCGAATATTGGAATACATTTTTATTTCTACTGTATTGTTTAATACTTGCATTATTCAGTGTCCTAGTGGCGTAAGCCACTGAGTATTTTCGGCCATCCAAGCCTCCACTCAAATTGTTCCGAAGAAATTCCTGAAAACTATTCTGCACTAATAAGATAATTGTCACAATGAATTTGAAAAACATATTACGGTATTTATTTTACCGCATTTGCTTGTCGCTATACAACTTGTCTCAGAAAGAAGTTATAGTCCGACAAATTATTCTATTTAAAATGTAATCATCAAAGTCCCTATAAATGTAAGTGCGGAAAAGGTTCAAGATATACAGTATGACAAATGATGATTTGGAAACTAATTTTCTTGATACTATTTCAAAAATGTTGCTGATATTTTAATGAAATTTGGCAAATAAAATCCAAATAGATTGTATGTTATAGTAACGCAGTGAAACAGCAAAAAAACGAACATTAATTTTTTATTTGAATCCCTGACTACTTTGCTAACAGAAACAAACCTTGAGAACTAAAAAATAGAACTCAAGAGATCAAAGAGGACTCAAGATCGGAAAATGCATAATTCAGCCTACTTCGCAGTTTTCGATATGAGGAATAAAATTTAAAAAATGTGTATTTTTATTGTTCGAGAACAATACATTTTGGACTAGTCTTTAACCGACTTGAACTTTTGTCGTCTGTAAATCCCAGACTACGCATTTCCGGACAATGTTTATAGAAATGTTTATGCTTGGGATTAGATGCAGAGAATAACATACGGCATATTCGGTTTCAAACATCCAATTGCTGCGAATTAAGTCTCGTTGAAAAGGACTTTTTCTCTTCTATTGCGTGCTTTAAAATGTTCTGATACCATTAACTGTATGTATAGTTAGCGGGAGCATTAAATATGTATTCAATTAGTGGAAACTTTAGCTGCTCATAAATGTGCTCGCCTGAAAGACTATTTTCAAAGTATCTCTAAGTTACTTTCAGAAATGCCTCTTTCTAAGCTGCGTTGAAAATTCTGCTCAAAAGCTTGGAATTTTTCATTCCTGAATCATCATCAAAAGCCAAACTGATTCTTTCTGTATGAGTTGAAGTGTATTTTCTTGAAATGAACAAAAATAAATCCTGTTGAATGGTAAATATGAAAAGTATGAAACAGTTGTTAAGAAGCTTATACAAAAGGTTAGGATGATTCCAAAACCATAGACTTGTACTTAGAAGTCTTTACTTTGAAACTTAAATTAATTTTGAAATCCTCAACTTTTCTGAGAAGATTATGATCTATTTAAACTTAGCAATCAGTAAAAATATATCATTTCATTACATTCCATTTTTTTGTAATTATTATTAAGATTTCTCTCACACTCTAGCATGATATGATAAAATAATTCTCAATGTGAACTGTACATAATAAATGATAATTCTATGAAGAAAACGTAGTGAGTAAGGGATATATTGAATCTTATTTTACTTTGGTTTTTCATTAATATGTAATATACACAATATTGTAAAGTGGTGTGAACAACCCGATAGAGCTCTGGCCCATGTAAAAGTTCACTCTTCACACCGTAAAACTATTAATTTTAACAATAAAGTAATTGAGTTTTATTCCCTAGTTTCATTGAAGAATATAGAGATTCAGCTGGTAAATATTTATCCGATATAGAAGCGGAAGAAGTTGAAATAAAATATGGGAAGGAAGGTAAAATTTGAAATAGGTAGTTCTAGAGCAAGGAAAATGTTAGAATGTGTCTTGATAAATTAACACAATTAATTAATTAATACTCTAGGTTAGGTGTTCAGACATCTCAAGTATTTCACAACTTTATTATCAAACGTTACTGTTACAATGAAACAGAAATATACATTTTATGAAGACAAAAATACGAAAACTGTAAAACGTTGAAAGAATTGCACGAAAGCACTTTCCTAATCTTGCTATTTACAGTAAACTGTAAATCAGATTTGGTCTTTTCCCTATACCTTACTATCACATATATATTGACAATAGCATGGCTGCAATCAATTATCTAGCACATAATAAGTAAGTAGGTTATACTTAAAGAATTTTTGATAGAGTAATTAAAGAGTGTTATGTTATTAAATCAAAATTTATTTTTTTATTTTTTTTGTGGACTTTTACCAGCAATTAGGCTTCGGAATCCTTGGGGGTATACAGCATAGGAGTCTTGGGTTTTGCCTCCTGGTTCTTAACCACTTGATCGTAGAAGTTGCGCCTTCTTTCCTCTCTCTCCACCAGTCTCTGAGTTTTAACCTTTCTGATGGATTTAGCCAGCATCGAGGCAAACACGATACCTAGTACCTAATGCAAAAAAATACAGGTATTTATGAGAACTAATTAGAATTAATTTAAAGAAAAATGTAATTAAATACAATGGATGTTTGGGGCTGATATTGTACTGAAGAATATTCCGAAATTTGCAAGCATTTTCATGTTGGTGTGGTTTGTATAGTAGACAGTTTGTATGGTAAAAGCTCTGGTCGCTTTAAATTATTCCCTTCTGTTGAAAGGGCTTCCCTCGTAACTCTTGGGAACAAGTGATATGTCACAAGGCATCTGCTTTTTTGACGAGAATTTATGAAGAATTTCCATCAATGCGAGCTTCTCCACAAATGATTTTGCCGACTGTCCCAATCTGCAGATTCTCTTGTGTTTCGTAGTTCTAGTGTTGGCCTAATGTAGACTGAACCGCAATTCTTTAAGATTTGAATGAAAAATTAATGTCTTAGGGCAAGCAAAAACAGTAATGAGAATCTGCTGAATGAATTCAAGAACAATCAAACATTTAGTGGTCAGAATAATCCTGACAGTCTGATCAACTTGAAAAAATTGTTGTTTGGCGATTCAAAAATTTTCAAAATGAAACTTAAAAATGTCCACATAGTAAGCGGTAAATGGGTTATCTACTGAAATCCTTCAACGAACTAAAGAGCTAGTTGAAAACATGCAAATGGCCTAAGATTAACTTTTCCAGAACCAAAAACTGTACAAAATCGCTCAGCTTAACCAAAAAGCGTTATTCGCTATTGCCATTTGCTTTCGAGTTCTGCAGAAAAGTGTCATTCTTTCAGTAGTTCAAGACGTTTCGGAAACTTTCTTAAGCAGAATAGTTTTGTTATTCGGTCATTATGTTTCGAATGTATTTATCAATTTTGTTTTATTGGAAAAAGTGTATGAAGTACGAAGGAACCTACGTCAGTGATCAGCGCTAAACATTTACTTTTTCAGTAAGATTTAGATAGATTTCTTGTACTAAAGTTTAAAATCGGTTTGTTGCTGCAATTATATCACGGTTTAAAATGTATCTTAATAAAATGATTGAGTATTTTCCTGCGGTGTTTCGACATCTTCATCAATATAACATGAAATACATGGATATTCCATTGAATCCATTCATATGCCCACGCCAACGAATAGTTAATTTTCAAAAAAAGTAGTATAAAAAATAAAAGGTATCTAGACAATCTTTCTCAACCGCAAATTTTATTTTTTTTATTTCCTAATGAGTCCACGTTTGCAGAATTTTTACCTTGTATATCACCTTGATAAAAACGAAAAAGGAAATTTCGATTAAGAACTTTACGCAGACGCAAGCATTTTTATTTTTTATTTGTTCGCCAATTTGAGAACCCAAAGATTATTTTGCGAGCATAGTTTGAAATTGAAGCGCTTCAGCCATTCTGTATAGGAACTTCTTCCTGATGTTGCTACCTACGTTGATCAATCCACGTCGAGCATGCGAAACATCAAGAAGAAATTATGTTCCACGAAGTCGTAAACGCACAAAAAAAAAACGTTTTTTTTTCATCATTTGTCACGAAAGCCTAAAACATTGTTGGCGAGATTGAGAGCGTTTCTACAAGATTTTAGTAGAACTAAGTCTGCTTTTTATCCAGCTGTAATTGTCATTTACTGATTCACAAACGGAAATCATGTATTTAAAAAATGAATTGAATCTCTATCATCTCGAGCACTAACGGTTACAAAACCCTTGTTTATATAAACTTTATGTATTCATTTTAAGTTTAGTTGTCTTTTGAAGCCTAGCTATCAAAAACTGGAAGGCCCTGTAACAACGTACAAATCTGAGAAATATTTGATTGGAATAAAAGCAAAAATTATTTGATCAAAATGCTGACGACAACAGTTTGTAAATACATTCCATTTGTTACTGAAAATATCCTACAAATATGACCAGATTTTCATATTGATTGTGTTTAATCTTCTTGCTGTGTCTTCTTTCGAATGGTGACGTTCAAAATAGCTAAACTGGTTCTATATACAGCGTTATCAAGTTTGCAAACGATTGGCATTCTGCACTTTCTTCAAAACTTTCTGTCCTAGTTTGGCATTCAAAGCTGGATGTTTCGAAAGTTTTGAAAACTTCGCCACAACTTCGACAATTTTGGAATATTTACCTAATTTGCCTGCACGCTTAAGCAAAACATTATCTTGCCACTGTCCGTTGTCCACTTCGTTATCCAACGTCGATAACTTGTTATGATATCTACCTTATTATTCCTAATTTTGGAAGTTTTCCATTTCGTATTCTATTTTAGTTCTTATTTTGATTTGCACACCTTTAATCTGCCTGTTATAACTGTGTTAATACAGAGTTACTAGAATTCATACTGTGCCATTTGAAAATAGTCAAAGTTTAGATCAACAGTTTGGAACAATGGTGTTCTCAGATCATGGAACTAAAATGCCTGAGTCGAAAGTTACGAATTCCCATATGCACAGTGTCGATTTAGTGAGAATTTAAAAACACATCATTCAACCTGTTCGAAAAATGTACTTCAAATTGCTACTATATAAATTTCCTACATTATTTCCCTTCCTTAAGTGTTATTTGTTCTGATAATATCAAAATACACCAAGCATTCTACATGCAGAATGCTTGCATGTTTTACGTCTGCTATTATCAAAGCATATCGTTTGCTAAATGCAGTCCTCTCAAAAACCGATCGAGATGAGTACTCAAAGAAACAATAAATATATCCTTGATGAAAGAACGATTACTTTTGCTGTAATTTTACGGGGGGAAACAAATTTGTAAGACGCTCTTATTAATCACATTAAAAAGTCCTTACAAATATGTAATTTGGATTTTTTCAGAGCATCGAGTTAAATTCGTAGACTTCAACATACAAGTTTTTCCGAAATCAGCTTTGGGATAAAATATGTTTATATTAATGGTGCTATTTAGAGTGTTCAATTTAATCAATAAAATTTTCAGACAATCATAGTTTCAATTTTATTGGAGAGTCGATTTGCGCTCATTTATTTGAATATTGTTTTTTGTTGCTATGTTGTTTGTACTGATCTTTGCCCAGATAAATGTTTGCCCAGATCGTGTTTGATACATGAAATGTAATGCTCACACTAAAATTTTTAAAATTAAACCAAGAAGTACTTTACTCCCTTATACAACTAAAAGCGATCTAGCTTATAGAAGATTTTTTCAATATACTTTATTATCTCACCTGAATAAATGCTACGCAAAGAGCACCAACGCCAAGAAGAAGAGCACATTGGGAAACAACATACACTAGACGATTGAGGCATCCATCTTTGAACAGGGAGTCATAAGAACATTGTTCGTTCATGCAGCATGTAGTCGGGACGTAGAGGGTGGTATGTTTGTCTTTTACAATTGAGGTAAGCGCAAATCCTGATCGATTAGAGTATAATGACCACTCGCCGTAACTGTAGATTCCACAGCATTGAAGCTGGAAGTAATTCATATATTTATAATATTTTCATATAATGTAAAGCCGCTGCTTACTGGATTGCTAAATTTTAAGCTGCATACTTACGTTGTATTGAGTAGAATTCCATGTGAAAGCATTGTAACTCACGTCATAGTATTTCATGGCTTGAAGCATGTTACTATGTACAGAATTTTCAATGTTGGATCTCATCGCATACGCAGCAATGCTGACCGACAATTGTAAAATAAAGATAATTGTCAGGAAAAACGCATACTGAGAAAAACAATATTATTACAACAAGCGAAAATTTTATTGGGGTGTTACATACGCTATTCACCAAAAATGTGCTTTCCTTCAAAGCACCAATGCAACCAAACAAAGCTACAATGAAAATGAAGAATCCAATAACAATTGCCAGGGTCGAGGGGTTGTAGTAATAAGTTTCCATAAATTCATCGAAGTTTAGATAAATGGTTTTGATGGTGTAACCGATGCATATAAGCAGCAATCCAACGATCTGTAATTCAATGAAAATAATTCAACATACCCTTAAACTGAATAGTTTCAGATGTTTTTTTTGCATTTAGTTCTCAGTTTATAACTTAATAAAGCTGAGGTTTTAGATTGACACCGTTTTCTGCAAAATATAGTGGCTTGTGCGTTTTATATAAATACATAATCTGTATACTATTTGGTAGGAAGACACACGCTCTTCTGAACCGTAAGCATAAACAAAAAGAAGACTTTATTCAAGTAATGCACTCTGAAATGTTTAGTTGCTTGTTTTGCGGCTGAATACAAACAAATTTTTCCATCATTCCATTGACAACAAAACATTTTTAGAATTCCTTGAACTTATATGAATTATAGAAGTAAAATACAAACGAGGGCAGAATGAGACAGAAATGAGCGTGGTACTGGTGTTTTATAGCATTTATTTAGGATGAGAATCTTAAAACTGCAGGGAAATTGTGTTTTCTTAAATGGGACCGAACCCCGGAACGTTTATTTTTAGTGGCAGAATATTAACGTTTCGATCTTGCTATTTTAAATTACGTTCTTCATATGAGGTTGATTAGCTGAAATGTTCTTTCGTAATTTCCAGAAACCATTGCATCCTTTATTAATTAATCATTTATCCACTTTTTCATTAAACAAGCAAACGCTTTAAATAGACTTCTGGTATTTCTGTGCATTTCAAACGGATGGAACTTTTTCATCAATTTTTGAAACACACCGTTTAGTATCGCCCGTGACATCAACAACTCATCAATAATATATTTTGTTTTTGATTAATGCCAATTTAATCTGCTTTCGTATTAATTAAAAGTTAACAGAGTGGCCGATTTGATTCGATTTGAATAATCCGCATATTCTAAACAATCGATTTTAGTGCGAAATTAATTAATTTATTACGTTGTGCGATACTTAGAACAATAAAACAAATGGCTACCACTTGACTATCAACATTGGAGATTAAAAGCATTATTAATACAATGTGATAAAAGTACGATAAGAATGTTTTTAATGTTTAGCACTAGAAATCTTTTTGACCTCAATTTGAAGTTTTTGCTTCAAATGACCTGAAAGAGAAATATAAAATTAATGAGCAGCAAATTTAAATTCCACCTGTACTGATTTTTATAGTGGATTAAAAGCAGTTAGTTTTAAAATATTTCCATTTAGACCACATGTTTGGATTTGAGTATCGGAAATAATATGAGACCTACAAAGGGAGCTGCGTTTGGAATCTAGACGATCATCCAATTCTAAAATTATTCTGAAAAACTGTTGACAACATGAATAAGCTCCTAAATTTCATAAGCGCCAAAACTGTTGATTTATCAGATATTTTAATCAATTTATTATTCGCAACAGTTGTGATATTGCGTTGTATGTTCGTCTGTTCGTCTGAAATGATTAAATTGTTGTTAAATGAAGTGCAAAAATCAGATATGTTTAATAAGATTGAAAAATACAGGTATTATTTTATTTTAATTCGTCAGTAAACATTTGCTTGAAATCGGTAGCATTTTCAACTAGAGGGAGATGCAATGATGGATATCAATAGAATGTAATCAGCACAAAATATATGCAGACTCAACGTCATGTTTTTGCTTGGTATTCGGTCTTAATCTTAATGATTAGTGCTTAAGATCACTCGTGACATCTTATTTAAATAATCTTAATAATCACTTAATAAATTATTATTCACTTTCGTGGTTCAATCCATATGTAACATATAAATAAAATAAAGCATTTGATAAAAATCGAGCAGGTTACATGCAACGTAACTCTTTAGTGCAACTATAGAAGGGAATAAACGGGTCGCAAGTCCTCAATTTCAATTCCTGAATTTGCGTTTAACTAAGACGAATGTTTAATACATTTTATAAAATTTTATTGATTTTATTACAAAAAATCTTGCTCGATTCCATAAATTTAAATCTTGCGAAAAATATTTGCAGAGGAAGCTTGAGTGTAGAAAGAAGAAAAGATCAATATTAAAACTTACAAAGTTTAAAATTATTAAATCTTATATCTAAAGAAGAAATAAAGGTTGACATGACACGAATGGTTACAAGTTACTCTGCTTATTTTTTAAACGATTGGAAGATCAGGGTAGTTGTACTTTTAGAATAATTCGAGATAGCTGATTAGTTTAAATCGCATTTGTACTTTTTCTGAATTTTGCTGGCTTTCGCCTCATGTCAAATATAATTATAGAACAGATTTGCATAGTCTGACGAAATAGTTTTAAAAAATATAATTTTAAATGCAAGATGCAGTTTTGCAATTTGCGCTCGAAGAAGCTGTAATGACAACTTTTCTAAAATATATTAATATTCTTCGAAGATTTCAATGAACAAACCAGACATATTTTATTAAGTTAACATAGGCAGAATAAGAGTATTCAAAAGAAATTTAGGATTACAAAAAAGATTATGGGCTGACTTAAAACAAAATGATTACAAAAATTATATGTTTGTTGACTATTTTATAACTTATAAATAGTTATAGCTTTTAACAGCTGCTCGATAAACTTATTTGTGTATTTTACATTAGCCAAGCTCAGAAAAATAGTAGCAGTTTTAACTTGGACTTAGGCATAGTTCAATGCTTCCATTTTTTGCCTTCTTAGTAGCAGCGCACTCCAAATGAGAAATAAAGTTATTTTTAAATCCTACGCTAAGCTAGCGAATTAAATACATTAATCCAACAGAACAAAGAGTAAATATCCTGTTCTAGAATCAGATAATAGTAGATTAAAACGTAATCAGCCACTTGAATGATTTACACTAAATATATTGCAATCAAGCTAATATACACCTCGAATTGTCTTACAAAAATAACCTTTATCAGTATGGAACACAATAATTAACAAAGTCAAGTACAACTCCTTACCACAAACATTAGATTGGCAACACATAGCATGTACTTAATACACCGCATTCCAAAATCCAGATTCTTCTCTGTTTCCATTTTGATAGATTTTTTCACACCCTTACTTCAAGGCTTCACGAACACAACTTGCACGACACAATATACAATAATGACAAAATGCTATGTTATCAGGTGTATGTAGTTTATTATCAGCTTGATTAGCGAAGCAGACTGATAAGACCTTAAGGTAAATATATTGTTTGTACTATTTAAGGTTGTCTTTAGAAAACGTAACCGGAGTATTCAGACGAGGATGTATTCGGATAAGGTATGTTACAACCATATTTAATTAATTCTTTAATAAATCATTGGATTTTTTGGCAGAAAGGAACTAGGAATAAAAGTACCGAAAGTATAGTTTAGGAGTCTTCAACTAATTAGCAAGACTAAAAATGGAAATGATTTACTAATGAAAAATATAAATAAAATAAAACTTTATACAGTTTCACTGAATGAACTACGCAGTGTTTATAAACTTTCTTAAAATTTACGTCATGCGTCTCAGGAGATTTAGTTTTAGCCATTGTTATTTTCTTTGCCGAATACAGATATAGATAAAGTGGAAGCTGAGTAGCTCTTAACAATACAGTAATTTTTATTTTTGAAATGTGTTATTTTTGTACAAAAATCGAGTTTTCAGTGAATTAAAGCTCAAATTCCATATCACTAGTAGATTACGAACGTTTCGGTTTTTGAAGCCGCCCCAGATATCATTTGTACGATACATGTTGAGATCATATTAGAAAGTTGCGAGTTTGTGGGTTGTCAGGCAAATAGAGAGCTACATTTTTGTTTGCAATTCAGTTTGATCTAATGGCACAAGAAGAACGAAATTTTTATACTACGAAATAGTGTTACTTAGCTAGAAAAAAATAATGAAAAAATGATGTGGATAACTTGAGTAGCAGAGAAATTTTACTTGTTATTAAGTAGAACTGGAGAAACTTGACTTTTTTCGTTAAATAAGACAGATAACATAAACAGATAAATTGTGCAACAATTATTTGCTTATTACGCCTTGATTGCATTTATTAGAGCTCTTTCTCTGCATGTTCCTTCTTCTTCCCTGTCGAAGCTTCTCTTCAAGCCCCTTAAGTACCTACTACTTAAACTGGATTAGTTCGGTATAAAAAATTGATTCAGGTGCGCGATATACTAGCTGCCGTTAGCATTTTTTGGTATCAGCGACATCTTACGTGTCAATAAATGGGTTTTGCTTAAATTAAATATTTTGAATAAAAACACGAGGGATAAAATCTCTATTGGAACAAGCAACAGCAGTACATTAAAAAAGCATTCAAACTTCAGCCGGTTTCATTATCAAACGCCGAAAAAGAGTCAAAATTAAAGATGTCATAAGCCTTCAGCAACATTGTTTGAACAACTTGAGAAAGAAAGTAATTTCTTAGAAAATTTTGACAGAAAGATGCTGGAAGATGTCGATGGAAAGTTTTATAACAATTAATACGCAAAACAAACAAATCATTAGACAAGTTTCATGAAGCAGATTTAGACCAAAATGAAAGAGTAACAAGAGTTAATTTAGTAAGAGTACAAGTTGGGAGAAATCAGGGGTTTAAAGAACCGGTCAGCTGATTTTCCGGGAAAGCCGTAGAAAAACGTTGCCGGTCATTACGATTTTAAAATTTAAATAAAAATTTCCCAATTTATTTCAAAATTGAAACATTTGGGACATTAGAAGAATGAGAAGAAATAAACATTTTGAAAGGAAAATTATAGGCACTGCTTAGAAAAATATTTTTGTTAATAGAGTCTTTCCACCAAAACGACTAAAAAACCAAAAACAATTAAAATTACAAAGTGAAACCCAAAAAGTTAATTTACTCTTTTAGGAAATTATAGAAATTGAGTAGACTTTAAAGGTTTGTATGTTGTTTGCTGATGCTGCAAATATTGCTTTATCCGATTTGTCCGATTATCAAAAGGTGATCTACTCACATTATAAAACAATTTTGAAGCACAATATCATTATTTTGGATTAATTTGTACAATTAACTTGAAACGAGGTGAGAAACCCATGTCATTTGCTTCATTTGGTTAAAAGAAAATTTTACTGAAAATATACAAAATACAAAAGAATTAGGCCAATTCTGAAACAACTCTTGGTAAGACAACCTTATATTCTCAACCTCAAGTAAGCACAAGTAAAAGTATTATTATTATTATTAGAGGTAGAATGGACAGTAAAATAAAAAAAATTGCAAATTTTCGAAATGGTTGAACTATCATCGTTTCAAAAACACTTAATTTGGAAAGTTGCCATCGACTTACGAGCAAATATTAACATGCCAAATGAAAGAACAAGAGTGTGTATACGGACCACAGTTTTATACTTCAAGATGTGCGATTTTTCTAAAACTTCAGACTCAAAAGCACTTGTAATCTTCCAGTCATCATTCAAGTTGAATATTTTGCATTTATATGAAACTATTTTAATTCGTAATTGCAAACAACCCCTATTTGCAATAGAATAAAAATGAGTTTTGATTTCAGAATTAGATCGATTTATATGAGCTCCTTGGAATATTTTACACTCTAACTGTCGTTGATTTTTACTGACATCTGGCAGTCTGAAGATTTTCTGCATCTTTTGCGGTAGTTTCATAGTGCGTGATCAGTGCAGTGTCAAATATATTAAATAACATTATCATATTTAAATAATTTTGAACAATAGATACGCTTTAAAAATTACTTTAATATAGAACATATTTAAAATTCCAATAGAGCAATTACCTACTGCAAATTTGTTAATAATGTCAAACCTATTAACACGAACCAATTTACATTCTTTTTCAATATCATTGAATTAGTGAAATGTGAATATAAAAGCCAAAACTTCGATACATTGTAGAGCACTCATTAGGCGAAAATGCAGTTTGTAATTATAGTTCTTCTGTTTTCCGCAAAGGCTTTGGCACAATTTCCAAATGGAAGAAGTCTGGAAGGCCCAGTACCAGAAATGTGCGCTCAGAGAACTATTCACGAAACATCGCCCCTTGGTCAGAACTACTTCTACCAATGGAGAGGTATAGTTGATATTCTTTCCCTAATTGAAAATGTACAGCTCTGATTGAGTAACAGAAAAACTTGATGATGAAGACTGGTTGGGAGTGAGAAACTTCTGCCGAACGCGTTGCATGGACGCGGTGTCTTTGGAAACAAAGGCAGAAAACGACTGGATTAAAGACAAAATCAAAAATGAATACATTGAGGAAATCTGGACTTCAGGCAGGTTGTGTGATTTCAAGGTATGTTCAATCAAAGTAAATTTCAAGTAGGGTTTTTAAAACTTTTCCCTGACGAATCATCCGATAATGGCAATCAAGCATTATGAAAGGTTGTATGATAGAGCAAAAATAAAATGTAATTAATCTAATTTTCCAAACGAAAAACAATTCATAAAATAAGTTTTAAGTTTCAATAACTCCAATAATAATATTCCAAAGTCCTTTATTCACAAATGTGTTTATGAAATGGCAAATCCAAAATGTAAAAAAAGTCAAAATAAATTATTACAAACTATTTTATTCCATTTATTTCGGCGGGAGAAGAATTTTGCTCAAAGGGTTTGAAAGTATAAATCCGCCTCAACCATATTGAACTGACCTAATGTATTTTAGGGTTGCGATCGACCGGATTTATTGCCTGTTGAGGTTAATGGTTGGTTCTGGACTGCCATTTTTCAGAAATTAGCCCCTACGACTGATAGAGAATCCAACGATTGGTCTTTTACAGGAGGAAATGAGGTCCAGCAACCAGATAACAGGTAGAAAAGCGGTAAGAAATGTTAATTCACAAAAAGTGATTAATGATTTTTTAAGGGAGTTTGCATTAAAAGGGAAACCTGAGAACTGCTTAGCGATACTAAATAACAGGTACAATGATGGGATTCATTGGCATGACGAAGTTTGTAGCCGCAGAAGGCCATTTATTTGTGAGGACAGTGAAGAGTTGTTGAGATATGTAAAATATATCAGACCAGACCTGAACACCAATTAGGAAAGTATTGAACAGGCAAAAATTGTTGTTTGAATTGTATTATATTGTACCCCAAAATAATTAAACCTGACCTTGTTTTTTTATTATTTAACATTGCTGTAATATTTTCTTTTGCTTAATATTTGGAGCTCTGTTTGGCAGACTATTGAATATTTTAATAAAATTAATGTCACTCCCATTTACTGTTTTGTTTCTCTCTTGCGTCATTTGTGCTTTTTGGAATAATTTCCTGAGTGTGTTGTAATTATAATTCGAATAATTGTGCGCAAACATTTCATTTATATTCATGGGATTGTCTTCTGTGAATTAGATTTCATTAATAATCTTTTATATTCACCTCATGCAATTACACCGCACATAGAGCAAGTAGTAAAATCGAATTTCGTACTAATTCAAATTTTCCATTAAATCACGAATCTGGCTGTAAGAAAATGAAGGAATGAGGAGAAAAAATCCAGCACCAACGATTTTTATTTTTTATGGGTTAAAATCATATAAAACATTGTTTTAAATCTCTAGTTTATATGACAATATAGCATTAAGCGAAGATGCGATTGCACCCAAAATCTTATTCGGTCTAAGAGGCTTCCAGTTAAGATATTTCGAAGACTTGTAACTTCAAAACTGAAAACATTAGAAATTATACCTTTTGCTCTCTAATAGGGACTAATACGTCCGAAAATTCTGAAAAATTTGATTTAATCTTTTATATATTTTGATATTAACAGGAGTAAAAATGAGGACCATTCACAGATCGGTATAATTTTTTCTTAAAATAATGTAAATGTTTACAGGTTTAGAGAAAGAAAAAACAAGAATTCGGCTAATGTGAAAATTTCGATAAAATACTACATCATTCTGATCTTTGGAGGCTGAACACTGATAGATTTTCATCTTATACTGTAGCTAGAAATGTGGATTTAAATATATGTAATTTTTTGTTCGTAATTCTTACATAATTCCAATTAAATGATAATTTGATGCTAATATTTAATAAAGTAATTTCTATGTTTATTTGTTGTTGGTATCATTGTTATTCGTGTTTACTACCACATTGAGGCAGCAAATTTTGAATTTTAATTCGTTTAGATTAAAAACCATGGGGGGTATTCGATTAATGGTTTTCCGAAGAAATGTTATTCTTAAACCAACGTTTCGGCTATATTCAAGTCATAATCAGGTCTCATTACTTAAGTTTTTCCTTGTTGCCATATAGAAAAAGAGGGATCAAATTATTAAAATTACACTTTTCTATCAAAACTTCTTCTCAATGATCTCAGGTATCACAAATAGATTTTTTACCACAAACTGTAAGTTCAATCTTTAACTGAATATTATCAGTTAGTTCCCCTTTTAGACTTTTAGTTCTAGACTTAACTACCATGCTGTGTCTCTTATTATGAAGTATTTTAGCTTATGCTAATCTCCTTCTGACTGAAAATGAACTTTCTAAATATTTTCAAAATGTGTGGTTGGCATCTTTCCGTAAATCTGGTTTCAGTTCCGAAGTTAAAATCAGCCAGGACTAAGCCAGGAGTTAAATAAATATATCCTGACTACGATACTTTCCCTTACTTCCTATCCATAAATCACATATTTTCTTAATTCGAAAAGCTATAATATTTTTAGTCCCAAAAGTGTTGAACTTTAAAAATACATCGAAAATAGCGAATTATTATGCAGGAAATTAGTAATATTTAAGGAATTATTCAGGGCACGGTAAAAACACATTCATATATTTATGTACTGTTATAGAACAAGACTTTGCTTGTAGGCAAATCGAAGCATTGTTGCTCGATTTATTATTTTATTTTTAACAAATATATTTACTTGTTGTTTACTACTTTTGGTGTGATTCATATACAATTCACTGCAAAGTTTCAAGCGGAAAAACGACAAATTTGGAACACTCTGTAGATTTGCCCGAATATAATCTAATTAAAACCCGATGAGCAGCTCATTTCCTTTTAAGGTACAATAATGTAAAACTTTAAAAAATTTGAAAACTGTCTGTTTTAAATCCAAAGCAGTCTAAAAGCAGCTAAATTCCATTTGCTTTCGCTATCGATTTAACCTGTACTATTTTTAACAGAAGCGCGTGCCCGGGAAATTAGGTGAACTAAGAGGAAATGGTGCCTCTGCGAGTATTTTACTGCAAGACAATTTAAAGAAAACAGTTCAATTGGGTAATTCGCTTTAATATGTTGACTTAGCACGAGATTAAAACCATATACTAAAGCTGTTGTTAAACTTTGAGATTCAAATAAACAATCCAATAAACCAAATGTATTATAAAAAGGGAGAATGGAGTCGCCATGGTAAAGTCGCATAGAAGATTCCGAAAGGTAAGTGTCATAATGATAATAAACTTGAATTTAAGTCAAATGGCTCTAGAAGTTGAAATGCTTTAAATTTCTAGAATTGCTTGCGGAATTTACCAAAATGTAATTGTGTTGTTTATTATATATTTTAATTATAAATCGCATATAATATCCGAATTTCGGCAGGTCAGTTACGCAAAAATGGCACCTATAGTGGAACGGGTTACGGACATTCCAGTCATTGAATTAGGAGAAGGACCACACTGGGATATCCAGACCGAAAGTCTCTACTTTGTTGATTTATTTGGAAAAGCCATCCATCGCTATGTCCCGAGAACTGGACAGTGTACGAAAGCTGAGGTTGGTAAGTAAATTTGCAGCCCAATCCATCTACTCAGACCCGTTTACTTGAATTTTATCAAAGAAGCCATTCCATAACGGAAAATGTTGAATAATTAAAGTTCCGCATATAAACTATGATTTGCAATGCATCATCCACATAGGTTTCGTTGTACCTCTAAACCAAATCGTTAAGAAATTTTTAGGATGCTGTCGCTTTAAAGGTATCATAATTATTTTTAGTATAGTTCAGTATTTTAAATAAGAAAGTCATGACTTGAATTCTATGGTGGAAGCATGCTTGTAATAAAGCATGTGAAAACTTGATAATTTGACATCCTCGTGCTGAATCGGCAATTTTTTTTAGTTTCATTTGTAGTCGTATAAGTAAGAGATTTGAATTGGAAATAAATGTCAATAACAAACAAATACGAAAAGCACCAAAAATTCTGCTACTTAATTAATTTGAAAAGAAAAATTTGATCCTTAAAACTGTCTGTAAAATATAGATATTCATATGAAATTTGTTATGCTAAAAACATACCAGAACTTTTAATAAGTCAACAGTAATATGAATGTCGCTATCCGCTCAATATAAATAATTGGATAGCGTCATAACACGAATTTTATAAATGAGGAATCTACAAATTTCAAATGAAAAAGACTTGCAAATGAAGCCAATTAAAATTTAAAAACTCGTTAGTTAATTATTTATTTGACGTAAATGAATCTTCCAAATATGCCTAATTTTTAAGCCGATTAAAATTGCGTAAAACCCAGAATAAATCGGTAAAGAAATCGTTTGAGAGTGTCTTATCAAACTTTTCGTAAAACCAAAATTGGCAGTAATAATTTCAAATGATTATCACAGGAAAAATATTAAAAACCATCAAAGAATATGATTAAAACATATTATTAGATTAGATAGAATTAGCCAGGTGGGATGAGTTTGTAGAAATGCATAAACAATTCTTAACTCCAGCAATTAGTGTTAGGTAATAAAGATAACCTAATACTAGATATATCTACACACATAACGGTGTATTTAGCTCGTTAACTCAGAATTTGCAAATTGTTATTTTATTATGTCAATGAATGCGGTAAAAAGACAAACATGTTAAATACATTATTGATATCGTTCTCAAGTGCAGTCCAAAAAGTCTACTTAAAATTTAAACTTGACAAACTTTTAAAATATTAATATCGGAAAAAGTTGTGATCGTTATAAAATAATGAAGAAGATTTCACAGAGGCGAACGAAGTATTCATAGTGTAAGTCAAATAATAAATAAAGAAAATAATATAGATAAAGTAGATAATTAAGATAAAGAAACAAAAGACCCATCAAGACTATGTGTATGATACAATTAAATATAATCCGTAGGAAAACAAAACAATATTCTCCCGAGACATGTTAGGTTAAAGTAAAAAGATTTATTAATTATTATTAGTATCTTGCAATTTGAGTTTATCGGGTCTTCAAATGGCACCATCACAGTTTATTCACAATTCAGAGAGACGAAAAATTTAATACGAGACATCAGTACAACAGATTTGCTTTATAAGTTTGATGCCGTACTATTTTATAATAAACAAAGCTTTTTTATAATGTCTGTTTTTACTGATAAAGCATTGGATAATTTATATTTCAATATCGCACGATAAAACGAGTTGAAAACCGTCCATATACAAACTCAAACAAAACCGAAGAAAATGTCTAAGGTTGCAAAAATAAATGTGTAAAAAAGTTTTAAAAATTATCAACATATTCTGAATAAACAGTAAAAGATCTGTCAAAGGAATATACAACGGGCACAGCAAGCTCTAGCCAAAAAAGTTCCGAATAGGCCGCGGCGGGACAACCTTCCTGAGGAAATTCTGGATTAATCAAATCAGGAAGCGTTGGCAGCGATTCAGGCAATTTGCTGATGGTATAAGAGCAGCAGAGCTTGCACGAGACATACAGCGTGAAATTTCCGCATACAGTAATTTTACCTGGGCGGAAAAGCTACGGAATCGAACTTCCCGTGACAACTCTTTGTGGACACCGTTAAGAAGAATCCGAAAACCGAAAAGGCTACGAGCGTTGATTGAAGAGTATATACTCTTTCAATCAACACTACGAGCAAGTCTCCGCACTTGAAAAAGAGGTGCGAGGTTACATTAGCACCAGTGAGAAGTGCGAGTAACTTTTGAGTAGTGTTCATCATAAACAAAGTCATAAGCAAACACGTCGAAACTATTAAGGGAGTCTCAGATCGTGTTGATCATGTCATATTTAAAATGAGTTGATCACTTAAAATTATTCAAGTGTACGGGGCGTACACTTGATATCTCAAAGGCTGTGGAAGACCACAAAACTCGCCTCACACTAGTAATTGGAGATTTTAATCCCAAATTAGGTAGGAAACTGCACAAAGAAGAGACTAGAATGGGAAACTTTTGGTACGGCGAGAGAAATGATTAGATTAAACCTACTTAGTTAATCTATGATGAACACCAAACAGTGACTCTTTTTGGATGCAGCTATTTCTAAACGATCACTCGTGGATTTTCGGAATCCCAAATGCTCCAATTTTGTCGATTAACGAAGCCACCAAGATGAAAATAGGCCTCGCCACTAAAGATTGTTTTCGTTGAAAAATCACCGTCCAATTGTCGTTGTTCCGAAATCCAATCAACAAAGGCTCTTCGTTGCCCATGGTCTTCCGGCTTTAGCTCTTAAACCAATTCAACTTTGTATGAATGAAGCTTCAAATCTTTTGTTAAAATTCGATGCATAGTGGTTGAGGAAACACCAATTTCTTGAGCTCTATGTAGAATTGATGTGGTTGGGCTTTCCTCGACATTTGCACGTACTGCTGCGATATTTTCAGTCTATCGACCAGGAGGAACGAGTGTTTCGGTTGTCAATTCATTAACAGACCCAGTTTGCTGAAATTTCTTCATTAATTCTCTCACAGTGGTTTCAGTTGGAGCATTCCGATGGGCCATAATTGTACGCATTTTGCGAACTGTGGCTGCAAAACTTCAAAAAAATTTATATTTTTCACAATGAGAATTCGTTGTTGTGTATTGAGCTGCTCCATTTTACTTAACCTTCCGCTGTCTACTAAAGAACGGCCTTTTTCATCAGAACAGTGTAAGCGTTCAAGCAAAC